>NC_136515.1:23252373-23309873 GCF_053919585.1 Euprymna scolopes
ATCCTAGAGACTAATCACGCTCAAACCTAAAAGGCATTTCTTCTGTTTGCGGGGGGAAGGCCTTCTCAGCCGAACGTGAACAGTCTCCAATATCAATTGATCTAGTTTCTCTCTAGACACATTTTGTCTCTTCGATAACCAAACAGGCAAATAATTTTTCTCCTTACTTAATAAAATGCATCCCGCGTTACAGTACACTTATGAAGGAGAGTCTAATTCATCCCTAGCTTTCCTGGATGTATTGGCAACGAAAACATCATCAAGTTACCTTACATCATTATACCGTAAACCCACGTTCACGGGACTGTGTACACGTTGGGATTCATTTTGCCCTCGAAAAAGTAAGATAAATTTCATTTGGATCCTAACACATCGTGCCCTTATGATCTGCTCCAAATCAAAATTAGATGAGGAATTAAAAATAATTGCTGACACCCTCTCCAAAAATGGGTACCCGTTGGATGTGATTAGGTCAGTCATACAGAGGAAAATAGCAGAGTCCTCTGTAACTAAAATTAAAACGGTCAATAAATGGACAGTATATCTGCGTTTACCTTGGCTGGGGACAGTAAGTGAGAAATTTGCGAAGCAAATTAGTTCAACGGTGCAAAATTGTTATTTTGTTTCAAATGTACGTGTTGTGTTCTCTACGAGAACGTTAATGCCATCCTCTCGAAAAGATGTTCTACCCCCCCATCATAATAATAATGTAATTTACAATTTTGAATGTAGTTGCAGTGCCAACTATGTGGGTCGAACAACATCAAGATTGGATGGAAGAGTACAACAACACGTACCTACCAAAATCAGAAATAGGACATACCAAACAACAGACGTAATTGCCAATACATACGGGTCTTCAATTACTGACTACCTTATAAAAACCCCGTCTTGTGCAGCGAACTTTAGCATGAATTCTTTTACAATCTTGAGTCGTGCTCACTCATTATTTCAGTTAAAGATCTTGGAGACTGTTCACGTTCAGTTGAGAAGGCATTCCCTCTGCAAGCAGAAGGAATGCCTTTTAGGTTTGAGCGTGATTAGTCTCTAGGATTTTTAAGTAATATAACGTTATCGCGTTTTTTTCCATTTTACTTTAATATGTTGCCATTACGCCATTTTGAATCATGGTGTAATGGAAACATATTAAAGGTATATGCAGCTTCTCTTCAAATTTTCGGATTTTAATATTGTCGAATTACACTTCATTTCCTTTTGACGGATTGATTGTTGCTATTTCTTCTGATGAGTTAAGGGCAAAATAGATTCACTGATTGATATAATAATTAAGTGATTGATTTTGCGCTACGAAACAGATACTGTCAAGAATGGTGAATTAAAGGAATAAATTATAAGATGGTCAACATCATGAATTTTGGATTATAGTTTTTTTGTCATTTATTCTCTCTCTATATATTTATGTATGTGTGTGTTACTTACTCCAATAGTTCTTATCAATTGCCATCCATGACACAACCATTTCCGTTTCACGATCCCTAGAATTTTTATGGCCAATTTTCACATTTAAATATTAAAGTTGCTTTTAGTCTGTCCAGCTAACTTGATGCAGTGTAATCACAGAGAATCACGCGATGGCAACGATTCACCGTTTTTTTTTTTTGTTTTTTTTTTAATATTTTATAACAAAACATGAATAAATTGACACGCATTTATGGGAAAGTGTCCAATTCCTATTCTAAGCTTCCATTACGTTCAAATCGCCTGATTGCACCAAACACCTCGATATTGACTTTTGCTCTTTCTTTTATTCGTGTTTATTTACAAGTGCGACCGTTTATATTTTAGTTGCTTCCCACTGTAGCAAGGCCGAAAATTGAGGAAGATAGAACCATTCTCGCGAGGAAAGGCACTTTGGTCGGGGACACCTGTTGGCATTCCCTGGTAGAGGTGCGCCTCATGCGGTGATCCCCCTATTGAAGAAATGGGTAATCCTTGAAAGACTGCACCTCCTAGGACCGAGGTGATTGATATATTATTCCAACAAAGAAGAGATCGATAATCGAAGACAAGCTCTAGGTTGCCAAAATGGTATCAAGGTGAACTCTGCCTAGTATGTGAAAGGTGGCCAGAAAGGTGGTTTTGCTATTTAAACAACGGTCAAATTTTTATGCTCGAGTTTATGTGTTACATACTTATGTGTTACATACTTATGCGTTACATACTTATGTGTTACATACTTATGTGTTACATACTTAAGTGTTACGCACTTAAGTGTTGCTCACTCAAGTGTTACACACTTCTGTGTTACGACGCAATTATATATTACTTATGTGTTACGCACCTATGTTACAAAATTTTTCGTGTGTTACTTATGTTTTACACACGTACTCAGCGTTACGCAGTTACTTATGTATCGGGCACTTACGTGTTACGCATTTATGTGTTATGCATATGTGTGTCACGCGCTTATATGTAACATATTTGTTATGCTCTTATTAGCTGATGTACTCGCCTAACACTATAACTGGACGCATGTAGGCGAAGTAAGGGGCAATCTGAAGATACGTCTATTCATTCTGCGCGTTTAGAGATAAAAATCGAAATTCAGTCGATATCTGAGATTGCTTAATGTTCAATATTCAACATATTTAGCAGCGTATATATACTCGGTGAACCAAGTGCAAGAGTAATTATAATAATTGCAATTAAAACGATAGTTAGAATCCTTAAAAAGATTTCCCGGTCAAAATCAATGAAATAGTGAGTGAATGACTCATCTCGTAAAATGTCCATCTCTGACTAAAACAAAACAAAAAAAAATGTAAGAAAATTAAAAAAGAAAATCACGAAGTAGATAAAGAATACCAGTCGTCCAAGTGGGTATCGATTATTAGAGGCCGACCCAAAACCTGATATATCTATTCAGTTCAAGTTCAAGTTCAAGTTCAAGTGAGCAACCAGAGGAAGGAAGAAGGCATAATACTCGGACTTTGTGATTTCTCTAAAGCAGAGCCGAGATCACGTATTTTCACGAGATTTTGGTTTTACTTACCCCCTTTCTCCTACACAGCTAAACTCTGAATTCAACATTTTATTCTCTCCAAAGAGGAAACGTTGAAAGAATATAACTTTGTTCCTCTCTCTCTCTCTCTCTCTCTCTCTCTCTCTCTCTCTCTCTCTATCTATCTATCTATATATATTGGTAGCAGTGGCGGCTCGTGCCTAAGATTAGTGGGGGTGCTGTTTAAAAAAAAAATACGTATTGTTTTAATATTGTGTAAAAATAAAACAAACATAAAAAATATACATAATTTATACGTATGCACACGTATAAAAATACAATAACTTAAAAGAATTCTAAATAGATGTAAATATTTGGAATAGCTTACTTATTATATTTATTTGAAAGTAAATTCCATTCTTCTTGTTTTAATTTGTGAGAAAAGATTGATAATTTTCTCCTTAACTTCTGAATGACTGCTGAAGAACTTTTTTTCAATTGAAAGCACTGCAAGTGCATTTAGTCTTTCGCAACCCATGGTGCTACTTAGAAAAGTTTTTATTCTTTTCAGAGTTGAAAAACAACGTTCTGCCTCTGATGTAGTCATGGGAATTGTCAAGATAATTTTTATGAGTTTTGTGATTTCACTAAGAACATCGTTTAAATTGTTTTCCAAAATAAATTTCAGGAGATCAAGTACTTTGCAATACTCATGGATATCTGACCTACTATAAGATATTTCTAACTCAGTTTCAAGCTTTTGTTTGTCAATCATGGGATATGCTTCAGTTGTCAAGGATATCTCTTCTGTAGATAGTTATTTCTAAAACTAGCAAAGCTTTTCTTGTTAAACAATTAATTAAATGTTTAGTTGAAGAATATCTGTCCGTTATATCAACAGATATATAGTCACACAGTTCTTTAGCTTCGGCCTTGAGTGTTTGTGAAGGATTTTCACAGTATTTGGAGTTTCTTATCTTATAGCAGTTTTGAAATTTGCTATGTATTCATTGACTTTATATATGCTAATTTCCTGAGATTGCATTTGATTATAAATAATTTCAACATGAGACATAATTTGATGAAATAGTTCTAACCAAAATATGAAATTTTCATCGTTCAAATATTTCAGAATTCCTGTCGCTTCTGCAACGGTTTCATCTACATATGATGTTGACTGAATTTCAGTGAGACAGTTTTTTAATGCTTGAACATTTTCATGAACTCTATTTATGGTCCGTATGTTAAAGTTCCACCTCGTGGCGGATGGACGTGGAATGCTTACATCCAGATGTTTCTTGAGAATGGACAGACGCTGTGGTGATCTAGAAAAGAAAGTCGGAATAGCCAAAATGTTAGAGATAAATATTCTAGCATTTCGTGTAATGCTTGCTGCATTCCTCATTATTAAATTACTAGCAAAGATACCCGTGCTTCGCACGGAGCTTTGTTGCGCACTCGGGTACCAAAATCTGTGGGCACCTTTCCAGTAAGTTGATGTTGTAAGAGCAACGATTGCATAAGGTGATTAACATTTTAACTACCTCTTGTAGTGACTGAAATTCAATCAGGAACTTCACAAAACATTTTCATCAAAAAAGAAGGTTACTTGATGTTACATAGTAAATTTTTCATTGAAGTAATTTTCAACTCTTGCTTAAATTTTATCTTGCACATTCAATACTAAAAACTTACCACAATCAGATCATGTCAGTTTTTCCTCATATCCATTTCTCGAACTTTTCACTGAAGAGCCTCAGGGTAAACTACATTTCTGCTGCTTTGATTTGGAGCCAGAATGTAGAGTTTTTCTGAACTTCCTGTCCGGCTGATGAAGACGTAGAACATACCGTGACTGAAGCAGTCTGATGTCAAGTCTACGCCAATGGTGTTAAATGTTTGACCTTGACTTTTGTTTATGCTCATTGCAAAACACACCTTCACAGAAAATTGGAGTCTCCGGAATTTAAATGGAAGTTCTGAGTCCGATGGAACTAAGGGGATCCTTGGCAGTAGAACGGTTTCGCCTTTGTAGGGACCACAGGAAATGGTGGCCTCAAGTACATTGGTGTGCAATCTGGTGATAACACATCTGGTTCCGTTTGTTGTTTTTGGCGGTTCCAAGGATCGAAGAATCATGATTGGCGATCCAATTTTGAGATTTAAAATGTGTGGAGGCATTCCAGATATCTCCAAAGAGTTTAAAAACTCCACAGGGTAGTGAACAGCTTCATATTCATTAGTAGCCGAATCAACTGACTTGTATTGCTTTGTGTTTCCTGGAAATTCATCCATTATTGAATTGTTCAAATGATTCACATTGCTGTTTAATGGCGAAATAATAGCCCTCTCAGCAAGCCAATCCGGTGATTTTCCATTGTTTTGCAGGTCTGGGTACACTTTGTCTTTCAGTTGCTTCTGATTACCGACACATTTACCAAGCGCAGTTGGAATCTTAATTGTGTCAGGTGAAGAAGTGATAGGAAACTGACCATTACCGATTTGGAGAAGCAATTTTGAGAAGTCTGCTGCAGCTGTGTTATCAGAGATATAGGCTCTCATATTAGTAGTCAGTCTCTTCACTATAACGTGCCTCCAGAGATAGGATTGTTTCAAACTTGCATTGACAATGTTATCCCTTGTGCCATTTTTAACCACTGGGAGGATTTGACGGAAATCACCGCAAAATAAGGTTGGAATGCCACCCATGGGATTCTTGTTTCCTGTGATGTCTTGCAGTGTTCGGTCAATTGCTTCATAAGCACTCTTGTGCGTCATTGGGGCTTCGTCTACAATGATTGCAGAGGTGTCTCTAATTACATTTGCTAAGGCTGAGTTACCAGTAATTTTGCAAACTGGCTGATCCATTCGATGAGTATCCAAGGGTACTTTAAAAGTGCTGTGAAGAGTGCGGCCACCTTGTAGTAGAGTAGCAGCAATGCCACTGGATGCTGTTGCAAGCACAATCTTTCTCATGGATCTAATCTTTGCAAGGATCAAATTGATTACAAAAGTCTTGCCCGTACCACCTGGAGCATCAAGAAACATCATGTTTTTGTTCATTTCACCTTGTGCTTCCAACATTGCCATGAATGAATTGTAAACTTCTCTTTGAGAATCGGTCAGTTTTTCTTGCATATTTTCTGCTTGTAGGGAAAGTTCTTCAAGATTATAAGTAACTTCACGTTTATACTCTCTCGCGAGTCTTTCATCTCTCCCTTGCGTTGGTGCAGGTAATCCATAGCTTGCCAATGGTTGACCGCACATAACGAGAACTTTTTCTTCAATTAGACAAAGAGTTTTATTGTAGATGTCCTCATTAAAATCTGCTTCTGGATTGTTAACTTCTTGCCTGTATCTGTGAAGAATGTCTTCAGATATTACATCACGAAAAGCCATCCGGATCTCAAGAGGATTGCTTGGCTCACAGGCTGTTAAAATTATCACAAATAGGCTTCGCAAATTTGAAGGTGATTGAGTGGCACTTGCCTCTCCTACTGCTTGATGCAAGTGATGGTCATTTTCTAGAAGGCCTCGAGCAAGGCACGCTGCTCTGTATGTTTCAAACACCTGACCATTGTATGCTCGCAAATCTTGAAATGAAGTTGGACCAGCAACCTCATTGAGCAACAGGCGTAAGAAATAACACTCCCCTGCTTTTGGACTAATCGTGTAGATTCTCCCAATGCATGGTGCCTTCCATACATCATCATTTTCAGTACCTTCAACTTGTACCCCACGCATTCTTCTCATCCATTTCTTTGTCGATTTGTTCCAAGTGTAAAACTCAGGGACTTCTACGTATTTGAGACCCCTTGCAAAGTCATCCTCATGGCAGAGTTGAAAAAATGCTGTCAAAGTTGTGGCAGGCGGTGGACCTTGGGCTCGTTCCAGAGCAGTATCAGCTGAGAACATGACATGCTGCCCATTTTCAAGATGAACAGAAAGTTGTACAATTGGGGGGAAATGTTCATGGATGGGATGTTCCAATATCCTCCAGGCCGCCTCTGAACTGCCGACATACCTTGCATTCTGGAACTGCTGGATCTCATCCACAATGTGACTTTGTACTTGGCCTTGTTGGTTAGCTGCTCCATCAGTTCTTTGTAGTTCAAACACTGCTTGATCACATCCTTTATTCACGTATTTGAGGACATATTTGATGCTTTGGATCGAGCTGCAAATTTCTACGTTAATGTGAGCGGTGAACTGCTGAAGGAGGACCTTGTTGTACGGAACAATCCACTGGTTTGTTATTTCTTGATTAACATACCGACCATTTCTCTTCATCCTTATTGTACCAGTCTGGCCTCCATCTTCTGGTTTTCTTCGCCTGTACTTGGGGTAAGAGTCTTGGCCTTGCTCGGTACACTGAAGAAATTCTTTTGGGTATTTTTTGGAACATTTGTTGTCAATCATACATGGACAATTTGGATTAAATGGTCCACAAGGTCCATGCACCATATGTGCCATCACTTTAGCATGAAGATCAGGACCTTCCTCTTTGTCAGGGATCTCTGCAGATATGCAGAGATCCATTTTTTCTGGTAGAAGTTTGTCCTCTGGGGCCTGCCAGGTGAGGATGTGTGCATGCGGCAGTCCTCTTTTTTGATATTCAATACTGTACAGGAAAGCCCTCAACCTGCCAAATCCTCCCTTTTTAATAAATTCAAGTAACTTTTTTAGCTTCTGCCTGAAAACCCTGGCAACAATATCTGGACGATCCTGAGGGTCTTGCCCTTGAAGACAATTTTCTGTAATTTCTGTCCACTTTGGATTTGTTGTGAACGTGATGAAGAGGTCGGCTCGGCCCATTCGCCGAACATATGCCATGGCATCACTTTGACGCTCAAACATGTATCGAGGGCCTCCTGTATAAGTTGCCGGAAGTACAACTCGTTGACCAAACTGTTCTGGATTCCCATCCTCCCTAAGAATTGAATCTCTCAAGTTGCTATAATTGTCAGCTCTCATGGTCTGTTGCTCACGCCTCAGGAACTGTAAACGTTCTGTTTCAATCTTGCAGTACACATCCACCAGCCATTGTTGAAATAGCCTTCGGTACCAGAGAAAATAGTTTCCAGGCCGAGTCATTAAATGGTACGAATAAAATTGCTGTTGGGTAACTTTTCGCCTATTGGATGCCTTCATGTAGATGTTGTAAGATGGAGAACCATAGGGGTACATTAACGGGTACATTAAAGTATCGTAGAGGGGATGTAGTTCGGAGATCCATTTTAATGTATCATTTCTAAAACGCAAGACAATATCCCGGTTAGCTGTTGGTTCATTCTCCATTAATATTCCAATCTCATACGTTGTTGTTGGAGCATTGAATCGCCGTGGATGCTCTTCTTGCGGCCTTCGGTCTTCCCTTATGACAACTTTATGTTCTACCAAGTGTTCTTCTTCAATCCTCTCCTTTGTTGTTTTCAGCTGACAAATGAAGCTGTTGTTCTCATGTAAAAATTCAGTCAGACTTTGGAGAATGTCTCTATTGAGTCTACTGTCACGTCCCCGATTATGTAGTTCCTCTTCCAGACTATCCAAGAAGTAGACTTGAATAAACTTTGCTGTTTCATCTTCAGGTGGTAAAAGACTCCCAATCTGGTGGCAAACCTGGCCTCGAATTCTAAAAGAAGGATTCCACCCATGTACTGCCGCAATTTTGTGACCAAATGATGTCATTGCAAAACAATTGTTATAACTGCGTAGATTTTGCAGAAAATCTTTAGAGATGGGACCATTGCCGGAGAGCAAATCTTGAAGCAACTGAGGCAGTGGTGGAAAGCTATCAAGCACACCTTTGCCAGAAGAACAACAACAACCAGGGGTTTCTCCTTTAAATTTTACAGCTGAGCAATGTTGACATACTTTGTCCATTTTTCCTATATCAGCTGTAGTGAGAGAGTCATTTTTGTTGTAGAGCAATCCTTTTCTATTGCAGTGTTCTATTTCATGGTGTCTCAAAGCAGTCATTCGTTGTCTAGCTGCCTCGTTTTCTGTCAATTGCTGGGGCAAAGTCATACTCTCTCTCCATGCAGCCTCTCGTTGTTGCCCTTGGTATAGGCGAAAGCTTCGTTGGGTTTCCGATTCATTCTGATGTCGTTGAGCCACTCTCAACTGACCTTGTGTACGTCTACTTACCTCATATAATTCATTCGATCGTAATATTGCTTCTCTTTCCAGTGCATATCTTTGCCTTTCTTGAATTTCATCTTGTGATGAATTTAACCGCCTTACAGCATGTCTAGTTCTGTCAGCTTCACGTTGGGTTTCTCTTTCCAAATCTGACAGTCTTGCTCTCCTTTCTCTTTGACGTATCCTGTTAAGTTCTAGACGTCTTTCTCTATCTGAATTGTTTTCATTGGAGCGAATTGCAGCAACTCTTAGTCTATTAGCTTCCAATCTTTCCATTCTTTCTTCCTCACTTTCGTTTCTACTTCGTTTGGGTGGCATAATTTCGGTTTTAAACGGAATTGTTTAACGATATTAATGATTGTAAATTAATTAAGCGTAAAGGAAATGTATACTAACTGAAATGGACGAACTATAAATAATATTTCTGAATAGTACAATTATAAACAATTATATTGTACCTATTTACTATGCCTCCCCACGGGACAGAGTTAGACACCAGGGTCGTTTTTTTAACGTGGAGAAAAGGTACAAAAATAAAAATTGTCTCAGTCGTGAAGGATTTCTCCTCCACCGAAAGAGAACAAGAAAATGAAGTGCAGCATCTGAAGAACAGATACTACACTTTGATCTTGACCAAAAGGAATGAATAAAAGCGACCTACGTGTGACTCATTACTTCCGGGTGTAAACGTCACAGTCTAAAAGTAATAATTAAAAAAAAAAAGTAAATGTAAAATAAATGTAATACCAACTTAGGTTAACTAAGTAAACAGTACAATTAAAACAGTTCTATTAAAACAAATAATTACTAAGATCTAGGTAATTGTTAGTCTCATTGTTATGGTTTTAAAGAAAAAAATGTGTAAAAAAAGTTCTGCTTTTGTGAGTACGTGTATTTCTTTTAAATTACATAACCTTTTTATTTTATTATTTTAAATTTATATATTTTGTTAGTAAACTGGAAGAAATTCAGTTGAATAAAACCTTGTTCGTGTTCTTTACGTTAAACTCATATTTTTATAAAAGGTTCATCCGGTTTAAAGAAAGCACTAAGTTTAAATAAGACTGGAAATAACTAATTCAATATATAAATAGAAAAATGAAATAAATATAAGCTTTAAGTCTTAAGATAGTAATAATCAAAATGTAATAAATTATTTGTAGTTCAAATCTATGATAAGACAGGCTTTCGAAATAGGCTCGACCAGAAAGATTAAATTGGAACGAAATTATAATCTCCATGCCATTTTCAAAACAACTCCACAAAAGTAACGGTATCCTGCAGTTGGTTAAATGACAATGGTTGTAAGAAAAATGTAAAAGAAAATGCGCTTATCTGTTTATTTTGACCTGTTTTATTTAATTAAAAAAAAAATTGGCTATAACTGGAAGAGAGCGTTATGTTTTGGGGGTTGTTTAAAAATAGAATGGAAATAAAGTTAGTTCCGTTTTAATTGTCTTTAATTGCGGCAAGCGCTAACAAAATCGAAAAATCACTGTTTACATTCGAAATGTTAACTTTTATAGGTTTACAGGTTTGCTGACAAGGCTGGGGGTGTTTAATACAATTATTTTACTAAATTGATTTTTTTCATTTAAAAATAAAATTATTTCTTTTTTAATAAAGTTTTATTTTAAAATATTTGTTTTTGTTTATTTATATAAAATTACGATAGTTGAATTGTATTCTTTCAATTATATTGGCAAGTAAAATATAAAAGATTAAAACGGAACGAAATTGAAATTTCCATTACATTTTCAATACAATCCCAAAACATAAAGCTTTCCTCGCCAATGAATTGTTTTGATAATATACGTAAAGTGAAATAAATCGAATATAAAATTAAATGAAAATATATTAAATAATTAAATGTTAAATAGATTTTGTAAATAGTACAGTTGAAATGATTAGAATATTTCCAATATGTAATAAGGTCGAGGTAATTAGTTAAAGAGATTTAATATAATGTGATATGCAAATGAGCATAAGTCATTCGATATGGGGGTGGTTTGTAGACTAGTATATAAAGAAATTAGGCATAGATTCTTATGTCTCCTATAACAGAAACATCCTAAAATGGGTTCTAATGTTTCTCTACCAGGAGAGATCTACCCTCTTACCTCCTTTATATTTCGTTGATGATGGGGAGCTGTACACACAGACAGAAACACACGAACCCTATTACTTTATAAAAATATAGAAGTTGATGCGCATAACAGTGAGTGAAATGTGCATTACTATAAACTGCTTTTATTTTCGCCTGAACACCAGCTTTTTTGTCTTTCATGACATTTGCACCATCAAATGTCTGAGCTATCAGTTTTTGGCGATTCCCTTGAAGGATTATATCCAATTGTTGTAGAATATATTTTGATATTCCATCAGCGGTTTGGTTTTCTGGAATAAAGAATCCCCAAAAGCGTTCAAGTATTTTTTCATCCAAGACGTACCGTAAAACAATGATCATTTGTGTATGTTCAGACACATCTGTTGTATCGTCAGCCATGACAGATACAAAGGAAGCTTTGCTAATTTCTGCCCTTATTTCATCACGGTATATTTGTAAAAGACAGTCAAGTATGTCATTCTGAATGGTCTTGGAAACACCTTTGAAGACACTACTGGTTTCTAAGTGATTCTTTAAATCTGGATCTAATTTAGATGCAAAATTTACTAATCCTCTAAATACACCTGCATTTACTGAATCATCTTTTTCATCATGTCCTCGTAAGGGAGTTTCAAAGTTCCCACAAAAGTAAAATACAATCTATTATTTTAGATAAAATTTCACGGTTCTTCTTAACATTCATGTTATGATGATTGATTGAAAGTCTGTAGGCCTCACTAAGTTTTTCTTTAATATTTACGGTCCCCAAAATTGATAGGGAAACTACATTGTCAACGTGCTCCTTTGACTTCTCATGCTTTTCAGTTCTATCTTTCATTTTGCTAATAGTTCTGAAACCATCTTTTGTCCACGTTACATCACTCCCAAACAACAAACAAGGAAAGCAGAACAATGCCTTTTTTAGTTCACAGCCGCAAAGCCAACTTTTCCGTTGGTACCAGTCAGAATTAAAGCTACGAATATACACTTTGTTGTTGCTAATGCCTGACTGAGATATTTGAATATCAGGCGTTGAACGGCCTCTTTTCTTAATTTCAACTTTATCATGGAGAGGCAGCTGTGAAAACTCAATCTGTTGAAGTTCACTTACAGTCACAGAAGTTATTTCTTGGGGATGCAAAGAGGCCATGGTTAAATTCTTTTATATCAATTGTGTTGGGAAAGGTAAGTACTAGGCAGTCTATTAGTAGAATATTAATTAGGGTAGAAGGAATACAATGTTTACGTGATCCTCTTTTTGCGATTCAACTGAACCGGGTTCTAACTGAGTTGAATCGTACTTTTATAACTTTTAGATAACAGATTTTTAGTAACGAAAATAGTTTTACTATTTAAAAACGTTTTTATTTATAAAAAGCTTGTTGTTAATTAAAAATAGGCGTATAACAAAATAAGCTTGCCATTAAAATTGTCTTTTTTTAATACAAATATTTTTTAACTTTGCCATTATAAGCCGTCGAAAAAGGGATAATACGCAAAAACATTTTAATAAAAAAAATACTATTTTAAATTGTGTACATTTCTCCACGTTAAAAAACAACCCTGGTGTCTAACTCTGTCCCGTGGGGAGGCATTGTATATAGGAACATTTAAACACATTTTTTAACTAAAATGTATTTAAAAAAAATAAAATTTTCTTCGCTTTTCTATAGAAAAAAATGTAAATATTTTTTATTCTGTAAAGTTCAACTACCACAAAATGAATAGATTTCAAACTACATAAATACACAAACAAAATAAGCCGTACGTGAAAAAAATAACATTAGTTACGTTGGTAGCTTTACGGGTAAAAAGCCCGAACACTTTTAATTAAAAAAAAAAAAAAAAAATTCGCATATTGTATATTTTTGTCTGCTTAAATCGCATTTAAAAGTGCGAGAATTTTTTTAAGGGGGATATTTATTTACAAGAACACTTTACACTTTTTAATAATAATAAAAACAAAACATTTGTAAACAAGCCTTTTAAAAAAATAATAATATAAGCGAAAACACGCAAACACCGGTTTTCACGAGCGTTTGGAACTGCTAAAACGACAGTTCCAAATTAGCTTTCATTCGCTAAGAATGTGTAACTGTGAATTTGGCAGCTCCAAGCAAAGTTTTACTTTTATACTTATATGAATATGGGGACAGTTATCGACATAAGTCTTCAGGATTATATATATATATATATATATATATATATATATATATATATATATATATATATATATATATATATAATTATTATTATTATTATTATTATTATTATTATTATTATATATTATCACATAGAAAGGAAAAAATAAACGTATTATTTTTACCGTGTATCGATAATATTGAGTAGAAATGATTGGGGGTGCTGCAGTTCCACAGCTCCAGGCACGAGCCGCCACTGATTGATAGGCAGATTTATGATAGTATAATATCTACATCGAGATATATTTAGTATAATATCTGAAACACGTGATAATGGATAACTTTTATGCATATAAAAATATTTAAAAAATATTTAAATAAAATAAATATTTGAATATTTAATCCATAAAAATGAAAAATTAAAAAAAATTCTTCATGTCAAAAAATAAGAGGCTGCAGAAAACAAGAAAAAAGGGAGGTAATCTAATATCGCTAATAGAAACAACAACAGATTTTATAAAAATATAGATGCATTTATGATAAATACCGGCGCTTCTACACTATTATAACGACATTCTGTAGTCGATAAATTAAGTTTTCAGATAAAAAACAATGGTTTCAACTGATTTTTTGTCAATTCTAATAAATTACAATGTTAGCTTCCAAATTATGCAATCGAAATTACCTGAATATCATTTTGTTTTATAAAATAAATCGAAACGGAAAATTATCTCCCTTTCGAACTCTCCTGTGTCCTACATAAGGAAATACGATCGTTTTCTTCAAATTCTATTTTATTTAATAAATAATTTTCTACCTATCGATTTTCGTAATTTTTGGATATAATTATCTTAAAAGTACGAGGAATACATAGATGCCGTTGTTTTCATGTGAAATTCAGTTTTGCGATTTCCAAAATTTCGTTCTGATAGTGTAGAAGCGCCTTAATACATCATATCTTAACATCAGCATCAAGGAGGAGATGACGGCGGTTACAGAAGCGGAGACTGAAAATCTGGGTGCGACAAGTTCGAATCCGGTTCGTTCTATAGGAAGATTTTTACTTAGAGATGTTGGCAACCTTCACGTGGTCCCGTCCCGTAAGTATCCCAAAAAGAATTCTAACTAGAAAGATATCCGGAAACGCAGGTTAACAATAAAACATCTGGTTCATTCGATATAAAAAAAATCCTCCTCCTCCTCCCCCTCCTCAAAGACAACAACAACAACAACAACAACAACAACAACAATAACAACTTAGTGTTTTTGTATAACGACGAGCAAATCACAGAATCGGCTTAGCTTGGGCCACGTCCAAAAGAAACGAAGCCGCCCTAAGTTGCACACTATACAAAATCAAAGTGAAAATCTATAACACATATGTCCTTCCTATAATCTTATACGGACTTGAATGTGTCGATTGGATTGTAAAATTACGCCGGAAAATAGAAACTTAAACTGATCACATCAATATCGCAAAGTTGCAAAAACTAACTGCCATCTTATCAATATCCTCTGTCATCTCTAATATTGTAATATTATTGCGTGTGCCTTTGTGTGTGTGAGTCTGTTCCCTATGGACTCGAAAACATCTGGGCCTGTTTTTTTATAAAATTTCACACGAAGGCACTTTATGTACCTGGCAGTGTTCTTAGATAAGTTTTGTATCGGAATGTATTCGATAATTATCGATAATCAATAATTGAAATAATCCGATGTAAGAAGCAACAGGCGATTTTGATTAAAGTTAACGCTTTATACCGCCTAACATCACAAGTGCATTTGAGAAGTTTGATGACGACACAACCTGAAACGCCCGGCATAAAATCAACAGTACGTTCTTTGATATGACAGGAGCGCGTTCGAAATGAATGTTTCTGTTCCGAGCACAACTGAACCATGATACTTGATTTTTACATTTTAAACGTTACTTCAAACCATTATATATGAAAATAATTTTATAAAATCAGCAGTAGGTTCTCTACAGTGCAATATAGACTACAATGTGGACTAAGTCATTGCGGGGAGGCATGTGAAGCTTCTTTGGGGTGAACCGCGATGGGTCTCCAACTAAAGCAATAAATCGATTTGATTGGAAAATGGGAGATTTCACTGATTTCGATGATAATAAAAATATGGGTGTGTGAAACATTCGTTGATCATCATTCAATCCCGGGCAACGTCGGTGTCTCTGCTAATCAAATGTAAAGGTACGTTTAGTTATGGTAAGCGTTCCATTGTCAAAAGGCAAACAACAGAAAAGTTCGATAGACAACGTTAGTGAATTGATGAAGTTGAATATAAAACAAGCGGACATCTTGAACAAAGATCGTAAGACTTGGAACACACTCAGCATGTGTAACAGAGCGTGGTCGCGGTATAGCAGCAGTAGCAACAACTCCATGCAAATGACCAAGCCGTGTTATACACACAATAACCACGCACACGCACACACACATACACACGCACACATACGTACGCACACACGTACATACACATAATCACGCACACACACATAACCACGTACACACGCATACACACGCACACACACACACACGCGCGCGCGCATTTTGCGGTTTATTTATCCTACTAGCCTGGGTGGTTGGAGGTGTGTATTGAGCAAAAACAAAAAGTGGTAGTAGGCAGACAGGCTCGAACCCGTACCGCGAAGGAGGAAAATAAAGTGAAAAAAAAAAAAAAAAACGTGACGCATTAGCTGTTGCGCTCATCGCCACACCAGAAGTGACATAGGTTACAATTAAGGCTAGATAATCGAAAAGAGGGGATGACATTCGAAAATATCGGCGAACAAACGACTCATCCATGTAGAAAAGTACCCAGTTGAGGCTTTTAGCCAATTTTTCGAAATGTGTCGTCCGAAGAGTCGAGCTTAAAAATGATACCAATATCGTGAAAATCCGTTGCCTCTGTCGAAAGTTTTAGGCGTACATACATACATACATTTTCACAGACAGGTAAGACTCATATTATAGACTAGCCTGGATGCTCGGCGTTGCCCGGGTGTTTGGAGGTGTGTGTTGAGCAAAAAAAAAAGTTGTAGTAGGTAGCCAGGCTCGAACCCGTGACGCGAAGGCGGAAAAGAAAGTGGAAGTGTATGTAAGGGTGTTGGTTAAGCAAAAAAAAAAAAAAAGAAAAAAAGAAAAGGAAAATTGCGTGCGCAAAAAAAAGGAGTAGTAAGCAGGCTCTAACCCGTAACGCGCAGAGGAAAAAGAAGGGGAAAAAACTGTTTCACCGATGTGCCTACCATCAGGGGTGGTAAAAATAACGCCTTTTAAGCGACGTCGTGAATGCGAGGGTTGAATGATTTGCAAAAAATGTCAGCGGGAAAATCAACCCTCCTGAAGAAAAGTACCCAGTTAATGGTGAAGGAATCAATGTTTTTAGCCAAGTTTTCGATATTTGTCGCCCGTTTCTGTCGAAGGTTTTGCTTCTGTCGAAGGTTTTAGGTAGAGATACATACATACATACATACATACATACATACATACATACATACATAATACATATATACATAATACATACATACATTTAAACAGATTTTTGCCCGTTATATTATAGATGAATCATATTAATATTAGAAAAAAAGCAACACCAAAATGGCGCCTTCACAACTACATTTAGCGTGAAGAGCTGCTGCTGATTTATATTTCCATTCTTTTAGATTGTTATTGGTTCTTTTAAAAAAGATGCTTTTTCACATCCCACCTTTTTAGTTTTTTTCCAGTTCGCACCTTCTTGGTATTCTTCTTGCCAACAATGGTGCTTGGGCAAACATTGCTCAGCGACCAATGGGTGCCAAGACGTCATTGCGTACCAGATCTTTGTAGTTTAGAACAAAGGAACAAATAAAATGTCTTTATGTCATAACAACTAAGATTATAAAAACTATTTTAAACTTGAGTTTGCACATTCAATTAATTTTAGTTTATTTTTATACGTAACGACTAGCGAGCAACCTACGCATATTATGAGTAACTGTTTATATATATATATATATATATATATATATATATATATATATATATATATATATATATATATATATATATATGTGCGTGCGTTTATGTGTATATGTATATTCCTATATTCCAAAGTCGAAGGTTTTATTCAACTTACCAATAATGTTTTTCGAAAAGTAAAAAAAAAAAAAAAAAAATTCAGTACATTTTATACATGTGTTTCGATCACGGGAACCTTCCATAGACTTATCAGAAAACAATAAACAAAAAGTTCTCAAAGAGAAAAATGCACAACGATGTAATATGAAAAATGCAGGAAGAGACAAAGAAAACTTACTTCAGCCCCTATTTCGCGGGCGGCCATCTTTTTTATATGATTTGTTGTTATATCTTAACAAACATAGAGCTTCTGTTTTAAAAAAAGGATTGGTATACACAAAGAATAGAAAATATCATTAAAGGCGTACATTTTCACAAAGCTTATATACAGTGGGTCGCAAAAGTATTAGTATTGTTCGTATTTCTCATCATTTCTTATCAAGTTAATTTGAATGAAATTTACACTCAATCTTCGAACAGAGATTATCTATTTAAAAATAAAAGTGAAATGAAGATATATTTATTTGACAAATATTTATTAACGAAAAACAAATTACACACATGCAAAAGTATTTAACACATTTATTAATATTTAGTTGCATTACAGCCTCCAAACGTTTTTCATATGTGCCTAATAGTTTCATACAAGCACTTGTTGATAGTTTTAGCCATTCTTTTTCGGTAATTTTCTTTAATTCCTTGATGTTCTTGGGATCTCTTGCATGCACCCTTAACTTCAAAGTTTTCCACAGATTTTCAATAGGATTTAGTCCGGGTGACTGGCTAGGCCACTGTAGAACACCATAGAACCCCAGAATCCTATAATCCTTAAACCATTTCATAGTTATTTAAGCCTTGTGCTTGGGATCATTTTCTTGCTGAAATATAAAGTCACGGCCCAATCCGAAATCTGCGGCAATCTTAAATAGATGTGTTGAGAAAATCCTCATGTATTTTGCTGCATTCATTACCCTTTCTATGATTTCCATTCCTCCAACCCCATTTGCAGAAAAGCACCACCAAATTATCACACTTCCACCTCCAAGTTTTACAGTGAGAATGGTATTAGATTGTTTAAATTCTGTACTCTCTTTCCTCCATACATGGGTGAACATATTTGCTCCAAAGAAGCTCATTTTTTGTTTCATCTGATCAAATAACTTTGTTCCAGAAGTCATTAAATTCACATTGATATTTATAAACAAATTTCAAACAGTTTTTCACATATCTAAGACAACAATGGAGTCTTTCTCGATGATGTAGACTACAGGCTTGTACGATTCAGTGATCTCTTTATTGTATCCTTGCTTACTTCAATACCTGCTTCCTGCAAATCCTTCGAAGTTTCTGAACAAGTCAAAAATGGTCCTTTCTTCACGTTATGGGCAATATAGCATCATTAAATTCACGTGGCCGACCACTTCTTAGATGATTTTTAGTATTACCACCTGTTATTTTTCACTTTCTCACGACAGCTCCAATTGTACTCACCACCAAATTTAGTTATAAAGCTATTTTCCTGTATCCCTTTTCATCTTTATGCTTTGCTATTATTACCTGGCGTATATCATTAGTCAATTCCTTTGTTTTAACGATTTTAAAACAGCAATGAGAGAGGCAACTTGCGCAGTGTCTGAGAGCTATTATCAACTGATCTGTAAGAAGCCGGAACTTTGCGGTGCCTTCTCGTTGATTGAAATATTGTAGCAAGATGAAACGACTGCTTAAGAATGAAATTTGACAGTGTGTTAAGACTTTTGCATATGGTAATTTGATTCTTTGTTAATAAATATTTACCTAAAAGTATATCTTTATTTCTGTTTTATTTTTAGATAGATATGTGTTCACAAATTTAGTGCAAATTTCATTCAAATTAACATGATAGTTTTTGAGAAATACGATAAAAAAACAATGTACCGAATAATTTTGCTACTCTCTCGCTCTCTCTCTCTCTTTCTCTCCACACACACACACACACACACACACACACACACACACACACACACACACACACACACACACACACACACACACACACACACATATATATTTCTTTCAACGCATCAAAAGTTTCATGTTTTACAGCATTGATTAACCAATTATTAACAACGATTAACAGAACCAATTAGTTATTTGTATGTCAATACTGAATGAATTCCTCGTAGACTCTTCAGAAAACAGGAAGATATTTGACATAGAAAGAAAATGAATAAATTTGGACAGGGTATTCATGAAGCCAAAAAATTATGTATATAAATAACATCACATATTTTGTTATTTCCGTCATTTTGAATTCGCATATATATATATATATATATATATATATATATATATATATATATATATATATATATATATATATATTATTGATGGGTCGATTCCAATATTTTCCCGATTCCGATACAATTACCGATTCCGTGCTAAATTCCCGATTCCGATACAATTACCGATTCCGATTTCGATTCTTTATAAATCTCTAAATATTTTACTATAGAGTTGTTATTTTCCCCGATTTCTGAAACAACAACAACAAACAAAAAACAAACAAACAAACAAAAAAACACATGCAGATATTTTCCTAAACCTAAATTTACGCTTGTGGAGGATGATGTATAGAGTTTAGCTTAACTGGTAATTTAAAATCAATAAATATTTATTATTTTATCATTATTATCAGCAATAGAAGATTTTGCTTTAAACAAGAGCAAATAAAATAGACAATTAAAAGAATTGGTATCGGCATCGAAAAATAGGCACCAATTTTTTCGATTCCGATAACGATTCCGATATTCTCGATTTGTCGATTTTTCCGATTCCCGATTCCGATTCCGATTAATCGTCCGAACATTAATATATATATATATATATATATATATATGTGTGTGTGTGTGTGTGTGTGTATGTATGTGTGTGTGTGTATGTATGTGTGTGTGTGTGTAAAGAATAACAGTATAGCTACATTCCAAGATCAAAATGCAGATTTTCCATGCAAAACAGCTCCGTCAACATATTAAATGTATTTTCTACAGATCCGTATGGTTATATATAAAAAAAAAACAATCGGTTATTACTGTGTCAATGCTGGATTTTCTCGTGCATATATTCTTCAGAAAAATAGAAATGCTTTGTTAGAAAGAAAACAATGCGTGAGAATGTAATGTTGAAAAAAAAAAGAAAAAGAAAATTCATAGAAGACCCAGCATCGTGTGTTTGTTTTAAGCAGCCATCTTGGTTTATATTGTAAAGCGAGACAGATTTTATTCAACGTTTTAATTAAAATGTTCTAAACATGTTTTAAATCTACAAAAATTATTTACTATTATCATGAATATGTATTTATTTTCTGTAATAGTTTAATTAGAGTTATACCTAAAAAGGTAAGTTGAAAATATAATTACTTATAATTTTCATGCTCCCTATAATGTTAAATTTTTTGTACTTTATTTATATTAATAAGGTGTAAATATATATATTCCGTATTTAAAAGGAATGCGATTCTACAAGCATAACTAATAAATCGGCCCAGTCAATTAGAAATTTTAATAGTTAGTTCCCTTCTAGCTTCGATATAATTGCATTTGTTAACCCAAATATATTAATACATTTACACACCCGCATATACAAACATACATACCTATACACAGAGACGCATATAAATATACATATATTTATATTTATACATATATTTATTTAATTAAATGCTTGCCATATTTGAAAAAATACTTCATAATTTAATAATTTTTGCATGTTTCCAACCTATATTATTTGTGATTTCAGTTAAACTATGATTCAATGTATATTTTATAGCTATTCAACATGTGCTAAGCCAAACAATTATTTATAAGATATTTCATTTCTGAAATTTTGAGATGAGGATTGGTTATTCGTATTATTTAGATTCATCGGACTACTGTTCTCATCTTGAGTGCGATTTTCATTTACGTGAAGTAAATAAAGGGTTCCGCTCGAAATTCCCTCCAAATTCCCGAGTTCAACAGAAACATTCCCAAGTTCAATAAGATACACCTGAAGAAGGCCAGAGCTTACATCGACCGAAATGTTGTGAAAACCACACTCAAGATGAGAACAGTAGTCCGATGAATCTAAATTATAAGATATTCGTTTAATGATATGTGCATTTTCCGTTGTTTCTATTTTTTTCACCATGGTAACCTCGAGGTTCGATTTTTTTTCACACTTGTGATATATTCATATCTAATTGTTCATATGCAGTTGTGTGTGTGTGTGTGTGTGTGTGTGTGTGTGTGTGTGTGTGGTACATGTATTTTGGACATACCTTAACTTCATGCGTCGTTGATCTTGTCCACCTGGAATTCATCCTGTTCTTGGCGGGGAAACTGGAAACCTGTTTTGAACGAATATTCATTCACTCACAGACGAAGATTGTTTCATATAGTTGTTATTCACCTTCCAGGTCTCAATCGCAGAAGAGTGAAAAGTGAATGTCTTTGCTTGCATGGTTAATTCAAAATCTTATTTTAACACACGTCAGCGCCCCCTCAGTGAAGGGAAGGGGACGACATGTTAAGCCGTCTGTTCTTCTCTACGTACAAACCCTAACTCACTGACTCCAGCTAACCTGATCACGTGACTCACACGCAGATCCGATCAGCTGACCCTCACTTCCGGTAAAACGTGTCTACAATATAATTTACCATATGTCTTTCTTATGTTTGACCTATTTCCTAACACTTGAAGATAGCGCCCCCATATTTTCTATTATATTTGCATGAGTCTATGAAATCATATCTCTTGTCACTTACATCCTTATCACTATTATTTATTGGTTTAAATATTTTATGTAAATATATTGTTTATTTTATTTTATTATGATTATTCTTGAAAGCTATTAAATACTGAGCATTAATAAACTTTAATTTATCAAGTCAGATTTAAGGCGGGATGGTAACTATTTATGTTTCAACAAACAGCATTGTACCAGTTCCTGCCGTTTTTTAAATAAATATTCCATAGATGCTACTAAATAGGATTCGAGACTGCAAAGATTGCAGAACCCAGTTTTATTAGGTGTACATTTTTGCACTTTCTGACATTGACTATTTTAATTTGTATTCTATGTTATTTCTACGTAGTTCTCTTATTCATTTAGCTAAAGATGTTGATTTCTGTTAGTTTTTCCATTTTTTAAAAGATGCTATACGGTTGCGGAATCAGTCCTTTAGTTTGTAGTCAATCTGCCCTATTTACGCCCTAGTTCTACTACTTTCAATGACTTCGCATTTGTATACAATATCATTACTAAGACATTTACCATGCAAGGGACATTCAGTTTTATTTCTACAGTTACAGAGAGTTTAATTTTATATGTTCTTGCTTTTATCTTCTCCACTTTCCTTAATTGTCTTTTCTATTTTTGAATACTTGGAACTTATAGATTTCTTTAGTGAACGTGTCTGTGTGTCTGTCTGTCTGTGTGTCTGTGTGTCTGTGTGTGTACATTTCCATACGCAATAACTCTGTTATTTTTTTAGTTTGCAGACTCGATATTTGATATACGGGGTACTGAGATTGGGGAAAATCTATGTGATCGATTTTCGGCCAGAAATTTGGTGAATAAGGGGTAAAAGTTCAATGATTTGACCTTTGAGAACTCTACCAAACTCCTCCGACAATTTTAGGTCTAAACACTTGAAATTTTGGATATATATTCCTTAAACATGGATCTAACTTAATAACTTGATTTGAGCCCAGAACAATAATTTTTAAGGAGTCATAATAGGGGTCAAAGTTAAAAAAATTGACCGCTTTTTTTTTGCTCAACATACACCTCCAAATATCTGGGAAACGCCGGCCACCCATGCTAGTATATCTATAAACGTGAACGTGTCTGTGAATCTCTGTCTGTGTGTCTGTGTGTGTACATTCCCTACGCAATAACTCTCTCAATTTTAAGTCTACAGACTCAAAATTTGATATACAGGGTATTGAGATTTGGGAAAATCTTTGTGATCGGTTTTCGGCCAGAAATTTGGCGAATAAGAGGAAAAAGTTCAACGATTTGACCTTTGAGAACTCTACCAAACTTCCCCGACAATTTTGTGTCTAAACACTTGACATTTTAGATATAGATTTCTTGGACATTAATATAACTGAATAACTTGATTTGAGCCCCAAAACAATAAATGTTAAGGGGTCATAATAGGGGTCAAAGTTAAAAATATGTTGATCTCTGCAGTCTCTACCAAATTACTCAGACAATTTCTGGTCCAAACATTTGAAATTTTACATAAACGGTATTCAGGGCAAGCTTTTTAATCGATTTGGGTCGAAATTATTTAGTTGCCAATATATAAATGTATGTATGTTTGCATGTCTGCCTAAAACTATATACAGGGTGTTCACAATATCTGGCTACATTATGTAGCCAGACTTTGTGGAAGCATCCTGTAGATTATGTAGCCAGACTTTGTGGGCACCCTGTATAAATATATGTATACCCACACACATTTGTATATATATATATATATATATATATATATATATATATATATATATATATATATATATATATATAGGGTGCCCACAATGTCTGGCTACATAATGTAGCCAGACTTTGTGGACACCCTGTATATATATAAAAAAATATAAATCTATGTATGTTTACATTTCCACCTAAAACTTTCGACTGAGGCAACGGGTTTTATCAAGATCAGTATCGTTTTGAAGTTCGACCTTTCAGACGAAAAATATAAAAAAAATTGGCTAAAAGCATTAATATCTTCACCTTCAACTGGGCAGTTTTCAACAGGGTGGGGTCGCTTTTTTGCCGATATTTTTGAAAGTCATCCTCCCCTTTCGATTGTCTAGCCTTAATTTAAACCTACGTCATTTCTGGTTTGGCAGTGGTCGTAACAGCAAAGACGTCAGGTTTTTCCCGTTCTTTTCCTCCTTCGCGGTACGGGTTCGAGCCTGCCTTCCTACTGCCACTTTTTTTTTTGTTCAATATAGACATCCAAACACCCGGGAAACGCCGGGCTGAAATGCTAGTATATATATAAAAGTGAAAATGTCTGTGTGTATGTGTGCCTGTGCACATTTTCCTACCCAATAACTCTCTTAATTTTCGGTCTGGAGACTTGAGATTTGGCATAAGAAGTAATGAGATTTGAAAAAATCTTTTTCATCGGTTTTCGGCCAGAAATTTTTCTGTCAAGAGGTCAAAGTTCAACGATTGACCTTTGAAAATTCTGCCAAACTCCTCCGCCAATTTTGTGTTTAAACACTTGAAATTTTAGATGTAGGTTACTTGGACATGGATCAAACTTTATTATTTGATTTGATCCCAAAAAATAAATGTTAAGGGGACAAAATTGGGGTCTCTAGCAAATTACTAAATTTTGGTCTAAACAGTTGAAATCTTACATAAAGGGCATTCAGAGATAGGACAAGCTTTTTGATCGGTTTGGGTCGAAAATTTGAGCTGCCAAGGGGTCAAAGTTCAAAATATTTGACATTTGCGGTTCCTAGCAAACTACTCAGCCAATTTGGGGTCTAACCCTTAGAAATATATACATAACGGGTATTCAGACATGCGGAAAGCATTTTAATCAAATTTGGCTGGCAAGAGGTAAAAGTTGAAAGAGTTGACCGTTGCAGACTCTACCAAACTCCTCCGCCAATTTTGGGTCTAAAAACTTGAAATTTTAGATGTAGGTTATCTGGACAAGAGTCAAACTTTTTAATATATATATATATACATATGCACATAAAGTTATGAGCAGTGCATAGGGCCCTAGCAAAGCCGGGATGAACTTCTAGTAAATAATTCACGAAGAAATCAATCGTGGAATTTCCTAGGGTCGTTTGTTTATGAATGTTGTCTTTGTCAATAAGCGAATACCTGATTTTATCGACTTTATTATTCGTAACAAAAATGAAATGAATTGACTTGTATAATCCATAATGGCGTCGATACACGATCGAGTTGCACAATTCTGTATTTAACCTAGATTCGCTCTTTGTGCTTATTACGTCGAAAAATGCGCGACGCAATTCTTACATTTATTTACCATTTACTTATCGCCCTCTTAGTTTAAGTTGAACGATTAAGTAATTTTTTTTTTTTACAAAAGAGCGTCTTGTGAAGCATTAAGTGGAATCTAAAATCTCTATATATCTAAGCATGTATCTATTTATATATATATAAGTACCTAGGTATCGATCTGAGTATGAGTCCATCTAATTATCTATGCTAGCATCTATCTATTTAAATATCTATCTAGCTAGCTAAGTATCCATCCATTTCTATATGTGTATTTATGTAAGCATATATTTAACTCTCTATCTACGTAAGTATGCATATATGTATCTATGTATATATCAAATTATCTATTTATGTATTATGTATCTAAGTATCTATCTATCTAAGTATATATCTAAGTATTTCATTATCTATCTATCAATCTATCTAAATATATATATCTACTTATCTAAGTATCTAAGTATCTATCTATATATATATATATATAAACATGTATTAATAATTATATATATACACACACACATGTATATATATGTGTGTGCGTGTGTAAATTCATCTGTCATCTCGTTGATATATATATATATATATATATATATATATATATATATATATATATATATATATAACATTCACGTGAAATCACTTTTTTCTTTACCCTATTCCCTCTGCTTCACTATTTATTACCAAGTAAGATCTATGACTTAATTGTAGTTTCATTAAATACTTTTGCAAGCAAAATCCGATCCCGCGTTTTGCTAAAACCTCTCCTCTGATAAGAAGGAAAGTATTTCTTTGAAACTCCTCGGATTAAGGACAATCCACTTATTTAGGGTTTCCCTTTTAAAATGAAATATGTTTTTAACTCCTTTTCAAAGTGTTTTTTAACATGTTTTATTAACTACTTGTTCTTATATATATATATATATATATATATATATATATATATATATATATATATAATTCACCTATCCTCCCTTATATATATATATATATATATATATATGTATGTATATATATATATATATATATATATATATATATATATCCCTGCACTATATATATGTGTGTATTAATTCAACTATCCTCCCCTTTTTTAAGGATAAAATCGCACGATCGCCGATGACAAGATACAAGCAAGCGAGTTCCACATACATATATATAATCTGAGATTATTGTTTTCCAGAGGTTAAGTAATCAATATAATGCAACAAGGTTAAGACAAGAGTGCTCAATACCGAAGTAGAGCAGGGTATACTCTTTATTTATTTTTACATAAGCAGTATATATATATATATATATATATATATATATATATATATATATATATATATATATATATATATATATATACGGTCGGATCAATACTTTAGATGCCTTCATTCAATCTGCGCGTTTAATGATAAAAACTTTCTTTAAAGCTGACGTATGACAGACAAACGAAAGTGCCATATCAAACTTAAACGTGACATACCAACCAACATACAATGGATAGAAGCATGAAAATATTTTAATTTGAAGCAAAAATAACAGACTAACAAAAAAGCTATTTCGGACTTAAGCACGACAATACTATTCCAAATTTAAGCGTAACAAGCAAACAAACAAACAAACGAAAATGATATTTTAACGTGGCAGACCAATGAAAATCTAAAGTACAAAATAAGGTAGCCTAGTACCTATCGCTTCTTTTATTTTGTCTTTTAGTCCTCACATTCTATGGTTATGACAAAGGGGAATAAGTGCTATTTTGTGGGATTGAAATCTATCCATCTAATACTTATTATTATTATTATTATTATTATTTTTTTAACTTTTTTTAACTTCTTACATTAAGTGGCATTATGCTTTGTCCGGAGCGATTTCCATAACATTTCAAACACAGGCGTGAAAAGATAATGAAAATATCTAAAACTTAAAACACAAAAATGTCTTTACGTGTTATCTTACTTTAAGTAACTTTTCTTGCTTTGGTAATATTTATTTGTTTTTTGTTTCTTTCCATTTTTTCTGTAAAATATTGTTAAAGATCGCCAAATATTCTATTGAAAACTTAAAGTGTGATGGACGTATTCAAATCTATTTCGCAATTAAGCGTGACAAATCAACAGGCGATATGCGCATCTTATGTTGCACAAGGACGCATGTAATAAAGGCGTACAGCTTATGACTAACGTATAATGAAAAGAAAGAAACAGGAAACTGTAAACGAAACGATTATATTTTTGAAATATCATTTGAGACGAATAAAAAGTTTCGCCATCCCTTAAGAGGATTAAAGTGGTTTACGTTTCTGAATCTTTTAGATGAGGATTGATTATTCATTTTGTTTGGATTCTCTGGGCTACTATTCTCATTTTAGTGATATTTTTTACAAAATTCCGGTCGATGTAACCTCCGACTTTTTCTAGGTGTTTCTTTTCGAATTCGTGAATCTTTCCGTCGAACTCGGGATACTGCACGGAATTTCTAACGTAACCCTTTAAGTAGCACGATCTCGTACTGTAAGCCCTAGCCTTGAGTACCCGTGACGTAGTTGACAGAGTACTTGGTAAAATTAATTTGTAAAGTTAACTCTTCTGGAAGTTGTAGGTTCAATCCTCAACGCGGACAACTCTCGAAATACAATTGACTTTGGTTAGAATCATACGGTGCAGTCAGTTCTATGCATAGCTTTTTTTTAATGAGCACGTCCTTCAGGTCCGCCTTCTTCACAATCGTATAGTCGATCAGGTGTCAATATTTAAATATGAGATGCATTCAGGATGCCCTATATTTATTATTTTGCTGGAAGATGGTGTTTATACTGGTAAGATCGTACTCCGCATACAGACTAAGAAGTCTCATGCCATTGGGATTGACCCTTTCATTTCCATACGCGCCGATCACGCAATTCTAATTTTGCAAGTCTTCCCGACCTTTGCATTAAGATCACCAAGCAGCATGATTTTGTCACTCCTCGGGATGTGACTGAGGATGTCGTCAAGTGGCTGGTAAAAGCGATCCTTCTCTTTATCATTCGATGGCAGAGTTGGTACATGGGCACTTACTAACGTGACATGTGGGATGCGAAGAGTCATGAGTATTTCGCTGACACCTACTGGTGACTTTGCGAACTTAGGCAGAATGTTGTTGTTGAAGATGTTTCCCGTCCGCGAATATCCTTTCCAAAAGAACGTATAACCGTCACCTACTTCATTGAGTGAGGCTTCCTCAAGAAGTTTGGTCTCATTGAGTGTCGCCACGTCCACATTCTAGCTAGTAATGAGTGCTGTACTGCGCAGCGTAGTTTGTCCGGTTTGTTCGTACTGGTATCCAGGAATGTTCCATGCTGCAATTCTAAATGACATTGTTTTTCGACCGAGGACTAGTTTGACTAGAATGCTGGTGAGATCTCTACCCCACTTGACAGAATGCATAAAGCACACAGAGCTACCCTGAACAACCCACAACTTCAACTTCATAAAGCGCTATGGAAAACCTTTCATTCTGAGTTTTAAACAATTCTCAGAACATTGCGAGATGAGTGGTGATTTTCAAAAGCCAATGAGATTCAGACTCACACTGATAGAGGCGATATGCGCAGTTTATATGATGCAATGAAAACAATATACGGCATCGGAAACTGCTCACTGGCACCTGTTAGATCTGCTGATGGAGTATCTCTAACCAAGGATCAAATTTTGATAGTGGAGCGATGGGCTGAACATTTCAACACCCTGCTCAATAAACCCACTTCAGTCGACCAAACTGTCCTTGCTGACCCCCCCTCCGAACACCCTACCATGCCAGATCTCGATCCCCCCCCCCCAAAACCCTCGGAGAAATCCTGTACGTTTCAAGCCCCTGAAAAACAACATTCCAGTTGAGCGTCTCAAGCAAGGAGGTTACCCCTGTGCACGGACCCTGCATCGCTACATATCAGAGTTGTGGAAAAGAAAGTGTGTCCCGCAGCAATGAAAGGATACCAACATTGTTACCATCTACAAGAACAAAACAAAGGTGACAAATCCATCTGCTCCAATAGTAGGGGTATCCTTTGGTGTGGAAACTGGAGCCAGGCAAGGCTGTTTGCTGGCTTCCGTTCTCTTCAACATTTTTCTCGTAGGTGTTACAACACTGCTACGTAGGGAGCTGGAGAAGCAGGCTGGAGTTGCCGTCAACTTCGGGCTTGATGGCAATCTATTTCACATCAGGAGGTTGCAAACAATGACCAAGCTGACCTTAGAAACCATAATTGAGCTACAATACGTCAACAACTGCGCCCTAGTTGTCCATACACTGCAAAACATTTTTTTCTGCAGCTATAATGGAACTGGTGATCAACATAAAAAAGAGGTACTGTCAGTACAGCGCTGATCTTCCATCAAACCAATAAGTCTCACGGCAGCAGAGCAACACCTGCTTATGGTGTCCATATTCAATTATCTGGGGTGCATAATGTCTAACACCTGTTCACTGAATGGTGAGATCTACAATCACCTCAAGCAAGCATCAGCATCCTTTAGTTGGCTAAAGAGAAGTTTTTTTTTTTCAGAACAGCAACCTCAGACTCCACACTTATTATGGTGTACAGAGCATCACCACACTTTAGTATAGATGTTAACATTGGACGACCTATAACCTCTATATAAAATGTCTTCATAAGATGCTTGGCATCACATGGAAGGACAGAGTGCTACACACAGAGGTGTTAGGGAGGTCAGCCAGCTTCAGCGTGGAGTCCATCGTGATCCAATGCCAACTCAGGTAGCTGGGACACATCATTCGAATGCCCAGCCACAGACTATCGCATAGAATCCTTTATGGTGAACTAGCCTGGGTGCCCGGCGTTGCCCGAGTGTTTAGAGGTGTGTGTTGAGCATAAAAAAGTGGTAGTAGGCAGGCAGGCTCGAACCCATACCGCGAAGGAGGAAAAGAACGTGAAAAAAAGTGACGTCTTTGCCATTGCGTCCATTGCCAAACCGGGAGTGACGAAGGTTTAAATTAAGGCTAGACAATCGAAAAGAAGGGATGATCTTCGAAAATATCGGCGAAAAAAGCGACCCTTCTTTGTAAAAAAAGTGTCCAGTTGAGGGCAAAGGAATTAACGTTTTAGCCAATTTTTCGATATTTGTCGTCCGAAGGGTCGGGCTACAAAAAAAAAAAAAAAAAATACCGATCTCGTGAAAATCCGTGAGGTCTGTCAAAAGTTTTAGGCATACGTACATACATACATACATACATACATACATACATACATACATACATACATGCATACATTTAAACAGACAGGTGAGAGTTATATAATAGATTACTCCAAGCCGACGCAGTGCGGATGGGTAGAGAAAGCGTTTCAAAGACCACATCAAAAATCTCTGAAGATGTATTAAACAGACCCCCTCTTCACTAAAGGAACTTGTATCCTGCACGGATCTCTAGCGCCCCCTCTGCTCACAGGGAGTGGACTGTATTAGGAACTGCAAATAGAGACCATACAACGAAGCGTGTAAAGAGGCTCGCCAGGCCATCCCTGCTTCACTCAGTACCTCCTTCACATACCAAGTTTGTGACCAAACCTGCGGGTCCACGATTGGCATATTTAAACATCAGCAGACTCACAAGAAGAAGATCGTCATCATTGGATAACGATGGATAACTAAAAAGAATAAAAATAGCAAGAACAAGTTAAAGAGTTGTGTGCATGCGTGTGTGCTAGTATAAGCGTGCGTATGCTTATGATTGTGCGTATACGTGAGTTGAGGTAGCAACCCCAAGTCAGACACAGGAACCATAGGAGGTTAAGACAAAATAGATGTATTCTCTGTCGTAAATTTTAAAATTTAAAAGTTGCTGCATGTCTGACTACCCTTCATGTAAAATTTCAAATGTTTAGACCCAAAATTGGTTGAATAATTTGCTAGAGATCGCAAAAGTCAAATCTTTTAAACCTTGGCAGCCAAATTTTCGGCCAAAAACCGACTAAAATGCTTGTCCTATGTTTGAATACACTTTATATAAAATTTCAAATGTTTAGATAAAAAATTGGCTGAGTAATTTGGTAGAGACCGAAGAGGTAAATTTTTTTAAAAAGTTTGACCCCAATTTTGACCTCTTGACAATTATTCTTTTGGGCTCAAATAAAATTAAAAAGTTTGTTCCATGTCCAAGCAATCAACATCTTAAATTAGAAGTGTTTTTACCCAAAATTGGCGGAGGAGTTTGGTGGAGTTTTCGAAGGTCAAATCGTTAAACTATGACCACTTGAGAGCCAATTTTCTTTCAAATCTCGACTCTATAGACTGAAAATTGACAGAGTAGTTTGGTAGGGAAATGTTCACACACAGACACACACAGACAAAACATTTTACTTTTATAGATATATAAATTTATTCATTTATTTATTTTATACAAGCAGATCGCCCGGCATTGCCCGGTCGTAAAATATGCTTAAATATGATATTTCGATTAATGCAGATTTCGTATTTATTATTATATTATATTCGACCCAATATATAGTGATTATTTATTATTATATTATATTGGACCCAATATACAGTAATGATTTAAAAAGTTTAAAAAATGACTCCTGCGCCACCACCGAGAATCAAAACCAAAACGTTTAGCTTACGATTTACATTTTCTTTTGTCGTTAATGCCTGAGCTATGAAGGCATGTTCGCTGCAAGGCTAAAAATTAAAACATGACACAATAGCGATTACGTTACGCATACATATTCGTAATTCAGTTGTTCGACCTTCACCTGGAAAGTCTATTTTTTTTAATTTTCACACTTTTGTACCGATTTTCCCCGGCTAAAACCCAAATATAAAGTTTCGCATGGATTCGAATACCCTATATATTAAGTTTCATGTCTGTAGACAAAAACCCGACGGAGGAGTTTGGTAGGCAATTTTTTTAAACAAATATATATTCGCATACATAAGTATATATATATATATATATATATATATATATATATATATATATATATATATATATACTAGCAAAAGTACCCGTCGTTGACTGGGTTCAAAAACAGCCTACAGAAAATGGACTCTGATTTATGAAAGTATGATAGCGTATGAAAAGGAAGGGGTGTAAAGAGATAGCTTCGAATTTGGAGGTATAAAAACCAAAGCAAAATATGATGAAAGTAAAAATAAAATAGATAAACCCCATAATTTATTATACCATGCCTGTTCACACTGAAACACTTATCACAATATTCTGTGGATCTATATTAAAAAACCTTGTTAAACTTTGTGACATATTTCCATTCTATGGAGGTCAGGCGCGAACGAACATCCCATAATTTTATTATACCATATTTCTTCAAACTGAAACATAATTATCAAATTATACTTACGCAGATAGATATGAAAAGTCTTTATTAAAGTTTGTGCCTATTTCCATTCTATGGAGGCCAGGCGCGAACGCAGACCCCACAATTTTATTAGACCATCCCTATTTAAGTTAAAACATACTTATCAAAGTATTATTATGTACATCTATATCAAAAACACATTTAAACGTTTTTTTTATTTTATTTTTTTTATTTCCATACTTTGTGGACCAGGCGCATAAGCAGACCCCACAATTTTAATGAATCATCATCATGCCAGATCAAACATACCCATTCCTGTGTCTCGATACATCTTCTATCATTATATGTGATCAGTTTTCTATAATAGTCAACACAATAGGAGCCTAATCGTGACCAGACACACACACAGACGTTCAGCTTTATATTCTAGAAGATATGTGAGCAATTAAGCTGATATGTCAATATAAAGAAGAGTGTTTTATCATCTAGCTTTATATTGGTCACGTGCAATATATACGGATTCAATACTGGATCTGTGCCATTATTCGAATGAACTTTGTCTCAATAAATCATTTACAGTTTAAAGAGATTCATAAGTTACAAGCAAAGAAATGTCAGATTATCGGAGGTCCGCTGCCAAAATATTCCCATCTAAACGTGCCAGTGAAAAAGAACCAATCAACGCCAATAACGCGCTAGAAAATTACTTACACCAGAGAGTATCTTCTATATTTACAAAGCTACCATTCACGCATGCATGTACTGGGCTGGTGCATCCGTCTGGATGAATGCTCAACATAATCAGATCCTTCCTAAAGAGACAAATCCAGACTCTCCTCGATGGCTGTACGTCTGAACAATATGGTATTCATACAGGTATACTTCAAGGGTCGATCCCCGGACCTTTATCATTGCTGATATTCATAAACGACCTCCCTGATAAAATTGTCTCCGGGATGGGTATATTCGCTCATGACATCACGCTTTATAATACACATAAAGGTGAAACAGATGTACACATATCCAAGGTAAGCCGGCATTTTAGAAAACAACGTTAACCTGTAGTGATATCGGGTCATGAATGGATGATAACATTCAATGCTACTAAGACTAAACTTATTTCCCTTTAACACTTAAAAAACTTCTCAACCACCGATTGACATGACAAATAACACCCTATCTGAAAGCTCATCGTTTATTTTGCGTTTTTTTTTGCGATTAATGAATGTATATGATGTATATAAAAACAAGAGCGTTAGATATATAAACAAAATTTAATTTTTCTAGATTGCGGCGAGTTTCGAACTCGCGAGCTTTTGTGTGTTAAACAAATGTGATAACCACTAGCTGATATTGTATATACAATTGTTTTTATTATTTCATTTTTGACTTTATTGTTGCAAGCTTTTACACGTGCGCGGAAAAACCTAATGGAACAAATTTGAAAAAATACTTTTTTTCTAGAAGATCGATAGTCAGATCAAAATATGAAAACTAATATCTCATATGAATCAGAAAAACATGAAGAGTATTATTATCACTATTCCAAAAGAATTCATTAAATATTTGGTGATAAATTTAAAATTTGTATTTTATCTAGTATGTACTTTTACCTAACAATTTAATGCACAAAGAAAAATGTGTTTTTGTCCAAAAATATGAATAGTTAACAACGACAAGAACGTAATATCGTAGGAAATGATTTTAGTAGTATTTAACCAATAATTAACAATATCAAATTCATCTTATATAAGAGAAAAATCTAAGTTGTCCTTGATGGCCGTATGTTCAAACAACATGATGTAAATGCAGGTGTGCCTCAGGGATCGATCTTTGGAGTTTTATTATTCCTGATATTAATAGACGATCTCATTATTCTTGATATCCATAAACGGAATAATAAAAGTCAAAGATCGATCCCTGATATTCATAAACGATCTCCTTGATAAAATTGTTTCCGAGATAGGTATATTTGCTCATGACACTACGCTTTATAATAAACACGAGGAAAAAGGAATATACACATATCCAAGGTAATGGCGGACACCTTAGAAAACGACCTTCAATCTATAGTGAAATAGGACCATAAATGGATGATAACATTTAATGCTACTAAGACTAAACTCCTTTCCTTTTAACACTTACAAAAACCTTCTCAACCGCTGATGACATGACAAATAACACCCTACTCGAAAGCTCATCGTTCAAACTTTTCGGCATAACATTCACAGGGAAAATGAATTGGAACAATTACATTGAGTATATTGACAAAGCTGCTGCAGAGAAGGTGAACTCCCTCTATTTTGCTAGAAAATTACTCACATAAGAGAGTAGCAAGTATCTCTACAGAGCCACATTTCGCCCATGCATAGAATATTGTTGCCACATCTGGACTGGTGCATCTACCACTAGTTTCTCCCTCTTAGACAGGATTAAAAAATGATTCTCAAATCTAATATGTCCAGCTCTAACCTCTGTCTTACTGCCGCAGTGTATCCACTCTATACCTCTTTTAATAGTCCTTTAATAGAATTTTCTCTGATGAACACATATCGCTTGTGTCCCCAACGTACATACTCCCGACTAACCCTACAAGCAGCAAAATCCCACTCCTTCACGGAAAGATTTCTACTCTAATAGTTTCTTATCTCGGAATACTTAACGTTGGGACTCTCTCTCTATTTCGTGTTTCTGACTGTTCTAAGCTGCAGAAGTTTAAATATAATGTGCACAAACATCTTGCTGCTCAACTCCCCATAGTTCCCTGTTGGACACGATCCCAAATAAAAACCCTTTACCTTTCAAGTGCTATTACAGGATTTCTAAAAATGTAATCATTACTGACATGAGCACCATTACGCCGTGCGTGAGAGATAGATAGATAGATAGATAGATAGAGAAAGAGAGAGAGAGAGAGAGAGAGAGAGAGAGAAAGGGGAGAGACTGACATGAGTACCATTACGTTTGTGTGTGTGAGAGATATATAGAGAGAAAAGTTATATAGAGAGACAAAGGAAGTTATATATATATATATATATATATATATATATATATAGAGAGAGAGAGAGAGAGAGAGAGAGGAGAGAGAGAGAGAGGGAGAGAGCGAGCGAGGGAGAGAGAGGGAGAGAGTGTGAGAGAAAGAGAGAGAGAGATAGATAGATAGAAAGTAGTGTAACGATGAAAGAAACTGTGGAGTTAACCAGATTATAGAAACGCTTCTGAACTTTATCAAAAGATGGTCAGCGATTCAGCAATTCAGCTATGAGAGCAGTTAGCTATCCGCATTAAATAACATAAAGATCCACATTGCGTAGTGGATAGAGTACTTGGTAAAATTCAGTTGTAAGTTACACTGTTTTGCGGGTTCAATCGTCACTCAAAATACAATTGCAAATTATTTAGGACTTCTACCCAGTCAACTAGACCAGACATATCAAACTCAAAGTCTCCTTAGAGCCATAACAATCGATTTATATTATTTCGAGGGTCGCAAAAGTTGAACACGGTCAGCTCAAAGACGAAAGAGAAATTCATATTTTTGATCAGCGATTTTTAAAACTCATTACTATAATGTAAAAGTGCATGTTGAGCCTTGATTTCTTTAAATAAAATCACCAAATATGATAGTTTTAATAATAAAAAAATTTAAAAGAAAAATATACTTTAATTTTTGAACGAAAAAAAAAGAAAAGAATGCAAAACGTGAACGAATTTTATCACTAAATTCAAAAGTTAAAAGTTAAACTTTAAAAATATGACAAAAATTAATGACCAATAAGTGACTCCATTCTAAATTTACAAAAATTCATCTTTCATAAATTTGTAAATAAAATTATTATCATGTATATATTATCTTAAATCCGTTGCCAAGATCGCTGGAAAAATAGTGAGATCCTTCTATCGCTCCAGCAGATATCTCACTGCTGTTGTAATTCTCTACCTATATAAAAGCCAGGTACGTCCAAGGATGAAGTACTGTTACCACAATCGGACGATCAAGCCTTTATGTGCTTTAGACTAAACATACAACATAACATTAGCTACTTTTATTTTCTCTACCGCTCTCCCTCGACCAAGGACTGCACCATATTTAACAAAGTCTCTGACAGCATAGACACAGCACTCTCCCTCGACACTAGCGCACAAGTACATGTATTTGGTGAATTTAATGTCCACTACAAAACCTGGCTTGGATTCTCTACTTACACAGATGCAGCGGACAGAACAACACATAGCTTCGCTATATTTCACTCCCTATCACAAATGGTTACGTTTCCAACCCGTTTCCCTGACCAGCAAGAACAACACGCATAACTTTTAGATCTGTTTCTGACCACAGTTCCCGAGGATTGTATAACAAATGCTGACAGCCCACTCGGGAATGCTGATCATGCAGTGATAATGTTCGAAATCGCCCTAAACTCACCCAAAACTTAAGAGCCACTGCTCAAAACAACGAGATATTATAAAAAGGCTGACTGGGAAGCGATCAGAAATCTTATCAGAGATATCCCATGGGGAAATATTTTTTCCCTTCCTGCTGAACAGTGCGCAAATGAGACCACTGAATGGTTCAAAACGGCAATTGAAGCACATGCTCCCATGTGGAGATTTTATAGCAAGCCCCACTCTTCTCAATGGTTTACTTCGACTTACGCAACTGCCATTGCTCAAAGGTAGCATGCATACCACAGATTTAACCGATAAAAGTCCAGTTCAAACAGACAAAAGTATATAGAAGCTAGAAGTAACGTTAAGAAAGAAATAGCGACAGCTAAGAGAGAATTTACTGAAACCACTAAAAAACGCATCGAAACACAGAAATTAGGAACCAGTGACTTTTGGAAAATCTACAACAGTGTAGTAAATAATGGGCAATCAACCCCACTAACCAAAAATCACGAGGTTTTTTGCTCAGCAACCGAGAAGGCTGATATGCTTGCCAGTCGGTTTGCCTCAAACTTCACACTGGACCCTTCCAACCACCCCTGCCTGACTTTCCTTTGCGGACAGACGCCACCCTAGACGATCTGAAAATCACCCCTGCTCAGGTGCGTGCTATCATAAAAAACCTTGACACTTCAAAAGCACGTGGACCCGATCTCATCCCAGCTGTGCTATTAAAAAAGTGCTCAGCCGAAGTAGCTCCAGTTCTCTCCAAACTTTACAACAAATGCCTTAATGCATCTTGCTTTCCGGACTGTTGGAAAACTCCTTCTGTGGTACCAGTATTCAAGAATACTGGTGAAAGAACTGACCCAGAAAATTATCGCCCCATTAGCCTCCTCCCACTTTTGGCCAAAATATTTGAGACCTTAATTAACCATGCTCTAGTCCATCACCTTACAGATGCCAAACTTCTGACTGACAAACAATATGGATTTAGACAAGCCCGTTCCACAGCATACATCCTCACTGTAATCTCTGAACGTATATACCATTCACTGGACAAAGCGGAGGAGGGCAGAACGGTAGCTCTAGATATATCTACGGCTTTTGACAGGGTATGGCATGAGGGTCTCCTCAGGAAAATTAGATCATACGGTATCACTGGTAGAATACTTAACATAATTAAATCCTTCTTAGATAAGAGAAAAATCCAGGTTGTCCTCGACGGTCGTACATCTAAACAATATGATATAAATGCGGGAGTGTCTCGGGGGTCTATCTTTGGACCTCTATTGTTCCTAATATTCATTAATGACCTCCCTGACAAAACTGCCTCTGAGATGGGTATATATGCTGATGACACCACACTCTATAACAGGCATGACAGGAAAACAAATGAACATATATCTAAAGAAATGGCAAAAACACTAGAGGATGACCTCCAATCTGTAGTGGAATGGGGACAAAAATGGATGGTCACATTCAATGCTGCCAAGACTAAACTGGTTTCCTTCAATAATTACAAGAAACCTTCTCTGTCACCAATAGCAATGGTCAGTGACCCTTTATCTGAGAGTACATCTTTCAAACTGCTTGGCCTAACGTTCACAGGAAATATGAGTTGGAACAATTACATTGAAAGCGTTGCCAGGGCCGCTGCGAAGAAGGTGGGCTCTCTCTACCGAGCTAGAAATCTACTAACACCCGAAAGTATCCTGTACTTCTATAAGGCCACCATTCGCCCATGTATGGAGTATTGCTGTCACATTTGGGCTGGTGCATCTGCTACTAGTCTCTCGCTCCTGGACAAGGTTCAAAAGAGAGTCGCCAATCTGATAGGCCCTGAACTGGCATCTAAGCTTCAGCTTCTGCCCCATCGACGAAATGTTGCATCCCTCTGCCTGTTCTACAAGTATTTTAATGGTGAATGCTCTGGCGAACTGCAGACACTTGTGCCCCCACAATGTAGACACCCTCGGCAAACACGACAGGCAGCTAAATCCCACCCCCACACTGTAGAGATCCCTAGATGTAAACGATCTTTCTACTCCAATAATTTCTTCCCCAGAACCGCTAAACTCTGGAATTTCATTCCAGGCCACTGCTTCCCCAACTGTACTGACGTGCAGAAGTTCAAGTGTAACGTGAACCGACATCTTGCTGCCCAAATCCCTACATAGTACCCCAGTAATTGTTGCCCCTGATAGTAGCCCCCTACACCAAAGTGGCAATGTGCCATGTTTGGGGTGAAAATGTAATTAAAAAAAGCTGCTAGGAAGGCCTTATCCTGTCAAAATAGACTTCTAAACCTAGTGAGGGGATGCCCTTTTCTCTTCCCTGCAACCTCTTTCTCACAGAAGAGACGTTGCGAGCCTGTCTCTGTTTTATCGTTATTTTGATGGCAAGTGCTCGTCTGAGCTCCAATATATGGTTCCCCTCGCCAAACTTTTATGCGAAACACTTGTTTAGCTGAAACCACTATGAATAATTTCCCCCACTCTTTATCTGTGCCTAAACCTAAACATAGATTCCATTAACAAAACTTCTTTCTTAGAACTGCCCTCCCGTGGAACTTTGTTCCGTTTGCCTGCTTTCCAGCTGATTACAATTTGATTGTTTTCAAGTCCAATGTAAACAAATTCCTGATGAACCGTCCTCTTAAGCAATCCAATTTTCCAAATTTCCACTACTAACGATTACTATAGTATTATCCTATTGACACTCATTAACCCTTATACTCGAATAGTCCCCGAGCCTTAATAAATGGTGATCCTATGTAAAAAAAAATAGAGACAGATTCAAAAATAGTTTTACCGCATTTTTTCAAGGGGGATAATCCTCAAAATTCAATATTACTATAACGTTTATTTCAGATAAAGAAATCATTTTAAAAACGTAAAACTACACATTAGAATAAGTAGACTGTAGAAGGCGCACCTGTATAAACAAACAAACAAACAAACAAAAAACAAAAAAATATAAAATAAAACATTTAGGCTTAATAATTATTTAGCTTAGATGTTTTGTCATTTTTTGTAAGACTAAACTTGACTGAAAATTATTTACTCCAACTTTTACTACGTCGAAACGTACTAAACCAATGCCAATGAGTTGTGGGAGAAAGGAGGATCATTTATGCGGGCCGCAAGCGTGTCAACGATGAGCCTCATGTGGCCTACGGGCAGCGTGTTTGACATGCCTGAACTAGATCATGCTAATCTCTTGGATTAAATAAAGGGTTCCGTTTCCGATTTCAACAAGATACACCTGCAGAAGGTCGGAGGTTACATCGACCGAAACGTTATGCGAATAGCACGTAAGATGAGAACAGTAGTCCGAATAATCCAAATAATACGAATCGTCATCTATAAATTTAAGGAACAAAACATAAAGGGTTGATGTGCCGTAAAAGAAAATAACCGATTCAAAGAAAAGTTAATTTTTAACGTGTATCATCTATTGAAAGGGACACCATTACATTTGAGTGGCGAGAAGGGGTGGGGGCGAGAGAAAGAAACAGAGAAAGATAAACAGATATAAAGGGGGGGGAGGGTGCAATAATTTTTATTCCACCCCCTCCATCTCTTTAGGAGGGGGACTGCAGTAAAAAGGGTAGATCCAACGAAATTATAGATACGCTTCTGAACTTTATCAATGGAGAGGCAGAGATCCACCAGGTAAAATATCCAAACAGTTCACCATCTGCATAAAATAATATAAAAAGGGTTGATATGCCGTAAGAGAAAACAGTCAAAGCAAAGAAAAGCAAAGTTACTTTTCAGCGTGTAACGTACAACTAAGTTGATCTTTCATAAACCAGCAAGTCGGTGGTTTCTAGGTCAATGTCCCACCCATCCTTTGACCTTGTTTCATTAAACGAAAAAACAACAACATCTATTTTCCCAATCAATAATAAATAACCTGTTATACACTCTAATTATTTTCCTTCTCTTCGTTCTGTCGTCTTTCTTGGATCAATACCGATACTAACTTGATCGATCAGTTAATTAACCAAAGAAATCGACCAAAACTCAACATGAATATATACGTTCGCTGTTGCACAGGTAACCAAATTTTTACCTTTTATTTTGTTTTGATTATATTAAAAAAAAACTAAAAACGTGATTTTTGTTTACAGTGGTTCGTATGATCAGGATTAGCGTTGTGTTATTACGCTAGTAGAATATCAACACGGAATTCAGTAATATCCGAATTTCATTAATGTGTATAATTAGAACAATACCCGTCCCAGGACGGGTAAAATAAATTCTCTGAGCAGAATGATGTTACGCAAATATTTATGTCTCTTTGTGGAGATTAAAGTCAAGATATAATGCCACTGAGTCCTTTAATTAGAATCCTTGTTCAAATTTTGATAGAAAATGACTAAAATTTGCGACTTAAAAGATCTTAAGAAAAAGTTGAAATTCAAGGAATTTGGCTTAATTGGTGGCTAATTAATATGGATAAAAAAAATGCAAATCTGAAATATTGAATTTTCAAATGAAAAGTTGTGTCTATATTATGCGCCTAAAAACTGTTTAAAATACTTCGCATGAATTAAATTTTAGTTACTTTTTATAAATGCATATTTAATATCTTTTGTTAAAACCACAAAAATTCAGACATAGGAGGTATCTAACATTTCACGAAAGATATCCCCCTTTGACTTTAATATATAAACCTAAATTCAACTAAATATTGCCCACATTTGGATACATTACGCTTACGAGTTTTGTTCTAAAATTAATAATGATTGATTAATTAACTTAGGAGGTAATTTTCTCTCTCTAATTGTCCCCCCCCTTTCGATAAAAGGGCAGACCGAGTTATGTGTACATCAACGTTTCGTCTCTATTTCGAGATTCTTCTGGATGAAAAAATAAAGACGAAACGTTGATGAACACATAGGTCGGTTTGTTCCTTTTTATTTCTTTATTTTGTCGGAATACTGTTTCTATTATTCTCATCATCTACACATAACTGATCGGGTATATATAGGGATTAACATTAATACATACATATTAATCTTAAATTAAAACATATTTGTATCCGTAGAACATTTTGTAGTTTACTGAATAAGCTATTTTTCAAATAATTTGATGTTTAATGTAAAAATATATTGGGATAATAATCTTTCCACTTTTTATTTTAATCAAATTCTATATATATTTTTTTAAAAATTAAAACGTAAAAAAAAATTACACATCTAAGAAGTATTCTTAGCAGTACAAAAAAAAAAAAAACGCCTTTATCTGTAATTATATAAAAAAAGCAAAATATTTTTTTCTTTTTGGAAATGAGAATTAATTATCGTATTATTTGGATTCTTCGAACTACTATTCTCATTTTGAGTGTTATTTTCACGTTTCGGTCGATGTAATCTCCGATGTAATATTTTTCAGGGGCATATTGCCGAACTCGGGAATCTTTCTGTCGAACTCGGGAATCTGCATAAAATCTCGAACGTAGACCTTTATTTAATCCACAAGAATAACATGGTCAAGTTTCACCGGCCATAATCAGGAAGAAGTCAATTACTGCGCTGAGGATTGAACCTTCAAGCTCCAGAAGTTTATAACTTGTAACTGAATTTGATTATCTACTACGTCACGGATTCTGTCGTGCAAGGACTCGTGGCACAGTGGTTGAGTACTTAGAAAAATCAATTGCGAATTACTTAGGAACACTATCAAGACATGGCTGACGGAACAAGAACATGCTACCCCCGTGCGTGAAGTAAATAAAGGATTCCGTTCTAAATTTCCAACTTCGACAGAAACATTCCCGAGTTTGATTATCCACAACGCCAAGATACACTTGAAGAAGGTTGGAGGTTACACCAACCGAAACCTTGTGAAAATGACAGTAAGGATGAGAATACTAGTCCGATGAATCCAAATAATGCGAAAACTAAAAAACTCTTTCTCTAATGAAGGATGTTCAATCCAAAAATAATAAACATTTTACTAAACAAAAGAAAGAACATACAATTCTTTTTTTTTGCATCTTAGCGTGGTTTAAAACAGTTTGTCTGTTTATTCTATATATTTTAATTGTATTCCAAGATGCTTCGATGAGCCGACACAACTTCAGTTTGTTTTTTATAATGTTTAATATTAAATATAGTCGGCAAATTATATTTACGTGTTTATATTAAATAGATTCTATATTTCGGAAATGATCATTTTCAACGTTTTATGACAATTTTAATAGAATTACATATCTAAAAAGCTTTTGAATTATACACAAACCTTGAATTATTTCATATAAGAATACATAAAAAAAGATCAAAGCAAAATGCGCTAGTGTTATCTATGTATCTACAACAGTGAGAATGTGTGTGTGCGCGCGCGCGCGTGCGCATGTGTGTGTGTGTGTGTGTGTGTCTGTGTACATTTCCCTACCAAATAACTCTCTCAATTTTCGGTCTAGAGACTCGAGATTTGACATAAAGAGTATTGAAATTTGGAAAAATCTTTTTAATCGGTTTTCGGCCAGAAATGTAGCTGTCAACGGGTCAAAGTTCAACGATTTGACCTTTGAGAACTCTACCAAACTCCTACGCCAATTTTGGGTCTAAACACTTGAAATTTTAAATGTAGGTTACTTGGACATGGATCAAACTTTTTAATTTGATGTGAGCCCCAAAAATAAATGTTATGGGGTAAAAATTGAGGCCAAAGTTAAAAAAAATTTGATCTCTGCGGTCTCTACGAAATTACTCAGACTAATTTTGGTCTAAACATTTGAAATCTTACATAAAGTGTATTCACACGTGGGACAAGTTATAAACAGTGCATAGGGACCGAGCAAAGTTGGGCTGAACTGCTAGTTTGTATTATTTGAACTACTAATCTCATCTTAGTCATTATTTTAAAAAGATTTCGGCCGATGTAAGCTCCGGCCTTCTTTAAGTTCGTTTCGTTAGAATTTGTTATATTTATGTGCGACTACATAAAAAATCAAGTAAATAAAATATTTTTATAAAATTATTTGGATTGCAATTAGAAAAAAAAAAGTTTGTATTATTTGGGCAGCTTTTCTTATCTTGGTCGTTATTTTCAAATGTTTTCGGTCGATGTAATCTACCTTCTTCAGGTTCATCTTGTTCAGTTCGGAAATCTTTACGCCGAATTGAGAAACTTATATGGAATTTCGAACTGAACCAGTTATTTAATCAAGATGAATTTATTGCGATTTTTTTTAAAACAATGATTTTTAAAAAAATTTAACGTCAAAATATTTTGAAAAAAAATTTCTTCACTTTTATTTAAAGTAAATCCCATATTTTGAGGACCATGAATATTCGACGTTTTATGACAACTTTAACAAAATTGCTTAACTAAAAAAAGGTTTTCATGGTGCAATTAAAACATTGGTTTTATATGTAGGTACACGATTTAAAATTCCAAACTAAATAGCTCTAATAAGTTTAATAAGTTAAATATATTGCTTAATGTGGGTGTAAAGGAAATTTATAGAAAGTATAACAAATATATTAATAAAACATCAATATTGCGTAAGCACAAAACACACGAATCTGTAGATAAAAAATGTAAAACAGTCTCTTCTCTCCTCCCCCTCTCTCTCTCTCTCTCTCTCTCTCTCTCTATATATATATATATATATATATATATATATATATATATATATATATATAAAACTTAGAATTAATAAATTTACCAATTATTAAATAAAACATTTTGGTAGAAGATTCATAAATCAATTAAAATTGTTAGTACGATTAGTTGGGTTTAATGACTTTGTTTGATAAAAATTCAATATGGCGTAATGGAAAATATAAAGGTAACTGCAGCTTATCTTCCAATTTTCGGATTTTCACCATGTCAAATCACATTTCAATTCCTTTTGACGGATTGATCGTTGCTATTTCTTCTGATGAGTTAAGGGCGTAATAGATTCACTGATTGATATAATAATTAAGTGATTGATTTTGCGCTACGAAACAGATACTGTCAAGAATTGTATGTCAACTGAATTAAAGGAATAAATTATAAGATGGTCAACATCATGAATTTTGGAATATAACTTTTTGTCATTTATTCTCTCTCTCTCTCTCTCTCTCTCTCTCTCTATATATATATATATATATATATATATATATATATATATATATATAAAATATATTTTAGTCATCGACATACAGACCTGTTTCGTTGTATCACAACTCATCAGTGCCGCTAGACTAACACCTCTCCCAAGCCGAGGATCGAACCTAGAACCGTCGTGATGACAGTCGGCAGTCCTACCCACATGACTACGGAATCGGTGGCCGAAATTATCCTATCCGAACGATTATTTAAATAAACATTCGTCCGCTACTCGTAGAGGGCTCAAACGTTTGTTTGTAAACAAATCGCGAGCTTCGCATTATTTCAGCTAAATTAAGCAGCGAGTAAGATAATTTACAAGAGTGCTCTACCAAAGAGGGGAGCTTTATAAAATATATTTTAGTCATCGACATACAGACCTGTTTCGTTGTATCACAACTCATCAGTGCCGCTAGACTAACACCTCTCCCAAGCCGAGGATCGAACCTAGAACCGTCGTGATGACAGTCGGCAGTCCTACCCACATGACTACGGAATCGGTGGCCGAAATTATCCTATCCGAACGATTATTTAAATAAACATTCGTCCGCTACTCGTAGAGGGCTCAAACGTTTGTTTGTAAACAAATCGCGAGCTTCGCATTATTTCAGCTAAATTAAGCAGCGAGTAAGATAATTTACAAGAGTGCTCTACCAAAGAGGGGAGCTTTATAAAATATATTTTAGTCATCGACATACAGACCTGTTTCGTTGTATCACAACTCATCAGTGCCGCTAGACTAACACCTCTCCCAAGCCGAGGATCGAACCTAGAACCGTCGTGATGACAGTCGGCAGTCCTACCCACATGACTACGGAATCGGTGGCCGAAATTATCCTATCCGAACGATTATTTAAATAAACATTCGTCCGCTACTCGTAGAGGGCTCAAACGTTTGTTTGTAAACAAATCGCGAGCTTCGCATTATTTCAGCTAAATTAAGCAGCGAGTAAGATAATTTACAAGAGTGCTCTACCAAAGAGGGGAGCTTTATAAAATATATTTTAGTCATCGACATACAGACCTGTTTCGTTGTATCACAACTCATCAGTGCCGCTAGACTAACACCTCTCCCAAACCGAGGATCGAACCTAGAACCGTCGTGATGACAGTCGGCAGTCCTACCCACATGACTACGGAATCGGTGGCCGAAATTATCCTATCCGAACGATTATTTAAATAAACATTCGTCCGCTACTCGTAGAGGGCTCAAACGTTTGTTTGTAAACAAATCGCGAGCTTCGCATTATTTCAGCTAAATTAAGCAGCGAGTAAGATAATTTACAAGAGTGCTCTACCAAAGAGGGGAGCTTTATAAAATATATTTTAGTCATCGACATACAGACCTGTTTCGTTGTATCACAACTCATCAGTGCCGCTAGACTAACACCTCTCCCAAGCCGAGGATCGAACCTAGAACCGTCGTGATGACAGTCGGCAGTCCTACCCACATGACTACGGAATCGGTGGCCGAAATTATCCTATCCGAACGATTATTTAAATAAACATTCGTCCGCTACTCGTAGAGGGCTCAAACGTTTGTTTGTAAACAAATCGCGAGCTTCGCATTATTTCAGCTAAATTAAGCAGCGAGTAAGATAATTTACAAGAGTGCTCTACCAAAGAGGGGAGCTTTATAAAATATATTTTAGTCATCGACATACAGACCTGTTTCGTTGTATCACAACTCATCAGTGCCGCTAGACTAACACCTCTCCCAAGCCGAGGATCGAACCTAGAACCGTCGTGATGACAGTCGGCAGTCCTACCCACATGACTACGGAATCGGTGGCCGAAATTATCCTATCCGAACGATTATTTAAATAAACATTCGTCCGCTACTCGTAGAGGGCTCAAACGTTTGTTTGTAAACAAATCGCGAGCTTCGCATTATTTCAGCTAAATTAAGCAGCGAGTAAGATAATTTACAAGAGTGCTCTACCAAAGAGGGGAGCTTTATAAAATATATTTTAGTCATCGACATACAGACCTGTTTCGTTGTATCACAACTCATCAGTGCCGCTAGACTAACACCTCTCCCAAGCCGAGGATCGAACCTAGAACCGTCGTGATGACAGTCGGCAGTCCTACCCACATGACTACGGAATCGGTGGCCGAAATTATCCTATCCGAACGATTATTTAAATAAACATTCGTCCGCTACTCGTAGAGGGCTCAAACGTTTGTTTGTAAACATATATATACACACACACACACACACACACACACACACACACACACACACACACATATATATATATATATATATATATTCTTGTTTGTTAAAGGGGTGGTCTTTGATCAACACTGCTAATGAGCCCAGATTAAATATACTGTTCTGCTTTAAAATCCACAAAACAGGGGTTTATTGTAAACAACTGATGATCCTTAAAATAATATTATGACTAATGTGAATTCTTAGAAGCAAACTAATTCAGTGATAGCAAGTAATTAATTGAACAACTTACAAAATAGTTTTCCAACGAAATACTTGGGATTCAAAGTTTTTAAAATATAGTTTTATAGGTTGAAAAACAAACTTTATAAAGATTACATTTTTCGTCATAATTATAATTAGGGCTCCAGATTTTACCTAAAACAAAAAGAATACCATTTCCACAGTAAAGTTTGGCGGTGGTTCGATTATGGTATAGGATGTTTTTCATTCAACGGTATTCTTGAATTAGAAATCCACAATGGTAGGATGAATAGGTGTATGTGAAAGGATATTCTGGAGAAAAACCTGCTGATTTGTTCGGACATAATAGCAATTTATTGTTTCAGGACGACAATGATCCCAAACGCACTGCTAAACTAACCAAAGAATGGCTTAAAAATAACGAAATTGACGTTCTTATTTCATCAAGTCAATCTCCAGACCTCAACCCAATTAAAAATTTGTTTAAAATATCGGAGATCAATGTTCACAAGAGGAATCCACAAAATATTCAACAACTGGAAGAGTTCTGCAAAGAAAAATGGCGCAGAATACGTGCAAATATTTGCAAAAAAACATGTGTGCATCTATAGAAACGACTGGAAGCTGTTGAACGCAATTAAGGCTATGCAACCGAATATTAAATCAATGTATCCAATTATTTTGCGTTTGTTAATTTATATTTTTCCTTAAATATAAACTTTCTAAACTTTAATTTTGTAATTACTACCCCAAATATAAATTAGAATAGTAATAGGAATATACTGACCAAATTTTAGGTAAAATCTTGAACCCTAATTAGAGTTATGATGACAAATGTAATGTATCTAATTATATATATATATATATATATATATATATATATATATATATATATATATATATATGTATATATAACTCATTAGAATACCAAATGTATGAGATAATGCATTATGTAACCATATGGAAAAAATTAAAACGTAAAACCATTTTACATGTTGAAACATGTGTATAATTCATGTTTTTCTTTGTTTAGATTTAATTGCCCGCTATAAAATATTTTTTTATTATTTGAATTATTCGAATTACGATCCTCGATTTGGTTCGAATTTTTACAACGTTTCGGCCGATGTAACAATCAACCTTTTTCAAGTGCATCTTTTAGAAATAGGGAATTTTATGCCGAACCCAAGAACGTATGTATATGGAATTTCGATTAATCGAAAAAACCAAAAAAAAACAAAAAAAACAAAAAAAAAAAAAAAACAGAACTTTTTAGGGCATCAGAATTGGAAAACAAATTGAGTCTATTTTCCGATTTTAAAAAACGATTCTTTTAATCTATGTTTTGTTTGTTTAAAACTTGATTTTGTAATTGATGCAAATATTGATAAAATGATAAATGCATTGATTTTAAACTATCGATAAAACTAAAAGTTATAGATCGTAATAATGAATTTAGATGAAATTAACACCCTTCAAATCTCACAACTGAAAAATTGCTTAAATAAAAAAATTATTCATACAAATGTTACACAATGAATTCATAAAAATCTTCACAAAAAGAATATGAAAATAATGAAAAATGGCAAATTAAAAAGAAATCAAGAAATCATGTCTACATTTAAAAGTAGATGAGGACTGTCCACTACACCCTTCCCACCTCAACACACTAAAAATTTTCACTTTTTTAGCCGAGTTTAGAATCAGACTGGGAAGTTTGGGTGGGCCAGTACCCTCACCCCGAAAAAAGAACTCCTCGCAACAAAAACGTCTACAAAGTTGTGGATAGCCTATGCCCCTCCGGGGGCTTAAGGCTATGGTTAGGATGGTTGGTTAGAATCAGAATAGAAATTGGAATTAGCAATTTAGAACAGAATCGGTAATCGTACCGGAATCCGAAAAAATACTGGAGTCGTTACATCGCTAAACTAAACTAACATACTCCATGAGAGTGGATTGTTTTTGTCCTGTCAGCTATTACCATGTAACAGTGTTATTTATTTTATGATAATCAGAGCGCAGAATGGCGTAATAAATAAAGACGTTGATTAATAATGGCAGCTTTCTGGAAATCGATGTTTCAATCCTTACTACAAGCGATAATAACTAAAAAAAAAAAAAATGATTAACACTTCTATTCAACAATTCACGTCCAGGTATTCAATAAAATGTTCAGTTCGAAATTCCGTCTAATTTTTCGGAGTTTAACATAAAGATGGCCAAGTTCGGTAAGATGCATCTGAAGAATGTTGGAAGTTAGATTTGTCGAAACATCGTGAAAATAACAACCAACATCAAAATAGTAACCCAATAATCAAAATAATACAAATTATCGATCCTCATCTAAAAAAACCCGAGGCATTAAATATTTTTTCTAAAAACAGAAACTGGATAAAAACAAAATTCAGAAATAGATTGCCTGATTTAAATTTTATTTATTATTTTTATTTAAAAAGTACATATCAGCATATAAAAGACACTTTTAAAATCTGCACCTATATATAAAATAAGATATGTTTATATGTTTGCATCTGATTCTAAACTAAGCACTTAAAAATATTTATCGATATATACATTAAGGGATAGTTAAGGTTGTGTTCTCCGCGATATAAGTGTTGTTTAAATTTGAAAATGAAATACGTATGTTATGCGTTTAAAGGCCAAACTACAATGCTAAGATTTTAAACAAATAAACAAACATTTATTTGTTTAAAATCAATATTTCGACGTGATACGCCTTCCTCGGAATATTTTTTCGTTTCCACGCCGTATTTATTTGTTTATATATTTGTATCATCTTCTAAACTAATTAACTGATCATTATGGATTTTGGAACATATCTGCTCGGCGTAATTAGTCGTATTATGGGTTGTATTTAGTTTAATTTATTTTCATACGAAAGGAGCAAAAAGGGGTTTAAAGCTCTTTGTAAAAATTCGGTTCACCCAATTTCTTCTGTGAAAATTTTATAGCGAGTATTAGGCATCAATTAATAAATATTCAACAAATTTCGGTTTCATTGGAGTAATGAAAGTTGTAAAGGGGTTTTATGGGTAAAATATTAACACAGCCTCCCGTTTGAAAATTTAAAATATTTCAGATTTATATTAAATCTGATCCATATTCATTGAATACAAATTAAGACATTTTCTAGAATCAATAATCATTTGATGGATTTTGATAACAATCAGAATAAGGATTCTAGACGTAAGGTTTAGTATCATTAGAGCTTCTATTAACATTACTAGGTGTTTCTCAACACATTTTCTTTGAGATTTACAATTCAAGTGGAAATTGATTGCATCACACTTATTTTGAATTGGAAAAATTTATTCAAAAATCATCGCCTGTAATGTTGACAAAGCTATATGAATATTCAATTATTTATTTTCACCTTTATTATGTACTGCCACTACTACTAACATTATTATGTAAGGATGCATGTAGGAGGTAGTAGGTATCCGAGTGTTCTAAGGGGGGGGGGCGTTTGCCGAAAAAAGTTGGGAAACCTTGTTCTAGATACATAAAAATACGAATCCAGATAATTTCAAAATGGCGACATTTTTTCCACAATATCTAAGACGGGGATATTTCTGTTGACCTCGAGAATCTGCACGGAATTTCATACGAAACACTTTACTTAATTCACGAAGGTAACAAGCTTTTGTTCCACCCACCATGTTGTAATTCGCAATTGTAATTTGGGTATCGCCCGCATTGAAAATTGAACCTTCACCTCCAAAAGAGTGTAACTTTAAAACCAAAATTTATCAATTACATATTGATTTGAATCTTTGTATATATTGATATAAAATTGATGCAAAACTGTTCAGTTCGGGGAATTAATTTTATCTGTCTTGGGACGGGTATTTCTATTCACATATAAAACAAATAATTTCCAAATGACGGCGTATCTCAATTTCATCTAAGACAATGGGAAATAATAAATTGTGTTGTCCGTTTTTATTCGTCTTTTTCAGAAATCACAAATGTATTGCGATTTCTGACGGCAGACATTTTGTTTTCGTCAAATATACTGCTATTTTAGTTTGATTGGATCAGACATATTTACGCACACTAAAAAAATGAAACGATAGATTTTAAATGCGCAGATTAATTTGAATTATTTCTTATAAGATGATGCTCATTCCATCTTTTTGTAAGTATTTCAAGTACGTTTTGAACGGAAGAGATTATCCGAATATCAAATGATTAGCATCGTAATGTACAAACATTACTTGATAATCGTTTCAATACAAAAAAAAAACATGACGAACAACTGCATTATTCGGATTCTACGGACTACTGGTCTCATCTTAAGCGTTAATTTCACAAGGTTTAGGACGATGTAACCTCCGATCTTCTTCGTTCGTCTTGTTGAACTCGGGAATCTTTATGTCGAACTGGAAAACTTACGCCAAATTTCCAACTGAACCAGGTATTTAATCAACACGAATTGATTACAATTTTTTAAAAAACACTTCAAATATTTAAAGGCAGGGTAGATATTTGTTGTAGCATAAAGGATGTATGCTGAAAGGGGCATGAATAAAGACTCAAACAACGTAAACACAGATAGAAAAGAATATATTGAATATAAAGTAAATACAAAGAAAAGTTTGCCGGAAATTTCCGACTGTAGTCTCGTGTTGGGTGGCGATAATTTGGTGTTTACCTTTCTCCAACCGCGAAAGGATGTGACACAAGGTTGGAAGGTGGGATAAATGAGCCAGCACCCCTGAAGGAAGAGCACTCTGGTCCAGCAAAAATAACTCTGAGTAGCCCCGTCGGTATTCCTCGGTGAGGGCGCCCTAGACAATAAACGATACACATGTTCCCCTTGAAAGCCGGGAGAGGGGAGGGTCTGAGATGGTTGACCATCCATGGTTACCCAGAACATATACCTCAGTCTGACAGCTAAGAGGTCGCAGAAATGACCCACTTTTTCTCGGACTGATTGTCGCCGTCGGAACCTCGATTGGCGGTAGGTCGCGATAATTGAGCATTTATTTCTCAGGTAGAACTATTTACTGTCTCAGACAACAAGTGATAAACTTGGTCCTCCCGAAAGCAAGGCTTAGGAGGGTCGACTTCCTAGGGCTGCCAAGAACATTTGCGTCAGTCAGACAACAAAAAGGCCACCGCAATAATCCAGTTTCTGAATTGCTGAACGTTTCGACGTAAAATGTCGCGATAATTTGATCTTTACCTATTTCTTACCGCGAGGGGATGTGATACAAGGTCAGAAGGTGTTGCAAATCAGCCAGAGCCCCAAGAGGAGGAGTGCTCTGGTTCTGCAAAAATAAATTTTAGTAGTCCCTTCGGCATTCCCCGGTGAAGGTGCCTCAGAAAACAAGCGATAAACTTGCTCTTCCCGAAAGTCAGGAGGCAAGGCTTGGGAGTGTTGATCTCCTATAGTTCCTATTTACAATGCCTCCCCACAGGACAGAGTTAAACACCAGGGTCGTTTTTCAATGTGGAGAAAAGGAACAAAAATAAAACATTGTCTCAGTCGTGAAGGATTTATCCCCCACTGACAGAGAACAAGAAATTGAAGTGTAGCATCTGAAGAACAGATACTATCAAGAACATTTGTATCAGCCCGACAGCAAAAGATCATCGGAATGACCTAGTTTTTGTCTGACTTATTATCGAACCTTTCGGCGTTAAGGTCGTGATAATTCCCCGACGAGAGTAGAAGACTCGGAGTTTTTATAATGATTATAAGAGTCCATTACAAGTGACTGTGTTAGTCCCCATAACAATATTTGATTAAAAAAGACACACAATATTGTTTGTAATTATATTTCTGAAATTTTTAGATGAGCCTTAATTATTTATATTATTTGTATTTCTCGGACTACTATTCTCATCTTATATCTTATTTAATTGGAATTCATTATTGAGATGAGTATTATTTATTATTTTATTTTATGGCGGACTATTATTCTCATCTTACTTAGATGTTGTTTCACGACGTTTCGGGCAACTATTCCTGTGGCCTTTGTCAAAAACATGGTAAGACGACAACAATTATGGAAGGCAGTAATTGCTAAGGATGCAATTAAGAAACTCAACATTTCTATCCCGTCGCGGTTACCACCTGACAAAGGCCAGAGGAATAGTTGGCCGAAACGTCGTGAAATAACATCCAAGAAAGATGAGGATAATAGTTCGCAATAAAATAAATTAATATTCTCATCTTGATTGCTATTTTCGCAACATTTCGGTCAGAAATTCTTAAGATATATCTTGTCGAGTTCCCAATAGCATAATGTCGGCCCGCCAGCCATGACCGGGTAGAAGTTCTAAGTAATTCGCAATTGTATTTTGCCGGCGCCGAGAATTCAACATCCAGATAAGTATAAATTTACAACAGAACTTGAAGACGTTCGGAGGTTACACCGACGAAATCGTTCTGAAAATAACACTGAAAATAAGAACAGTAGCCTGAAACATCCAAACAATATGAATAATCAATGTTTATCGCAAAATTTCAGAAACGAACACCAGTTTTTAAAATTAAATATACACTCTGGTTTAGAATTTTGGAGATGCTTAAAAAAATAGCAACCAATCCATGTTCTGTTCTAAATTCCATATAAGTTTACCAGTTAGACATAAGGATGCCTGAATTATGCCTGAGTTCAACAAGACGAACCTGAAGAAGGTCGGACGTGACATCGGCCGAACGCATTTAAAAATAACAAGCAAGCTGAACAGAGTAGCCCAAATAATACAAACGTATTTTACTTTGACCTTTTTTCATGTATTTGAATATTTAACAAGATTGGATGCCATTAAAGAACGTTTTAAATTTCTGATTTTATGAAAATTGTCATAAAAATGTCAAATACAAACTTTTTCGAGATTTAGAATCTATTTCAAATAAAAACAGAAATATAACTTGACAAGTATTTTTGACATTTTAATGTCAAAAATTATATTATATATATTATATATATATTATATATTATATTACATTATAAAACAGTATTTTTTGAAAAAGTTACAATCAAGTCTCGTAGATAAAATAAAAGGTACAATTCAAAATTTCGTATAGATTCCACATGAAGAGTTACAAATTCGAAAAGATTCACCTTGAAGAAAACCGGAAGTTAGATCGGCCGAAATCTTATGAAAATAAGCAACTGGATTAGAATCATAGTCCAAATAATAAAAAATATTTTATTTTGATTTTTTTTTTATGTATTCGCGCATAAATATAACGACTTCAACAAGGCGAACCTGAGTGAGGTCGAAACTTACATCGGCTACTGAAAAGTTTTTTTTTAATTAACGACCAAGATGAGATTAGTAGACGGTGCTCTTTTCTCATCCCTGTAACGTCTTTCTCACAGAAGAGACGTTGCATGCCTGTCTCTACTCTATCGATATTTTCATTGCAAGTGCTCGACTGAACTCCAATCTATGGTTCCCCCTTGCTAAACTGTCATAAAAAACACTGCACTAGCTACAACCACTATATAGGAATTCCCCTGCCCTCTAAGTGTGCCTAAATCTAAACGTAGATTCCATGAACAAAGCGTCTTTTCCAGAACTGGTCGCCTATGGAACATTGTTCCGCTAACCTGCTTCCCGGTTGAATACAACATGGTAGCCAGCCTTCAAATCTAATGTAAACGAGTTCTTGTTGAGCCATCTCCATAAAAAAACAAATTCTACCCAATTTACACCATTAACGATTACTACACTACCATCTTACATTCATTGTCTCTTATCCCCGAATGGCCTTCGGGTCTTAATAAGTGGTGACTCCTATATAAAAAAAATGAAAATCTGAGCTTTTTTTAATTTGAAATTGAACTTTATTAATTGAAAATTGAGCTTTTTTAAAATTTGAACTTTACTAATATAAAATTGAGCTTTCTTAGTATAAATTTTAATTCGATGTTCAGTCTTTTAAATCTGAACTTCAAAAAGTATAGTATCTAATACAAACGCAAGATAACTTTAAGAAAAAATGCGTCACTTTAAAAAAATGTTAAAGATAATCTCAGATCATTGCCATGGCAACGGTTATGGTGATTAAATATTAATGCGATTATTCCTATCAACACTAAGCTGGTCAATTTAACGCACACTATTCACCAAGCCAGTATCAAAAGTTCACAGATTTGTTATCGACTAGCACAAAGGTCCCCAAACTATGGCCCGCAGACCATATCAGGCCCGCGGCGTCAGGTAAATAATTTTACCAAGAATTCTTCATAAGTTTTGTGTTCTGGTTTCGATTATAACTGATTGCACTCCAGTAATCTATCTTTTTTATAAATAATTTTATCAAGAATTTTTCATAAGTTTTGGTTTCGGTTTCGATTATGACTGAATGAACTCAAGTTATATATATATATATATATATATATATATATATATTCATAAGTTTTTATTTCAGTTTTGATTCAAGCTAATACACCCAAGTCATATGAATATATATTTTTGAAATCGTAACTTTATAACATAAAAATCGATAGAATATTAACTCTATAATAACATATACGAAATCTGCAAGAATTAAAATATCATATTTAATCATACTTTACGACCGGGCATTGCCAGGCATTCGTACTAGTTTAGATAAATATCTTTGCAGTTAAACAAAAAAAGCTACAATAATCTACAGAGCGTATCCATTTACACTGAACATCTACAAAATGCCAACATCAATATATTACTTATGAATGAGTCCCCTGTGGAATTTCCACAGGTCCCACCAGTAAACTCTTGATTGTGATAAGGAAATGTTTAACCTAATTTCTAATGAGATCGATTTTGACTTGACTTAAAAGTGGCAACTTTTATTGTGATAATATGAACCATGTTCACCCGCCGAGAAATAGTGAGGAAATTAGACGAATGGACGGTGATTGTACGAGGTGCGTTTTAAAAGCAATGTCTTCTATTTTTATTCCGCCCGAGGGGATTTCAAAATTGCTATGATGACTTGAAAGCTTTATCTCTTTGTTGCAAATATTGACTGTATGAGACTCTTATAACGCAATCCCTATCATCGACGTACGTCAGAAGCAGAGATGCGTCATTGAATTCCTGGCAAAAGTGCAGTGAGAATAGTGGTGGCTATGCTGAAAAAAAAAATCAATTCTGGAGCACAAAAGGTCGCTCATTTTAATAGTACTACTCCCGTCTTTGTATCTCTTTAACATTTTGAGTTAAAAAATAAGTGGCTTCACTTTTGAAAAGATCTGCGTGGTGCTGGGTAATACGCTGAAGAAATAAAAAGATCGGGAAAGTTAGAGAAAACTGGTTACTTGGTCATCTTTGGCACCTTAACAATCATCCAGACTGCGGAAGTGATGATGGTGATGATAAATTGTTTGTGTAAATCTTAGTTGGATCAATCGTTACCAAACTTGGTCAAAACCTCGGTCATGATCTAACTTAGAACTGGTTTAATTTTGAGATAAAAAAGGTCATAATAATGAGAAAGTGAAATTCATACTTTTGATAAGTTCGGTTCTCTTTATCGCAGAGACTCTCTGCCTGGTCCATATTGTAGCCATTGAAGTCCTGCACCTCGAACTTGAAAACGTCAATCAATGCCGAAATTTTAACAGAATTTCCACTTACAATTTTTCCAAATCTAATTTATGCGTCTGATGCCCTTTGATGACAACAACCGAGATATAGTGTAGTATCTGTTCTAATGCTACACTTAAATTCTTTGTTCTCAGTTAGCGGATCCTAAAAATCCTTCACAACCGAGACAATTTTTTATTTTTGTTCCTTTCTCCACATTAAAAACCGACTTTGGTGTCTAACTCTATCCTCGTGGGGAGGCAC
>NC_136515.1:23314873-23327373 GCF_053919585.1 Euprymna scolopes
TCTCAATTCGACCACCCTGGGCTAAATTCTCTTCATCAAAGTTCATTCATCGGCATATATGCACTCGACACTACCATCTATGATACACTTCAAGGGCCAGCAACGACCAACATCTCTCTCCTCTCTCTCTCTCTCTCTTTCTCTCTCTCTCTCTCTCTCTCTCTCTCTTGAGTACGTGGTGTAATGGGGAATAAGATCTTTGCTTAATTTCAATGCATCAAAAACCAAGCTTCTACCTTTTACCCACGAGCACTCTGATCTCTACCACAATTGATATGAATGGCTTCCGTCTCAAAGAGGTCCTCTTCTTTGACAAGATTCTGGGACTGATTTTCTCTCCTAACCTGAAATGGTAGCCTTACATCAATTCTGTTACCAACGTCACTTGAAAAATGGTTGCGTCATTCTACCGCTCATGAAGGTATCACACTACTGACGCAATCCTCTATATGTGTAAGAGCCAAGTGCAGCCTAAAATGGAGTACTGTTGCCACATATGGGGAGGAACTGATCGGAGACCCTGTCCTGCCTTGATAGAGTTCAAAACCAGTTTCGAAACCTAGTAGGTGATGCCCTTTTCTTCTCCCTGCAACCTCTTTTCAACAGTAGAGACTTTGCGAACCTATCGTTATTTTCACGGTACGTGCTCGTCTGAGCTTCATTCAATAGTCACCCGCTAAAACTTTCACAAATAGCACTCATCAAACTACAACCACCACCAAGTTCTCCTACTCTCTATCAGTGCCTAAATCTAAACACGTTTACATGAACAAAACTTCTTTCCTAGGACTGTCCGCATATGAAACACTGTTCCGCAGGCCTGCTTCCCAGCTGACTACAATATGGTCGTCTTCAAGCCCAATGCGAACAAGTTCTTGCTACCTCGTCCCCCCAAAGGGTCCAATTCTGCTCAATTCCTACAAAAAATTAAGCTTTTGTCGCAGTGACAACCTTACACTCATTAACCCTTATCCCGAATGGGTTCCGAGCTTTGATTAAATGGTGACTTCCTTGTAATATATATATATATATGTATGTGTGTGTGTAAATATATATATATATATATATATATATCTGTGTGTGTGTTTGTGTGTGTGTGTGTGTGTGTATGTGTATGTGTTCAAGGTCTTACACAGAGCAGGCTCCAAAAATCATTTAAAGATTCTAGAGTCTGTCTCTGTTACGGCTCGAAAACCGTCTTTTATGCCGACAAAAGGAGACGACAAAAACGTTAGTTCTTTTTGGGGAACTTTGACTCCTTTTTCCCTCGTGTTTTTTTTTTTTTTTTGTCCTCTTGTTGTACGAATTATAGTTGATTTCATACACCATATATACAGATAAAAATTTTCCATTTTAGTCGTTTTTTTGTTTTTCAATCCTTGCCTTATCTAAATTCCCCTTAATGCTCTTATAGCTCAAGTTTTCAGCATTTTCATGTTTCGTCAGGACTTCAAGTGAATTATGAAGTCAGAAAATATATAGAGACTCCTGACAATCTTTATATAATTTAATTTATATAAAAGCTCTACACTCGTATTGAGCACTTTTGGAGAAATATTGGTTTTAGTTCATGTTAACAATGCAGCTTAACTTAATCAATTAACAAAATAAATAATACTATATATATATATATATATATATATATATATATATATATATATATATATATATATATATCAATGAAAATAATTGTGCGTATGGTCGATTGTGTTCTCGTATTGCGTCGGCAGACAACCTGACCTCGCTTTTCTGCCGTTGGTCGATTCAAAGTTGGGACAGAAATATGAGAATCGGAAAGAGGTGGAGCGAAGGGGATCTTCTTCTTCTTCTTCTTCTTCTTCTTCTTCTTCTTCTTCTTCTTCTTCTTCTTCTTCTTCCAGCGCAACCGGCTAGCGACTCCTTTCCCACGTACACCATTGCCATCCGGACGCAACGAACTCTCTCCTTTCACTAAACGGATACAAATATTTCCCAAGAAAGAAAATTGATCTTCTTCATCAGTATTCAGGAAATTTAGCATATTCATATTCTTCGTGAATTCGTACGATGAAATATTCAAATGTATATGAGTATAATTTACTCACAAACACGTGCGTGCGCACACACACGCTCATGCGCATACACGCTCACGCGCATACACGCTCAAGTATCTAAATAAAATTTTATGCATCTATTTTCAGTATTTACTTCAACAGTGCTCAATAGGTAAGCAGAGATGGGTAGTAAGTTTTATAAATATATATGGCAATTAAGCTACACAAAATTTTTCGTGTTTGATCTTAGTGAGGATTCATCAGACTATTGGAATCGATGTCATCGTGTGTTTTCATATATATATATATATATATATATATATATATATATATATATATATATATATATATATAGTAAGTTATAACATATATATGGCGATTAAGCTACACTGAATATGCCTGAAGAATCCTAGAGTGGATGAAACGCGGAATATTCAGTGTAGCTTAATCACCATATATATTTTATAACATACTAACTAGCTCTACCTACGTATTGATTGAGCACTGTTGAAGTAAATACTTAAAGTTTACGCATCATAAATTTATACTTTCGTATATTAGTTTATGTGAGTAAATGAAGTAGAGTTATATATATATATATATATATATATATATATATATATATATATATATATATATATATATATATACGTGATACTAATCATATTGGGAGCTCAAGAAAGATGGAGGTTTGCCGATAGTCGAGTGGAAAATAGAACCACAAGACATATAGGAACTTAAATAGACAACCCGTGTAGACTACACTCATGAGCAAAAAAAAAAAAAAAAAATGGGCCAAGGGCGCAATAAGGAAGAAATTGATTTTTCAATATTTTTCCATGCATTTTTGTTAATTTTAACTGGAAATTTCTATTTTGCAGATCATTATTATTATAGAATATAATAATAAGTGAAAAATTAATCAAAAAATGTTAAGATCGCATCTTGGCGAGGATATAAAAAAAAACCGAATTGCAGGATTAAGGCAGTCCAAAATGACTTACAAGCAGATTTTTGATATTTTAAGAAAAGAAAATGTGAAAATATCTCTTTCTGTAGTGAAGCGAATTGGTCAAAGGTTCGAAGTCGAACGCTTGTTAAAAGGGAAATCTGGATCTGGTCGCCCTAAAGCATCCATTTTGAAGGACGACCACATGCATAAATGAACTGTTTTGAAGGATCGAAAGGAAACTTATGTTGACCATAGCAAAGAATTCAAATCAGGGGCTGGAAATTCTCTTTCTAGATATACAATATTTGGACGCATGAAAGAAATGGGATTTTCCTCTAAAAGGTGTGCAAAGAAGCCATTTTTATTTAAGAACATCAATGATAGAAAGAGATTTTTCTCGTGTTATAGCAAGGAAGATACAGACTGGTTCAGGAATGTTTTCTGGTTAGATGAATCAAGATTTTGTCTTGTTAGTGATGCTCCTAATGCTCCCGAATGGCGCAATCGAAGAACTGAAGAAAGATTTTCGACGTGGCATAAAAACGACCGTTAAACACGGGAATGGAGGGATAATGGTATGAGGAACTTTTACTGCAGCAGGAGTTGGGGAACTTATTAGATGTGAGAAGTCAATCAATGCAAAGGAATACATTCGAATATTAGAAACAGGACTGTTACCAAGTATCCAGAAGCTGGGAATATTCCAGAACATTATTTTTCAACATGATAATGCCTCTGCACACACTGCTAAAGTCACAAAAATGGGTTTCTGATCATTCAATCGATGTGATATTTTGGCCAGTTTGTTAGAGAATGGATAGTCATGTGATCAGGTTAGCTGAATCGAAAGATTTGGTTGCGACTTGGAAGAGAGCAGACGGCTTCGCCGTTGTCTCCTCCCCTTCGCTGGGGGTGGGCAACGAACGCTGACCTGGTAGAAATAAGACCTAGAAGAAGAAACCACAGGCCAAATTCACTTTCCTTTCTTTTGTGAACAAACTGGAAGGTGAATAAAAAAACTATAGAACCAATTTCTTGTCTTGGTGTGAAATAAATCTTCGTCCCCAAAAACAGGTATCAAGTCTCCCTCCCAGACGAGAATTTCCAGATGGACCAACGAAGAAGCAGAGGTATGTGAAAATGCATGTCACACACATATTCACACTCAACAGCATATGAACATATGTAATAGACATACCACTAGAGATCACACACACAACGACATTGACTCTGGTAAGATAATTAAACACTCAATCCTTTATAAATAGACACGTTTTAATATATCATCTCCATTCCAGTTTCAACCAATATACATACAAACGCTCATTTTATGATACGACAACGTAACAAGGTCAAAGCCCCGATTTAAAATGGAATAGCATCTCCTCTTCACATTGCTCCACTTTGATTTTTAAAGAAATCAAAAGGGAATGCGATTCCATTTATTAAAGTAAATGTCTTGTTCTGTGTTATTAGTCTCGTTTAAGTTTCCTTGTTCAATTGTTCTTTGTTCAGTATAGCTTTTAGGGCAATAAAATGTATAAAATTTGTTTGACCCATTTTTTTTTTGCTCACGAGTGTATGTCTAAATGAAAAATTAGCTATCCTCAATTTTAAAGAAGCCCAAAATTTATTAAAGTGCAGAAGTGAAACAAAGACATTTACACAATAACAACCTGGGACAGTTAACGATCGTTTGAAAGACGATATCAAATTTATTTACATACAAACACTTCCTCAGCAATTTTAAAACTCTATTTTATATATTTAACATTCACAGCAGAACTTTAATGTTATTATTAATGCCTTTATGAATTTATTATTGGTAGTATTTCAGTATTATTAGTATTAGTATCATTAATATGATTGTTACAATAATGATAAATGTGTCCGGTTATCCCTCCACTATAAATTTTACAAATATACTCCCACTTTTAGTCCTTTCTAGGATAGTATAACCTTTAACAATACGTTTTAAAAATTATGATTTATATTTTTACTAGCGGCGTTGCCCGCCATTGCCCGTATGTTTGAAGGTGTGTGTTGAGCAAAAAAAAAAAAAAAAAAAAGTGGTAATAAGCAGGCAAGCAGGCAGGCAGGCTCGAACCCGTACTGCGGAGGAGGTAAAGAACGTGAAAAAAAAAACAACAAAAAAACGTAACGTCTTTGCTGGTTTGTAGGTTTTAATTAAGGCTAGTCAATCGAAAAGAGGGGATGACTTTCGAAAATATCAGCGAGAAAAGCGACCCCTCCCTGTAAAAAGTGCCCAGTTGAGGGCGAAGGAATTAATGTTTTAGCTAATTTTTCGATATTTGTCGTCCGAAGGGTCGAGCTTAAATACGATACCGTTCTCGCGAAAATCCGTCGCCTCTGTCGAAAGACTTAGGCATTAATGGTTTATCATGTTTCCCTTTACTCATCAATTGCATATGAAACACTAATTTTCTTCATGCTGCTAATTGACCGCTAACTTGGTATTAACCCTCCCCCTTTGTGCTGATGAGGAGACTGTATTTAAATAAACTTAATATCGTGACTTAAACAATCGTACACGATTCTAGATTGTTATCTTGATTTCTCTGAACATATATGAATGATCTTGTATTAATTTATCGATTTTATTATTTTATTTACCTTACATCTAATCGTTCTCTCTCTCTTTCTCTCTCTCTCTCTCTCTCTCTCTCTCTCTCTCTATATATATATATATATATATATATATATATGTATATATATACTTTTTATTTGTTTTCACATAAAGGTTTAGGTATTGCTACTCAATCCTACCTTGACAGAGTTCAGAATAGACTTCGTAGCCTAGTGGGGGATGCCCTTTTCTCTTCCCTGCAACCTCTTTCTCACAGAAGAGACGTTGCGAGCCTGTGTCTGTTTTATCGTTATTTTCACGGCAAGTGCTCGTCTGAGCTCCAATCTATGGTCCCTCCTAGCCAAACATTCACGAGAAACACTCGTTTGGCTGTAAAAAATATCAATAATTTTCCCCACTCTTTATCTGTTCCTTAACCTAAGCGTAGATTCCATGAACAAAGCCTCCTTCTAAAAACCGTACACCTGTGGAACTGTCTTCCGTTTGCCTGCTTTCCAGCTGACTACAATATAGCTGTCTTCAAGTCTTCAAGTCTTCAAGTCCAACGTAAAAAAGTTCTTGATGAGCCGTTTCCTTTAAATAATCAAATTGACCAAATTTACACTTCTAACGATTACTATGATATTGTCCTTTTGATTACTGTATACTCTTTAATTCTTATCCTCGAGTGGCATCTGAGCCTTGATAAGTGGTGATTTCTTTGTAAAAAATGATGTGTATGTTTCAGTCAACTTATTATGAATAACTAGAGGCATCATAAGTCGATGTGCTTTACCAAAAGTTCAGTCCTTAATGTATTTTAGATAAAGTTCACAGAAGTTCTGGTCTGGAGAGTAGTCACATGGTATAAAAATAACAAAAATATATAAAATAGCTTAATAAGTGAAAAAATAAAAATATAAGACAATACAATAAGACAAAACAAACTATAAAACGCAAAACAAACCTAGAGTGTTTAGGAGAGAGACGGAGGTAAGAAGGAGAGGAAGAGAGAGGGGAAGGGGGAAAAAAAGAAAAGATGGTAGGTTCAAAGTTATGAGTAACGTAAAAGTGAGGGAGTAGGTTATAGGTAACATTAAATTCTCCAGCAGACGGGCGACACATACGTTCTTGACAACACACAAGGATTTAGTAATTTATTTGTTTATTTGTATAGCGCAGTCTGGTATAACCCTCGTAAAATTCATTGGATGTTTTACATCTGAATATTTTTAACATGGAATAATATATATATATATATATATATATACATATATATATATATATATATATATATATATCCACATAGTACTGTTTCGCAGCTCATCACTACGGCTAAACAAGCAACTACCTCGAACCAGGATCAAAACCCGACCACCCAAATGTCAGTCGGAGCTTCTAACCCTTGCGCTATTCGGTTGCTAGCAAGGGGAGACTTGATTCCAAATATTTCTCATATGTTATATCTCCCCTCATAAAGTAAGTTTCAAAGTGCATAAGGATTGTTTGATACTAGAGATATATTTATAGCATATGAGAGCATATAATATCTGAGAAATATTTGGAATCTGATATGAACGAAATATCGAATTTTATTTTTATAAATAAATATGTTTATTTATTGAAAGAAATTCGGCACTTGTTTCGTCTTTAAACGGTTAAATTTAAAAAAAACAATTGGTTTACTATTTTATATGTTTTTCTGATCCTTTTTCATACCAAAACAAGGCATGCTGCCACTTGGAATGTAAGGAGCTACTACTTGGAATCATGTCTAACAGAGAACTGTGGGGAGTTGAGCAGCGAGATGCCTGTTCGCATTACATTTACTCTTCTACAGTTAGGGAAGCGTGAAACCGGGAAGGAATTCCAAAGTTCTAAGGAAGAAACTATTAGAGTAAAAGGTATTCGGACATCTAGGGATCTTAACAGTGAAGGGGTGGGATTTTGTTGCTTGTAAGATTTGTCGGGAGTATATACGTTAAGGAAGCACAAGTGCTATAAGTTTATTAGAACGCATTCTATTAAAATACGTGTAGAACAGGCACAGGGATAAAACATTACGGCGATGGATAGTGCGGGACGTATGCTTTAAAAAAAATTGACCTCTCATTAGACAGACCTGAGTAAAAGTACAGAATAGTTAACGCTCCTAAACAAAACAAGAAAGCAGCATATAATTTATATAAAACGCATTCGAATTGAATTCTCTGGCACACTCTCATAGCTTTAACGTGTGGGGACCATTTGTAAAAAGTTTTTAGACCGTTAATCAAATTTTTACCAATCATTTCCAAATGTTAAAAACTACGCGGGCTCTGCCATTTTGTTTGTTTAATGCGTTTTATATAAATTCTATATTCTAATGCGTTTTATATAAATTATATGCGTTTTATATAAATTATATGCTGTTTTTTATTACAATTTTCCAAGTGTTAATTGTTCTAGATTTTTACTTGTGTTGAGTATATGAGAAAAAGAGATGAAAAGAACGGAAATGAGAAGAGTGTATGTTGTTGAGAATTCAATGTCAAGTAGCCTATCTTTGGAGTTGCACGTATTTCATATATACGGCATAATCACGTTGACACTTCCGGCAGATCACCGAAGTTAAGCAACGTTGAGCCTGGTCATTACTAACATGGGTGACCAAGTTGGGAATTCCAGATGCTGTATGTAGGAGGACGTCGACACTTCCCTGCAAAAAGTTGCAAAAACCTAACGTCGTCATCTCCCCTAACGGGGATGTACATGCGACTGGGAACCGCTTGTGAATTTCATACTCCCATGAAACTTCCTCCTTCGGAGGAAGCCGGTTAAACCCTGAATAGAGTTGGTGCTGACTTCACGTGTTTGATACAATTTATTAATTTGAATGACGAATTGGCTTTGCTAGGTCGATATCGGTTCGCAATTTTCGCTACTTTATTTATCTTGTAAATAAGACTGGAGGGAAATGAAAAAAAATAGTAGCGCAAGAGGGGGAGGAGAGAGAAAACGTGATAAAGAAAAAGAGAGGAAGAGCAAATAAACAGTCACTCACCCTTTACTCTTTCTCCTAAAAATATATACGTCTATTTGGAGTTTTGACCACCCAGAATTCTATTTGTCCACTTAAAAAGTAACGGTCCTTACGTATACGAGGTTTCTGATGTGGTTATTGACTCGCTCAAAAATTTTCAAAAATAATGTCTATCTAGATACAAGTCCCCTTAGGCAGTAATTTTTATTGTCCACAGATTGATTTGATTTTGCGGGCGGATAACTATGTGGTCTGACAAAAGGACCTATATATATATATATATATATATATATATATATATATATATATATATATATATATATATATATATATATATATATATATATATATATATAAGTGAAAGTGTCTGTGTGTCTGTGTGCATTTTCCTTCGCAATAACTCTGTTAATTTTCAGTCAACAGGCTCGAAATTTGATATACAGGGTACTGAGATTTGGGAAAATCGATGTGATTGATTTTCGGCCAGAAATTTGGCTGTTAAGGGGTCACGATTTGACCTTTGAGAACTCTACCAAACTCCTCCGACAATTTTCGGGGTAAACACTTGAAATTTTAGATATATTTTCCTTGGACATATATGTAACTTAATAACTCAATTTGAGCCCAAAAGAATTAATTTTAAGGGGTCATAATAGGGGTTAAATTTAAAAAATTGACCATTTTTTTCGCAGCATACACCTCCAAACACCCGGGCAACGCCAGGCATCCATGCTAGTATATCTATAAAAGTGAACGTGTCTGTGTGTCTGCCTGTGTGTCTATGTGTCTGTTCCATACGCAATAACTGTCAATTTTTAGTCTACAGACTCGAAATTTGATATACCGGGTACTGAGATTTGGGAAAATCTATGTGATCGGTTTTCGGCCAGAAATTTGACTGTTAAGGGGTAAAGTTCAACGATTTGACCTTTGAGAACTCTACAAAACTGCTCCGACAATTTTGGGTCTAAACACTTGATATTTAGATATTGGTTCCTTGGACATGGATCTAACTTTGAGCCTAAAACAATAAAATTTAAGGGGTCATAATAGGGTTCAATGTTTTAAAAAGATTGTTACCTCTGCGGTCTCTATCAAATTACTCAGACAATTTCATTTGAAATTTTACATAACAAGTATTCAGAGATAGGGCAAGCTGTTTTATCGGTTTGGGTCGATAACTTTCAGTCACAAATATATAAATGTATCTATGTATGTATGTATGTTTGCATGTGTGCCTAAAACTTTCGACAAAGGCGGCCGATTTTACCAAGATCAGTATCGTTTTAAAGTTCAACCTTTCATAAGGCGAATATCGAAAAATTGGCTAAAAACATTAATATCTTCATCTTCAACTAGGCACTTTTCTACAGGTGGGGGATCGCTTTTTCGCCGATATTTTTAAAAGTTATCCTCTCCTTTCGATTATCTAGCCTTAATTTAAGCGTGAGTCGCTTAGGTTTGGCGCTGGTCGTAACAGCAAAGACGTCAGGTTTTTTTTCTCGTTTTTTTCTTCCTTCGCAGTACGGGTTCGAGCCTCCCTTCCTACTACCACTTTTTTTTTCTTTTGTTCAACATACACATCCAAACACTCGGGCAACGCCGGGCTGAAATGCTAGTATATATATATATATATATATATATATATATATATATATATATATATATATATATATATATATATAAATATAAATATATATATATATATATAGTCGTGAATGTTTTGACATCGTCCGAAATACCTAAGCTCGATTTGTTTACACAGAGAGCATTGCTTTATACGCTAATGGTAATTCGTGTATCATTTCTCAATATGCTCAAATAAAGATGAGGAGCATATATATATATATATATATATATATATATATATATATATATATATATATATATATATATATATATATATGCAGACTGTTATCCTCATCTTCACAGTTGTTGTTTCGCCGCGTTCCGGTCTACTTATTTTCTGGCTTTCTTTATGTGTTTAACCCCGATTGGATAAGAATTCTAAGTCTTTTAACTGTATCCCCAGTAATTACTGCCTTCCATAGTTGTTGTTATTGTTTCACCACTAGCCAACTAATCCTCTGGCTAAACTTTAGGTAGGATTGAAACCGCTATCTTCAGACAATGCTCTCCTGGGACCACGCTTCTATCCACTGTACCACAAATTACTCATCTTAAAGGATTCCAATTAAAAAAAAAATATATATAATATCATTTGATACTTGGATTTTTTTAGTGAATAACTGGGTTATCCACCACAATAGAAGAATATCTATTCCGGGAAATAGAAAAGAGAGGATAGTTATATCACTTATAGAAACCTGACCTTCCGGCTGGGATCAGAGTGTAGTAGCTGTTCTGATATTACACTAGTTTCATTCTGTTCTAAATCAGTGAAAAGCAATTTTTAATTTTTGCTCCTAATCCTGACTGCTCCTTTTCTGGTGAGCTGGACATTCCTCGACATTAAAAACAATCTTCTGTGGAATTTTGCTCTCGTGGAGAAGCTAATAAATAGAAGTTATAGAAATCTGATATTCAGACTGGGATCAAAGTGTAGTATCTTTACATGGGGAAGCAAATAAATAGAAATTGGTTTTCTAATCATTATACAGTCAACTGATATATGTGTGTGTTTCTTAGAGAAAGAAAGAAAGAGAGAGAGAGAGAGAGAGAGAGAGAGATGGGGGGGGGGGAGATGGGTCCTCTTACCTAATAAAGTGTATTCAGTTGGGCATTTGTTTTTATTTGACCGGATTACGAATTCTCATTTTCAAGCGGATATTCAGTACAAGAAAGCGAATACAAAAAAAAAAAAAAAAAAAAAAAAAAAAAAAAATGTTTAGTACTTGTTTCTGGCTCGAATTCTAATTTGATTTGGCGGGAGAATGCTTCTGTTGCCACGGCAACTGAGGCCTCACGGCATCCGAATCAAGAAACGAATTTGGACCAGTGCAACAGCTTGATATCTCTGCTGTAAAAAAAAAAAAATACTATTGTTTCTATCGAACTCGGAAATCTACACGGAATTTCAAACAGCACTCTTAATTTAATCTAGGTAGTTAGTATGCTCTTGTTCTGTCAGCCATGACTTGGTTGGAGTCTGTGGATTAAAGAAAGTGTCCTGTCCGAAATTTTGTGCAGATTCCCGAGTTTCGTAGGAAGAGTTCTGGATTCTACAAGATACACTTTAAGAAGGTTAGAGTTCACATCACCCGAAACGTTGTAGAAATAGCACTAAAGATGAAAATAGTAGTCCGAAAAATCTAAATATTACGAATAATTAATCGTCATCTCAAAAAATCAGACACACACACACACACACACACGCATACACACACATGTGAAAAAAAGAATTCACAGATTTTAACCCATACAAAAGCACACACGCACAGACATGCGCGCGTATACACACACAAACACACACGCAAACATACACACGTGTGAGAAAATAAATCATAGATTTTAACCCACACCCATGCATACGCACAACCCTCGCCCTAAACACGTGCACGCACAAACACACGCACTCGAGGAAATAAATAACCTAAAGATGAGAGAAGAATGCTACGAAAAGCGAGATATTTATATATCTTATGTACGTATAAGAAAAATGTAAATTGGGAGTCGCTTTCTCTCTATGTACGTATGGTGTATGAATATCTCGCTTTTCATAGGCTTTTCCTATCATCTTGGTTCATTTTATTTTTCTCAGTTATCTTTGTCATTCTACTGAGGAAGTCCCCCGAAAATGGGAACGAAACGTTGAGAATATTCTAAAAAGGACAGAGATTTTCTTTCCCTTCTTTTCCATAATGTTATAATTTAATACCTTCATATATTTTCATATATATATATCTTTATATATATATATATATATATATATATATATATATATAT
>NC_136515.1:23332373-23479873 GCF_053919585.1 Euprymna scolopes
GGTATCTATAGATTTTAGTTTTACTGGTATTTTTAAAATCAGTAAATATTTATCATTTTTTATTAGTATTTACAATAGAAAATTAAGAATGAAGTTAAAAAAACAATTAAAAGAATCGAGTTTGATATCGGAAAATAGACTATACTGATTCAAATATCACAAAAAGTTATGATTTTTTTCGATTCTCAATTCCGATGAATCGTTCTCTCTCTCTCTCTCTCTCTCTCTCTCTCTATATATATATATATATATATATATATATATATATATATATATATATATATATATATATATATATATCCCTCCCTCCCTCTTTGTGATGGGACGATTTCAATATTTTTCCTAATTCCGATACAAGTACCAATTCTGTTCTGAATAGCCAATTCCAATCCAATTACCGATTCCGATTTTCTTAAGCCTCTAAATATTTATCGATAGAATTGCGTTTTCTTTTTTTTTTTTTTTTAAATTTTCAAATGTCCGTATAAAAACCAATGTAATATGTGCACATATTTTCGCAAACGTAAAAATACACTTGTATATGCGAGGGAAGTGATCTATATTTTCAGTTTTATTGGTCGTTAAAAATCAATAATTTTATTAGTAATATCAGTAATGGTAAAAATAAGTTTCAAACAAATTTTTTTAAGAAATTAACCGTTTCTGGCATCGGAGTAAAGTATTATTTTCCAATTCTGATACTTTAAAAAATTCCGATTCCTGATTCCGATTAATCATTCCAACATTACTCTCTGTCTGTCTGTCTGTCTGTCTGTCTGTCTCTACACACACACACACACACACACACGCACACACACATATGTGTGTGTGTGTGTGTGTGTCACTGTCTATCTATCCACCCCTCTTCATTTCTCTCGCTCTGCTTCGCTTTATTTCTCCCTCCTCTCTCTTCCTATCTGCCTGTCTGTTTTCATCTCTTTCTCACCTTCTGTCTGTCACGTTCCCTCTTTTTTTCTTTCCCTCGCTCTCAGTCTCTCTTCGCCGCTATATCTATCTGTTTGACTCTCTCTCTTTCTCTTTCTCTTTCTCTTTCTCTCTCTCTCTCTCTCTCTCTCTCTCTCTCTCTCTCTTTACAGAATGGCTGTCTAACACTCACAATAATTCCTGTTATGTCTTGTGCTTCTTATTTTTTTTTTTTTTATGAAATTATAAAACGTTGCTTTTCATAATCGGTATTAAGTACTTCCGCAGAAGGTCAGTCTAGCAAAGATTTAATTCCGCACCAATTAATCCTTTAAGTAAATTCTGTAAAAAAAAAAAAAAATATTTGTTTAGTGTTTCTTTTTTTTGTTTGTTTTAGATACAATATTAAATTATAATTCTTTCAGAATCTGGAATCCATTTTGCAATAAATATTCACGCCATCTTTAACATTATTACTGTTTTGTTGTTATTGTATTAATAATTAATATAAACGATATCCCTTTCTTAAGGTAACTCCTCATTTAGTTAACACGACTTCTGTATTCCTTGGCCTTGACATGCTAAAAGCAAAATCTACAACTTGTATATATTTACGAATAAAATTAAATTTTCAACATTGTGGACAATTTCAGTCGGGTGCCACCTAAAATAAAAGGTGATATTGTGATAACTGCGACGATTGTAGTTAATATAATGTAAGATGGATAAAGGTTGACATCCAATTTCACACACTTTTGATATCTCTGTGCCTAACTTTTCAAAATGTATATTTGATATAAAGGCCCGAAGGCCACTCGAGGATAAGAGTTAATGAATATAAGGTAGTAGTGTAGTAATCGTTAATGGTGACAATTGGGTAGAATTTGGTTATTTATGGGGACGGTTCAACAAGAACTTGTTTACATTGGATTTGAAGGTTACCATGTTGTATTCAACCGGGAAGTAGTTCAATGGAACAGGCAGACAGTTCTGGGGAAGAAGCTTTATTTATGAATCTGCGTTTAGATTTAGGCACGAATAGAGAGAGAGGAAAATCATACACGATGGCTGTAGCTAGTCGAGTGTTTTTTGTGAAAATTTAGCAAAGGGATTACCATAGATTGGAGTTCAGTCGAACACTTGCCATGAAAATAGCGACAGAGCAGAGTTCAAAGGGTAGTATCTGTTTTGATACTACACTTTATCTTTTTCTTCCTTGGTTAGTGAAGAAAAGGTCCTTTTAGAGTTAAACAATTTTTATCTTTGTCTTAATCAAAATTGGCCATTTTAAGGGGGGGAGATAGATTTCTCTACATTAATAAAAAACAAATCTGTGTATAATTTTGCTATTGCGGGAATGCAAGTAGATAGGGAATGTTCATTAAATAAAAACAAAAAAAATTTCAAAGATCCATTCAAGAAATTTTCTTTTTTTTTTTTAATCATACTTTAACGGATGATGACTGGGTTTGAATCTGTTCGGAGTGCACCCCATTTTGGGGAGCTGGATTCCTTACTATAAACTTGTCTTGTGTCTAAGGCATCCGCCATGGAAGGCAAGTAATCAAACTACTTGAAAACCACGCTACGTGAGGAAACTACTTCAGCGAATTGATTCAATTCCTATGCTCCAAAAGTAAATGTTTTAGTATGTCGAGCTGGACTTTCCTAGTATCTGTTGGAAATTAACATCCACATCCATTTCTCTCTCTCTCTCTCTCTCTCTCTCTCTCTCTCTCTTACTCTCTCTATTTTGATTTCTTTCTCTCTCTTTCGCTCTCTTGCTCTTTCTTGTTTTCTCTTCCCCTTTCCGTCTATTGTTCGCTTGCTTTCTTTTTCTCTTTCCTTTTTTCTCTCTTTCTCTTATTCCTTTTTCTTTTGCTCTCTCTTTCTTGATTTCTCTCTCTCTCCCTCTCTCTCGTTATTGCTTTGTTTTGTTTCCTCTTTTTAGCTCTCTTTTTCTCTCTTCCTTGTTCTCTGCATCTCTTACATTTTCTCCATCTATCCCCCTCCTTTCTATAATTTTTGCTTTCTTTATTTCTATCTCTTGCTCACAATCTTCTCTCTCTCTTACTCTCTCTCTCTCTCTCTCTCTCTCTCTCTCTCTCTCTCTCTCTCTCTTACTGTATCCTTTTCTCTTGCCCACTTTCTCTTGCACTCTATCTATTTCTTACTCTCCAGTCCTTGCTCTGTCCCCTTTCTATATATGTCTCATTTGCTCTCTCTCTCATTCTTTCTCTATATGTTATTAGTCCTCTCTCTTCTTCCTTTTTCGCTTTCGTTCTCTTTTTCGCTTTCCTTTGCTTTCATTCTCTCTCTCTCTTTTTCCCACTCCCCTTCTTTCTCTAACATTAGCTATCTCTCTCTCTCTCTCTCTCTCTCTCTCTCTCTCTCTCGCTAAAAAAGATTAAAATAATTATAGTAATAATTATATATATATATATATATATATATATATATATATATATTTCTCATCATCATTCCTTTTTGTTCTCTCTTCTCTTTATTTTTATTTTTTTGCCCTCTTTCTCTATCACTTTCTCTTTTTCTCCATCTCTTGTATTGCCCCTCTCTCTATATATTTTTGCTCTCTCTCTCTCTCTCTCTCTCTCTCTCTCTCTCTCGCTCTTCCTTAATCTCTATCTCTTGCTCTTTCACTGTTGCGCTTCCACCCCTTTCTTTTCCTCTCTCTCATTTCATCTGCTGCTGCTGCTAAATCGCTGTTCATTTCGAAAAATGGCTGCTACTATTTCATCTCTGTTTCCCTTGAAAAAAAAATGTATCGACAAACCATCACATCCAATCTACAAATAACTTGTAATTAACGACCAGGTCAACATTACTAATGCTTATTTATTTATTCGTCTGCGTATTAGTCAGTTAGTTGCTGTTATTATTTGTCCAATTATTTAAAACGGCTCTAATCGGTTTATAATTTTCAAGCAGGGCTAATCACCGTTGCCTGGTGTCATCATCATCATCATCATCATCATATCGTATGAATCCAATGATTCTATTGACAACATCGGTTTCCGCGAGGTTTCTCTAGTCAGAATTCTTTGTATAAAGGCATCGGGTAATTACGGGAGGAACCAGTATTTACCACTCACCCACCACGAGAGGATGTGACACAAGGTTGGAAGGTGGGAAATGGGTCGCCCCCCCCCCAAGAGGAGGAGCACTCTGACCCTGCAAAAATAAATCTGAGTAGCCTCGTCGGCATTCCCCGGTGGGGATCCTCAGACAACAAGCGATAAACTTGCTCCTCCCGGAAGCCGGGAGGTCTGGGAGGGTGGACTTCCTAGAGCTACACAGTCCGACAGAAAAAAGGCCATCGAAATGACTCAGCTTCTGTCGGACTGATTATCGAGGATGGAACCTCGACCTACGTGTACTATGAAAGTACGCTGGCCACTCCTACAGGAGGGACCACGTGAAAGTTGCCAACATCCTAAGTTAATTGGGACACCCAGGTAGGCAGTCCGTGTCCGTTAACCATAGATAACAATTATTTTCTTTAGACCGATAATAATACTTTTGAAGTCACAAGTGAACTTTAGCTGACCGGAAGTATTTGTTTTCACTTTTAGAAGAGTTATACTAGGAAAAAGAGGAGATAACCCAAAATGTAATGTTTTTTTTTTTTTTTTCAAATTAAAATGTTATCGCAATTCAAAACAAGTTCAGTACAAAACGAAGTACAGAAAAGAAACTATTATTTACGGAAACATTTATTGAATTAATTTAAATTAAAAAAAATACTGTATTATATAACCATCAATATTTCAAATTATTATTTAAAAAAATTATTAATAAAATATAACATTCTATATTTCGAAATAATTCATTTAAAAATGAATATTTTTTTAAATACACAAATAAAATATAACACTGAATTTATGGAATGTATTTCTTGTAAAACTTTTGTTCAGAAAATATAATTATTTAGACGTAAAATACTATACAGAAAGACTAACAATATTGTAAAAAAAAAAAAAAAATGGCTGGAAGGAAGAGCAGAGCACATCACCTACTAGATATCTAAGTCAATTTTGCCTTCTGCCAAGACAGTAAATAATGTTCTGTCAGCATCTCCGCAGGTGTAACAAGAGTCTTTTAACTTAGGAGCTACTTGACTCATATATATACAGTATAGTTAGAGGATTGCGCCAGGTATGAGATACCTTTTTGGCGGTAAAATGATCAAACCTTTTTTTCCAGCGACCTTAGATTTCGTGTAAGTTTTCCATTTCAGAACCGAAGTAAAGGTCACTTCCAGAAGTTTATCAAAACCGGGGGCTTTTTTTAAATTTCAATTTGGATAAAATGAGGATCTGAGCGTTGATGAGAAAAAGTGAGAAGATTGGTTTTAGATGTTTCTTTAGTAATTCTGGTTTGTTTTTTTTTAATTTGACGAAGATCTTTCTTCGTGTTTTTAGTCACATGGCATATTTTTTAGCTTGTCTTTTTGTTTTTGTTTTTTTTTATGTCTTTTTTCTTCTTTTTTTTTTGTCTTTTTTGGGGTTCTATTTTGTCTTTTTTTTGTCTTTTGTTTTTTGTTTTTATTTTTTTGTCTTTTTGTCTTTTTGGGGGTTCTATTTTGTCTTTTTTTTGTCTTTTTTTGTCTTTTTGTTTTTTGTTTTTATTTTTTTGTCTTTTTGTCTTTTTTGGGGTTTTATTTTGTCTTTTTTTGTCTTTTGTTTTTTGTTTTTTGTCTTTTCAACATTTGCAATTTGCTAAAACTGTCTTTTATTACTTGCAAAGGTTCTGTTCTGTTTTTACCGTTTAGATTTCAGCAGGAACGTTGCTAGACTGTCTCTTTTCTATCGTTATTTCCATTGAAGATGCTCGGCTGAGCCGCAATCTCTGGCCTCTTCTTGAAAGACATTCACAACAAGAACTTGTCTTCTACCATAACTTCAAATAATTGTTCTTTGCTTCCACTGGGTGCCTAACATTAAACGAAATTTCCTGAACAGAGTTTCTTTCCAAGAACTTCCCATCTGCTGAACAGATTATCACCAGATTGCTTTCCTGGAGCCTGCATCATGGTCATCTTTAAATCCAATATCAACAAATCCTTTTCATAAACTATCCTCATAAGTCACCAAATTGTATTCATTCCATCATTTTCAATCCCCTCATAATATTCTTCATCATCATTACTAGTCTTTTTCTACTTTATCCTTATTTTAATGAAAGGTATTCGACTGAGCAGCAATCCCTATGTTATAACCAATATTTTACGTAAATATTATTTAAATTTTAAACTTGATAGACTTAGGGACAGTTTATTATGCGTGAATGCATTTAACAATGAAGACCGTTCTACAAATAAAAAGCTATTTCAAAGTTATGTTTGGTGGACAAAAGAAAAGTTATCGCAAAACTAACATGACACGCACTAAAAAATGCTGTTTAAAAGTTTCACGCGAAAGGCCACTTCAAGCTTCACGTGATAAACCAATGAAAATGCTATTTCAAAGTTAAATATGACAGACCAGAGAAAGTGCTATTTCAAAGTTAAATATGACAGACCAAAGTAAGCACTATTTCAAGCTGAGCATGCCAGATAAATCGAAAGGCTATTTTAAACTAAGGCTGACAGACCAAGACAATGCTATTTTTAAGTTAAGCTAACAGCTGAAATAAAATGCTATTTCAAAGTTTTGTGTGACAGACCAGACCCTGATAGTAGCCCCCAATATCAAAGTGGCACTGTACCTTGTTTGGTGTGAAAATGTAATAATAAAAAAGACAAAATAAAATACTGTTTCTACATTAAGCGTGACAGATCATAGAAAATGCTATTTCTATGTTAACGGTGACAGACCAATGGAAATGCTGTTTCCAAGTTATGCATGAAGGATCAAAGAAAATACTATTTTAAAGTTAAGTGTGACGAACCAACGGACAAAACATATGGCTGAAAAAAAAAGGTGTATTTGTATTTTTCTTTTCCTATTCAATATAAATGCAATTGAAAATATATTCATCTTTATTTGATGGAGAGATGCTGTCATATTTACTCAGAATAACTGAATGTATTTGCAGTTTAATCATAGATATGGGATTGATACGCGAGAATATATATATATATATATATATATATATATATATATATATATATATATATATATATATATATATATATATATATATATAAATCGCCACACATGAGACCCTAATAAGGTTATTCAAGAGTCAGACTTTATCTATGACGCACTGCACCAATGTTAGATGGATTGATAGATAGAGAGGGAGATCGTGTGTGTTAGGGAAAGAGAGAGAAAGAAAAGAAAAGAAAGATAGGAAAAGAGAGATAGATATGGAGTGAACAAGAAAGAGAAAACGAGAGTTAAAAAGAAGAAATGAACAAAGCAGAAAAAGATAAAGAAAGAAAGAGAAAATGGGAGAGATAGAGGAAAATAAAGAGAGGTGAGGAGAGAGAGAAAGAGAAGAGAAAGAAAGAATGGTTTAGAGAAAAAGACAGAGAGATAACGAGAGATAGAGAGATGGAAAAATAAATGGAGAGAAAGAAAGGGTGAGAGAGTGTGAGAGAGGAAGAGAGAAAGTAATAAAGAAATAAAGAGAAAGAGAAAAAAGAAAGAGAGAAAAGGGGAGAAAAAAGAAAGAGAAAAAGGGGAGAAAACACAAAAGCAATAAAATATTTATATCTGTAGTAGAAATAAGACGTCTTGTCACAAGATAAATTACAAAGAGTGAATATATTATTATTATTATTATTATTGTTATTATTGTTGTTGTTGTTGTTGTTGTTGTTGTTGGCGGCGGCGGCGGCGGCGGCTTACACGGAGCTTTCACACAGGTCATGAAAGATCTCAAAGCCTGTAATGTTGCCTCGAGTGACAACAAGTCTCCTCGGATTTTCCAGTCCTCTCCACCTCTTTCGACAACATTTGCAAATAAATTTGCATTATCGCAACATCTGCCTGTCATTGATATCTCGTTGCAGTGGCCATTGGTCTTTACTGGAATTTGAGTGGCAATAAGTCTCCCCAAAGTCCCAGTTTTCTTCACTCTTATACAGTGGAGGTCTGGTCAGTGCTCGCTCCTCAGTCTTTCCTCCCCCCTTGACTACTTGGCTATTCGGTCTCTCTTTTTTTAGGGGAGGTGGACAGTGATGTAGTAATAGGAGGATGAGGGTAGGGTTCGAGAATTTATAGGTATGCAGCTTCAACGTTCTTGGTTCTATGTAGCGCTTCTTGTTTTGTCTCTGTAGCAGTTTGTCTGGTCTGCGCTTGGGGTTTGTGCGTGTTAGTCTCCACACTCAAGGGTTTTTCTTAATATTTCAGCTGTTTTCATTATTGTTGTTCGTTGTATTTTTCCAATCATTTCTCTGATTCCAATTTCTCCCATTCTTTTTTCGAAGTTTTTTTCGGGATTGTTCCAAGTGCTCCTACTATTATAGGTATTATCCTGATTTTCTTCATCATCCATATCCCTTTCAGCTCTCTGGCTAGCTCTGTGTATTTGCTCCGTTTCTGCTTTTCTTTGATATTCACCCTGTGGTCGGATGGAACAGCAAAGTTTACGATTTGACAGAATTTTTCTTTCTTCTTAATTATTACGACGTCTGGTCTTCTTGCTTGGATAGGTCTATCTCTATCTTCTATAAAAGTCACTTTGTGTGTGTGAGTTCCTTCCTCATAGGTTCTGAAACGGCTGAGCCTATCTTTTGTAAATTTCACACAAAGCTAATTTATATTTTTGGCAGTGTTCTTAGATATGTTTTGTACAGAAATTAATCTGAGAAATATCAAGAATGGAAAAAAAAAATCCGATCTTAAAAATACTTTTTCTTTGTTATATTTAAAAAAGAAGAATTTTACAGGGGAATATTTTACATTACACCGACCAAGGGAGATAATAAAATCTTAGTAAATCATTTCTTTTTTAAAAAAATACAGATTTATTGTAATCTGGGCATATAGCTTAGTTGAATAGAATTCGACTACAGACCGAATGATCCCCTGTTCAAGCCCGGGTGTACCTCCCCATTTGATTGTAATTTTTTCTTATTAATGAGTTCAATTGATGATAGAATTATCATTTTAAATCGCTACAAATCATTTTTACCTTTGCATATTTTAAAACTAAATATTAATCAGAAGTGACTTTTCTGAGGCATTCATCGTCAAACCCAAATGTCAGCTGACGTGTTATTGTAAACAAACACAGACGGAATTTTATTTTATTTTTTTATTATTTTTTGGCGAATTAGTCCACCAGACAAATTATTCCTCAATAAATAATATTCAATAGAAGATTGATTCTATAATAATACATACGCAATCTGCATAAATTAAAATATCATGCTTTAGCGTATTGTACGACCGGGCAACGCTGGGCGGCTAGCTATTAGTTATTATTATTATTATTATTATTGTTATTATTATTATTATTATTATTATTATTGGCTCACAAGGAGCTTTCAAACAGGTCGTAAAGGATCTCTCCTTGAAAATAACCTGTGATGTTCCTTGGAATATGGGTGACAACAAGTCTCCCTAGTTTTCCAGTACTCTCCACCTCTTCTGATACCATTTGAAAATGAATTTGCATTATCGCAACAACCGCTTACCATTGAATTCTCGTTAGTAGCGGCTATTAGTCTCCACTGGAATTTGAGTGGCAATAAGCTGCCCCAAGGTCCCAGTTCTCTTCAAACTTTTCCGACGGAGGTCTGGTCAGTTCCCTCTCCAAGGTCTTTCCATCCTCCTTGGCTATTTGACATCATTCTTCGGGGGGGGGGTGATTGGGTAATGGAAGGGGATGAAGAACAGGATAGAGAACTTATGGACATGCATCTTCAATGTTCTTGGTTCAATTAAATGCTTTGTCATGTTTTTTCTCCATTTTCAAGTAGTGCTGCCTGTTTGTGCTTGTACCATTTGCCTGGGTGTTCAAGATGCAGTTGCTTGCATAATTCCCAGTGTACTGCCTTTTCCACTTGATCGTGTCTATGTTTATATTCTTATTGGACGAGTTGCTGCATTCGCTTATTATGTGGTTTATTGTTTCGTTTACTTCTCCACAGACTGTGCATTTGCTGTTTTTGTTGTCTTGTAGATCCTTTCTTTGATCTGCTTGGCTCTAATCGCGTTAAACTGTGTGGCTTTTATTAGGGATTCAGTTTCATTGTTTACATTTCCTTTTTGTAGGCATGTCCAAGTGTTTTCGTTAGTCTCGTCTTTTGTCACCCTTATGAATCATTTGTACAGCTGTTTCTCTTCCATTTCTTGGTTTTCTCCTCTTATCCTTTGCCTTTCTTTTTTCTGTTTTGTTTGCTGTCTTTCAGTGTTCTAGATTATGTATTTTTTAAATTCTTTTTTGTTTCATTTACACAGTTTTTTTTATACAAACCGATCTTCTTCCTCTTTCTTTCATTTTTACATAGAGTCAGTCAGCATCATCCTTCGGGTATAGTGTATTGTGCATAATCATGAGTTACCTGGTTTTCTGGTCAAGATGCCTCAGTTCTTCCAACCTATTATCGGTTCAAAGTATCTTATTAGCAACACTGCACACATGTTTGTATGTTTTATTAGGTTTCTACTATATAGTTTAGTTGCGAAAAATTTCTTGTTTTGAGGTATTCCTTTCCAATTTTCTCTTTCATTTCTGTTGCTTTGGTGATGTTTGCTTCCAGAACTCCCAAATATTTGTTGCTATCATCAGGTTCAACTAGTGTACAATGCATTCTCATGATCAGCAGTGCACACTTTTTTATACTGAATTCCATTCGGATATTCTGGTTGAAGATTCTGGTTGTATTTATTAGCGTCTCTAATTTCTTTTTGTTTTTTTTTGCAAACAGTTTCAGGTCATCCATGTACATTAGGTGGTTCATTCTTTCATCTGTGTTAGAGAGCTTGGTATTTTTTTCTTTAAGGGGCATCATTGCTATGAGGAACAGTAGTGGTGATAGAAATCTTGAGATATACCTCTTTATATTTGCTTCTCAGTTATGTATTTTGTTGCTATTTTATAATGTGTCTCCTTTGATAAGTAAACTTGTATTAAACAAACATAACTTAATTTTAGATACATTTAATAAAAAACAAAGATACACTCATTTCATCTCAATTACTCATCCAACATTTGAATTATAGCAACCATATTCATTCCAAAAAGAACAGAAATTCCATTATATATTTTTAAACATCTAACGGCTAATTGTGTTAAAAAAATCTCATTCGCCATTCCACAACGCTAGAGAGAGAGGGAGAGAGAGGGGGCGGAGAGATAGAAAGAAAGAGAGAGAGAGAGAGAGTGTGTTAGAGAGAGGGAGATAAAAAAGTACAGATTGATAAACAAACGGGAAAAATAGAAAAATAAACAACAATATTAATTATAAAAATAATGTCGGAATTCTTTGGCCTTGTGCCAATTTATATCCAGCCTTACTGTTGAATAAAAAAAACATTTTTTTTACTGTGATCGGTTGAGAGGCGGCAAAGATTGCAAAGTGTTAGGTTTTGAGTGGATGATCGAAGCGCTCTCTATTGGCGACAACGCATCGATAATGCAGAAACTATTCAAGGGAAGTAATTCATCCCAATTCACAAAAGAAAAGTGAATGGATTTTTTCTACTGCAGTCGTCATGCAAGTTTGAGATTTTTTTGTTTGTTTTCAGTTGTGATGGAAACAAAGGAATAAAGTGTGTCCACTTGCAATGAGGTGTGATAAAAAACTACAATTAGATAAAAACAGGTTCTGAATTTTTTAGATGAGAATTGATTATCCGTATTATCTGGATTATTCAGACTATTGTTCTTATCCGCAAGAAATTGTGGCGTAGAATAATTGGTAAAATTCAGTTGTAAAGTTACACTCTGCTGGGGGTTGAAGGTTCAATCTTCAGTGCGGGCGACACTCAAAGTACAATTGTAAATTGCTTATGACTTCTACTCAATCATGGCTGACAAAACGAAAACATGATACACTGAGGATTAAAGAGCTCTGTTTGAAATTCCGTGCAAATTTCTGACCTCCAGAAAATAATTCCCGAGTTCGATAAGATATACCTGAAAAAGGTCGGAAGTTATATGAACCGAAACGTTGCGAAAATAACACTCAAGATGAGAACAGTAATCCAAAGATTATAAATAATATAGATAAAAATTGTTTTTTTCAAATTTAATTGTTTTTTTTAACTGAAATAAAAATAATATATTTAGTTTGACTTGTGTTCAACTTAAACGAGGCATGTTGCCTCTTGGACGTAAGGGCCTACTATTTAGGAGCATGTTTTCAGGGGACTACGTAAGGAGATGAGCCAAATATCTGTTTACATAAAATTTAAACTTCTGTATGTCAGTACAGTCAGGGAAGCAGGAAGCAGGGAAGGAATTCCAAAGTCTAGCAGTCCGACGGAAGAAACTATTAGAGTAGAAGGCTTTCTGTTATATAGGGACCTCAATAGTGAAGACGTGGGATTTTGCTGCTAAATGGGTTTGTCAAGGGTATGTGCGTCGAGGGGGGTACAAGTACAATGAGTTCATAAGAGCACATTCCATTAAAATACTTGTAAAGTAGGAATAGGAATGCAACACTGCAGTGATGGGACAGGAGTTCGAGCTTAGTTAATAGTGCGGGACCTATTAGATTGGACTCAAATTTTTTTAACCCTGTCTAAGAGGGAGGGATTAGTGGCAGATGCACCAGTTCAGGTGTGGCAACAATACTCTATGCATGGGTGAATTATAGCTTCATAAAAGATACTATCAGGTGTGAGTAATTTTCTAGCACGATAGAGAGGTCCTACCTTCTTTGCAGCAGCCTTTGCAATATCCTCAATTTATTTGTTCCAGTTAATGTTGCCTGTTTTTGTTAAGTTTTATATATATATATATATATATATATATATATATATATATATATATATATATATATATATATATATATATAACTGTTAGCCTGGTGAATTCTTTTAACAGAAAGAAAAAAAAACGTTTGTGTAGCTCACTTGCCATAAGAATGTATTTTGACATTATTACACACACACACACACACACACACACACACACACACACACACACACACACAAATTCTCGCATATTTGCAGAATGTTATGGTTTGTTGTTAAAATGAAAACGGTATTTTTATGCGAATAAAAAAATTCCCTATTTTATTAGCCAAAAGCGTAAACATGCCTTAGTAGTTTGTTGTGACACAAAAGTTGTATTTGTAAGATTGAGAGTCACTATCTTATGTAACTTTAGAACGACATTAATTGACACATTTAGTCGTTGTAATAAAACTCTACATTCAATCCTAGGAGCACTATCATTACATTCACACCATCTTTAGAGGAAGTAGTTCCTATTTTCTCCTCTGTGCCTAAAGTCCTCACACTGCACTCAGTCATCACCGGGGAGATATATACACGTTATAATTATATTTTCCTGTCACCATTCGTAACTGAATAATAAACTCTTCGACATACCATTATCACTCCATCCCCCGCTCCAAAAATAATAATTTCTCCCTTCGGCAACTCTCATTGGCTGAGTTCTAAGTATTCTCATATTACGGAATTCTATTCTGCTATAGATAAACGAACAGTTGTTAAAATAATGTTTTTTAAAATGGTGCCACTAAGCAACATTTTTGAGCCCGGCGAAGTGCCTGATACAAAAAACAAAACAAACAAAAACAAGCTATTCATTTTTATAACTATTGCAACAAAGACAACAAATATTTACCGTGTACATAGAGATATTCGGTAATCTTACAATGCATTTATTTTTAAATATTCATGCATAATCTCTTAAAAAAGCAGAGTCTGATTTTTTGGAGGGGGATAGCTAAGGGTCCTCATTTGCTTTTAAATATCGATCTAATTTATTTTTTAAATGGACAAACTTCTTAATGTTTTCCCTTTATATATATATATATATATATATATATATATATATATATATATATATATATATATATATATATATATATATATATCAGGGGCGGAGATGGGACTAGTGCCACTCGTGCCCGGCACGACCAATAACTCGGTCAATGTTATTCAAAATGGATTAAAAAATAGATCGTTTGGTCAGAGAAATGTAGCTGAGAAGCGAGAAATTGTCAAAGTTACGCGCCCAACTCCTTTATTGGTGAATAAGGTTAGAACTCGTTCGTCCCAATCCAATTGGTTCAATGACATTGACTGGTTATGTGCGAGTAAATCTGAGTAAAAACTCTATTGTTGGCCTTGCTTGCTTTTCACGTTTAATCAGGACAATCATGAACTTATACTGGCAAGGTACGTTAGGCAATCTGTGCTATACAATGGAGAGTCACGCAATAGCAATTATGATGACTTACTTTGGGTCCACGGACCATGGGTTGGGAACTGAAGTTGACAGAGGGCAGTGGGGGCACGAGTAGCAATAATAGGCTAGAGTCGCCACTGATATATATATATATATATATATATATATATATATATATATATATATATATATATATTCTCAAAAACTTTCATCTTGTGTTTTTTCCCCATTTATACACGTGTGCCATTTTTACCTACACCCACCCCCAATCTCTCCTTCACAATGGTTCTAAAATCTATCAATTAATTCACGTATAAATTTGACACCAGTGTTTGAAAATTTAAAGTGGGAGATAATTTTTTCATATGAATTTTTATTAAAATGATCTCTCATTTCTAGGAATTCTAACTTTTTAGGACAGGTAACGAATCTTTTAACCTTATGTCTGACTTGCAATGTCGTAAAATCACATGAAATCACCTTAAAAAGTAAAACATGCAGAATTTATCTCTCATAGAAAAAAAAAGTTCTTGAATCCAAAACTGTTAAAAAGCCCTGGAAATAAAGGCGTTACTTTACATCAAATTGGACAGCACTTTACATGCCCAACACCATTCACAATTGAGTATATTTTTGACTACTCTGAATATTTTAAAAATGAAAAAAAACATTACGATTTAAATATTTGCCAATTTTTCAATATCTTCTTATTTTCGGTATATGTGTATTACTTTTCCAAATAAAATTAACGCTGAAGTATAGTATATGATCTGTTGGTATACTTTATCTTTTCTGTCCTTGATCAATGAAGGAATAATCCTTTAAGATTGAGGATTAAAAAAAATGTTGCCCCGGTCCCGAGTACATCATTTTGGGAGTAGCAGGGTTTTCACTACATTAAAAACCGACCTTGTGTCTAACTTTGCCATCGTAGGAAGGCAAGTAAATTTTTTTTCACATGTGAAAAACTTTCTTTCTGTTTTTAATGTTTGTTGAAAAATAAACGCAATAAACTTAGCTGAGGTGTTAGCATATGCTGCGTCTTTGAAAAGGTGGTTTGCACTGACAATTAAATGTAATAATAAACATTGAAAAAAATTAATAAAAATAAGTAAAATCATAAATGTTGGCTCTTTATGGAAGGAAAGTAAGTGGGAACAACGCAGTCATTCGTTGAAAAGTAGAATAGTCGAGAAATTGTAAACAATAACAAAAATCAACAAATACCTTATACCAAACGCAGTAAAATTCAGGCATCTTTTATACGTGATGAAACTGAGTTTACGTTCTTTTTATTTGATTTCTTTTAGTTGTCTTTACAATAAATAACTAGTATAAACAATTCATTGCTTCAGATCAAAGTGTAGTATCTGTTCTTCAGATGCGGCACTTCCATTTCTCGTTCTCTTTCAGTGAAGGAGAAATCCTTTACGACTGAGACAATTTTAATTTTTGTACCTTTTCTCCGTGTTAAAAAACGACCCTGGTGTCTTACTCTGTCCCGTGGGGAGGCATTGTAAATAGGTACAATAAATAACTAGTTGCTTGTCGCTTAACCGTTAGGGACTTCATTCTTGAAAAATTGTATAAAAAAAATCTATGACTATCACTAATTTTAAATTTGGGAGTGCAACTCGAACTTAGTGTTAGTGGTAGAATAAGTCATTTGTTTACAACTTTTCAGGAATTAAGCCTCTCCACCCATTAAGCGATAAGCGGCCATTTGTTTATTTTTTATTTAGTGTGTAAAAACCACTTTGAACAGCATATTTTAAAATTTATAAAAAAGTTAGTTTTATCATGTTAAAAGTATACAGGTCGGTAGATAATTAAATTCTACTGTGTTTGGTATAATTTTTCGTTGTTGCTTTTTTTTTTTTTTACAATTTGGATTGTTAACTTTCTACACTTTTTTTTTTAAGTGAATGAATACTTTTAAATTAAGAGGAGTGCTTAGATTGTATTTTCACCTATAGAGGTTGAAAATGTACTTGGAAAAATCGATTTTATAGCCAGTTTTAAGAATGGTGAACTGAAAAAAAAATGGTGAAAAAAAACAAAACAAATAGTCAATAAATAATTGTTACCAAAGGCAATAAATGCTACTTTTCTACCTACCTGAATGAGTTTAGTTTATATTTTAAAGTATTTTAAAGTACTTTTCTTAATTTTTTGATTTAAAATTGCGGGTGTGTGAGTGTCAAATATCTCCATATTTTTTAGAAAAAAAAAATCGCTAGCCGTTAGATCAAAATTTTACCCGCTAGATTGCAAACGAAATCTCCAGATTTAGCGGGGAAACCGTTAAGTTTGCAACATTAAATAGCGGACTCTGTTTGACCTCTCAAATCAAGGGCGATCATCCTTTTTCGATCCAAGGGAAATAACTCTTTTCTTAGGTTGCCTAACAGTTAATAACATACTCATCAAATAAAATCTGATTTGAACAAGTAAATATTGATTGATAAATTTTTTACTATCAATTCAGTGTAATAAAATAATTGAATATAAATGTTTGTATAATATCTATTCAATATGAATTTTTATTTACTATAATAGTTTACCCTGTTAATGGAAAGCCTGTAAGATGGCCACACCCCATTTTCATTTCTTTTTGTTCTTGGCTTTTCTCCTTCATTTTCGCTCGTCACCTACTTTCCCCCCACACTTAGATCTTATCCCCACTCAGTGACTGACCTGCTTGTTTTCGGCAAACCGGAAAACAGTGGGCTGTCTATAATTTAGAAAAGGTTGGAAGGGCCCTATTAACCAATTTTTGTTGTTTTTGTTGTTTATTCCTCCATTCAGTGAAATGAAATCTCTGTACATATTTATGATTAAATAAAACTTTTTCAAATTTGGGTTTTACTTAAGTAGGACAGACCCTGGAGTGAATGTGGTGTTGTGGTGACTGAAAGGATTCTAGTTAAGAGTAGGATAAGCAATTTTAAGTGTTTGTGAATAGGGATGACAAACAACCCCATTATATCCACACTTTTCATTGGCCTAGTACTAATTTGTTCATTATGTAATACTTTTATATTTTTTGCAAATAAATGTTTCAACAGAGATCAGAGCATTTATGTAATGATATGGTCCCTGTTGATTTTGGTGTAAGATTGGTTCTGTGCACTTCTAGGAAGTCCACCCTCCCAGGCTTTGCCTTCTCTCTTTGAGAAGAGGTTAGTTTATTGCTAATCGCCTGAGGTACCCTGTCGGGAATGACCGGGCTGCACAAGCATCTTTTGCAGAATCAGAGGGCTACTCTCCAGGAGCAATCCCACTTTTCGACCGTTGTGTCACAATTCTTGCTGTAGGAGAGAACTAAATACCTTGTCTCAGCTCGGGAGTTGAGAGCACTCCCATCCCAATTGCCAAAAGTCAAGTCAGCAAACCCATTCATCTTGGGAACCAGGGGTAGCAGCAGCAGCAGCAGCAGCACCAAAACAGCTCCTTTTCAGGGTTATTTACCACAAACTATTAATGTGAATTAAAAACAACTTACGTGCGATACATATTCTACACTCTACTACTGCCTGCCTCCTAGTTCTCCTTCTCATAGCTTGCCACTCTAGTTCCTGTGCTTGCTTCAACTCCAGCTCACTCTCAGCGACTCCAGGGACTTCAGCTCATTCATGCAGGTTCCAGCTCACTCTAGTGGTATCCTAGCTTATTTCTGCAGCCTCCAGCACTTCCAGCCATGAGCTCTTGCAGCCCTTGACGTCTGGCTACTAGCTTCAGTTCCCGTTGACGTCCAGCCACCAGTTTCCAGTGCCCACTGACGTCCAGCTACCAGTCCCAGCATTCGTTGACATCTAACACCCCATGGAGGTCCGGATTTCAGTTTCCAGCATCAGATCCCATTCACATGACTCAGATCAATCAGAGGCATGCCATTCTACCTGAGGGATGCAATAATCTCAACCCTGCGAGACGCTAGTCCTCCTGATATCCTTTGTTGTACATTAATCTTTTTCTTGGTAAAGAATAAAACACAATATCTTATTGCCTTTAACCGAACATCTGTGTTTGTCGTCGTCATCATCATCATCATCAATAATAATAATAATAATAATAATAATAATAATAATAATAATAATGATGGTGATGGTGATGATGATGCCATTATTTTTCTTGCCTTGAGTCTACTTTATTAGTTGTATGATTTATTAGCACCTCACACCGTCGACCGTCTGCTATAATATGAATTGTTAATACTCGTCTCCATTGGATACCCGTCCTTTGCCCCGCCGTGGATCGTTTCATGACCCAGTCGACCACTACCAGAAATATTATCGGTGAGAGCAGGCAATTTTGATGGACACCAGTTTGTACAGTGAAGGGTCTAGTCGATTTCCCATTGTGGATCACTTGACAGGTGGCATCCTCGTACATCTGTTGTATGATGGCGACAAACTTTGGAGGTGAAACAGTCTCCAGATGATCTCTCTATCAATGCTGTCAAATACTTTCTGGAAGTCGACAAAGATTGCATACAGGGTGGACTGTCACCCACGGGATTGCTCGATGATGATGCGCATGGTTGTGATGTGGTCTGTGCATGAGCGGTTCTGTCGGAAGCCAGCCTGGTTGGTTGAATTCCGATATAGAAGAACCAATCAAAACATTTCTTCAATCATAAGCAAGCATTGCATCGTTATGCAATTTGCATTAAACAAACAAAAAACAAACAAAAAAAAACAAAACAAAAAAACAAAAAAAATACAAACAAAAAAACAAAAAACAAAACAAACAAAAAAAAAAACAAAAAAAAAACAAACAAAAAAAAAACAAACAAACAAAAAAAACAAACAAAAAAAACAAAACAAAAAAAACAAACAAAATACAAAACAAAAAAACAAACAAACAAACAAACAAACAAACAAAAAACGATTTGATTTGGAAATCATAATTAGAACAATCCCTGGTGTGTTTGTGGAATTATGTTGAATGAAAACTTTAGCTAGAATTAGCGTAGACCAATCAAAGGTACAGTAACGAGGATGACCATAGACCCCCTTCCCCAATTTTTTTTATTGGCCTTGTGCCTAATTTTTTGTTTTGTTAATTTTGAAGGGCAGAATAAAAATATATAAATCAAATTTTAAAATAATTAGTTGAATTTACAACCAATAAAAATGTTTTTTTTTTTATAGGAAAAGTCAAGCTTCCCCAAGAGGGGCACGTTGGATTGGAACAAAAAATTAAAATTACCTCATTCTAAAAGGATTTCTAAAATAGATAAATTACAAGAAAGAGAAGGCTTCTTTTAAATTATGGGGAGAATACTGGAGGAGAGAAGTCAATACGCAAAAAAAAAAAAAAAAAAAAAAAATGCAAAAACTTATTTCGCTTTTTAAATTTACAATAAAATTCATGTACTTATGCAGTATAAGGACCGTGCTATCATCGAAATTATCCGAGCAGTTGAAGTGAAACGTCAGAAAATGCTGACCAATGTAAAAAAATATTTTTGTTATTACTAGTGTTGGGACGATTATTCGGAATCGAGAATCAGACAAATCGGAACTAAATAAGTTAAACCACTAAAAGCTTAGTCAGCTAGGTAGAAAACGAACACTTAGAAAAATCGATTTTATCCCTTATAAAAACAAATATGAATATTTTATCCCTTTTAAAAATGAGTATAAAGATTTTATCCCTTTTAAAAATAAGTATAAATATTTTTGAAAAAAATTATGGGTGTGTAGTCTCTTTTTTAAACTGAATAAACGCTTTAAAATAAGTTAAACCACTCAAAGCTTAGTCAGCTAGGTAGAAAATGAACACTTAGAAAATTCGATTTTATCCTTTTTAAAACAACAGTAAAAAAAATTGCCTCAGTCTTTAAAGATTTCTTCATATATATATACATATATATATATATATATATATATATATATATATATATATGATAAAACTGGTAATTAGTAAAAACCTGAAGAGAGTGCTCAATATTATTACAGAGCAAATATGTGTTTTATTTTTTAATTACCGTTTTATCTGTTTGGTTTCATATGTTTCGGATGTTGGACCATGTTTACGATTCAACAGCCTTGTCAGACCTTGCAGACCTGGTTTTCTGCAAGGTCTGACGAGGCTGTTGGATCGTAAATAAGGCCCAACATCCGAAACATGTGTAACCAAACAGATAAAACGGTAATAAAAAATAAAACATATATATATATATATATATATATATATATATATGTTTTACGACCTAATTCTGCATGGTTTACCCTTTAAAATTAAATCACAATCTACTTTTTTGTGGGCTAATATGTTACAATGGCCTTTAAAAATGACATGGGAGAAAGAATTTAAAATAAATAATAAAAATTTAACATTTTAGAATCGGGGATCACTTTCCTATATAAACTTAATGTAAAATGAGTACCCACTTCTTGACCATGTAGCGGTCAATGAGACATGTAATCGTTAGCATTTTTTAAAAGTTTGGTGGGGGGGGGAGAAGGAGGAGCCAAGAAAAGTAGATTTTGATTTTTTTTTAGAGGCAAACTACTAAATCTCTTTAGACCATGGCATAAAGAGTTTTTTTTTAAAATTCCCCTTTACTGTTCCTTATTGTTCTGATTGTATAATAAAGTTATATATAACTTTTATTCCTCAATTCCTATTTAATATTATTGTTTGCTCCTCTTAATAGTGTTGAGCTTTTCTTATCTTCATAAGTTTTGCCTTGTTACAGATTTACTCTTGGACTAGTCTGGGTGCCCAGCATTGCCCGGGTGCTTGATGTGTTGAGCAATAAAAATAAAAAGTGATCGTAGGGAGACAGGCTCGAACCTGTACCGCAAAGGAGGAAAATAAAGTGGAAAAAAACAAAAAAAAAAAAACGTGACGTCTTTGCTGTTGCGCTCATCGCCAAAATCGGAAGTGACGTAGGTTTCAATTAAGGCTAGACAATCAAAAAGAGGCGATGACTTTCGAAAGTATCGACGAAAAAAGCGACCCCTCCCTGTCGAAAAGCGCCCAGTTAAAGGTGAAGGAATTAATGTTTTTGGCCAATTTTTCGATATTTGTCATCCAAAGGGCAGAGCTTCAAAATGATACTGATCTTATGAAAATCCATCGTCTCTGTCGAAAGCTTTAGGCAGACAAACATACATACATAAATGATGATTGCAACGTCTTGTCAGACGAGTGCCACTCCCTCAGGTACTGAAAGTCCATGAGCCCGACGATAACCTTAACTTTAGTCCTGCCGAAAAAAAAAAAAAAAAAAAAAATTCACACGCACAAGCAGACATGATACTGAAGACGGTCACTGGTATATATACGTATATATACATGCACGCATGCATACACATATGCACATACACAAATACAAATAACCCACATATATGCGTACATACATACACATTACATATATGCATACATAGACATACTTATACATAAACATACACAAGACGGTCATTGGCATGCATACACACATATATATATTTAAACGCAAATATACATATATACAGATACACACATATCTGTAAACATACACATATATGTACATACACCATGAATACACATACATACGTATACAGACACACATGCATACATACAGATATACATACATACATACACATATACATACATGCATCCATACGTACACATATGCACATACATATATACACACACACTTACCTACATATACATACACGTATGTAAATATGCACTAATACATACAGATATACATACATACACACCTACAAATACATACACACATATACATACATACATACATCCATACGTACACATACGCACATACATATATACACACACACTTACCTACATATACATACATGTACGCAAATATGCACTCATACACACATACATACATGCCCACACATACACACATGTATATGCATACATACACAAATGCATAAATACACATACACACGCCCATATACATACATGCACACATACACACAAACACACATATACATACATATAAACATAGATATACACACATACACATGTACATAAACATACATACATCTATATATATATATATACATAGATACATATAATAATGGCAGATCAATTACTACATGCTTCCAGCATTTCAGACCTACACGCATCACAACTTTTCCATCGCAATAGGACCGTTTTTTTGTTTTTTTTCTTATAGCCTGGGGGAGTATCTGTACCTGATGGTGTTACAGAGTTTTAGCTTTGTACGACAGCTAAGTCTCTCTCTCGGTTCAAAATGTTGACATCCAGCAACAAGCAAGAGCAAGATAGCCAGCAGCAAGTCAAATTGCAGACCAGCTTAATGCGGGTACTGGTCTCCCGCTTTATGTTTTTTAACTCAGAGATTTGCTTCTCCTAGAGGGGTTGCCTTCACCACGGCTTACGGGAGCCACCTCCACCCCGTATAAACATGGAAATAAACACATGCATACATAGACATACGCCAACATACGTGTGCATGCGCACAGACATACAAACGTAATCACGTAGAGGCACACATATACGCATATACACACACATACGTACACACACACACACACACACACACGTACACACACACACACACACACACACACACACACACACACATGCAAAATACACACGAATAAATAGTCCAAAAGTCATAAATAGTAAGTAAGTGATCAGCGATTGGACCATTTTTGTCCCTTTTCCTCCCTGCTTGGATTTTTTTTTTTTTAAATAAAGTTTGATTCAAACTCATTTTTTTGCAACACATGATAAAATTAACAGACTCGCATATAATTTTCCAAACAAAACAATGTACGAATTGACAAGACAGTCCAACTGAAAGTTATTTAAAAAAAAAAGTGCAAGCGTCTTTACATACATACATACATACATACATACATTTAAACAGACAGGTGAGGTTTATATTATAGATAACATAATCGTTTTATTAAAAATTTCATATTCCCTTATTTAATCTAATACTTTAAAGTCGCTGCCATTTTTTTCTTGTTACATAAGACATTTGACGCATTCTCCAAACAAAAACGGAAGAAAAAGGAGACAAAAAATGAAATAAAAAATTTCTGAAATTTGTTTATTAATAAGAAAAAAAAAAGAGAAAGCGTTTTTAATGGTTTTTCTCTTCATCCGCTTCTGTGTTATGTTTGTACAACAATCCTGTAACAGACTGCAAACGCATGTATGGCAGGCGAATGCAAATGACTGAGCCGTGTGCAAAGTGACGTCACAGCAAGGAAAAAGAAAAAGATTATAAAAAATGTAACATGCACAGATCGACGATCACGATCATGTTAAAGAGGTGAAAATAAATGTCTGTTGTAAACAACCTGAAATAACGAGTTGAAGTTCTTTCGTATTCTTTGTCTTTGTCTCCTTTGTGACGGAGTCTACAACGTGTTGGGTCTACATGTTAAAACGCATGTAAATGTGTGTACTATGTTAGATAATTGCAAATTATTTATATTCGCCCTAAATAAGGTATATTACCACTGATGAAACAGTGTGCAGATGCGCAAATGTATGCAAATGTATGCAAATGTATGCAAATGACCGAGTCGTGTGCTAACTGATGTCATGGCAAAGAAAAAGAAAAAAAGATTATAAAAAGAAGAACGTGTGCAGATTGATGATCACGATCACATTAGAGAAGACATAAACGAGTTAGATATGGTGGCCGAGAGCGACAGGAAAAGATCGGTAAAGAAAGTTTGGTGTTAAAAATGAATCAGTTTCTTCACTATTTCTTGCAACGGTGTCGACATGTGTAAAACATGTGTAACGTTACACAGTTGAATAACGTATGTAACGTTACACATGTGTATAACGTATGTAACGTTACACATGTGTATAACGTATGTAACGTTACATATGTTAAGACGTGTGTAACGTTATGTAGACAAGAAAAGAGAAAAAGTCTCATTCTAACATTTACTCTATTAGTTATTTTCGTTTGTATAAACAAGGTTTAGTATGGGAAAAGTTACTATTTAGTCACATAGATTAAAGATTAGGCAGTACTTTGGGAGTAGGAGAGTTGCGTATACAGTATTAGAGTCTATGTGTGGCAGTAGCCATGATTATTTATATTCATGTCTTAGTCGACCACTAGTCCCGAAGGCCCAGGTGAGTTCTGTCGAATCCCAAGAGAGAAGTTGGGGGCGACAGATCTGTGCCACATGGAGTTGCTGTCAGTCGAAGATCTGGGAAGAAAAACTGAGACTTGCCATGGTTTAACCTTTGTGTGCTTCATCACATGGTCAGCTCACCAAATAGATGGCATCTTATTGGACGAGCCAGAAAGGAAGTTCACTGCTACAACCAATCAGCAATCATATTACAAAAGAAAACATATTCAAAATCATAAGCTGCGAGTATCTCTGCTCCTGCTGCTACTAATACACCTGAACACTACTACTACTGCTACTAAAAAACAAAAACAAAAAAATTATGCAAGACTTTTGTTTTGTCTGTCTTACCTTTGATGAAGAAGTAGGTACTTCTCCTGGTCAAGTACTGTTGCATGTAACTTGCACAAATGCCAGGCCTCCTCACCCACTGTCTTACATCTAACCACAAGCCCTCTACGTTTTGTGTGTGCACACATGTGGTTTTTTCGTCAACAAAACTGTCCAAGCGGTTTACGGTGTGATGCTCATAGTATTTGTTTATATTGCTGTATCCTTTCCAGCAATCACTGTAAATTATTGAGCCTGGCAGAATAAATTTTTCGATCAAAAAAAGTTGCATCTGCTCATTTTTTCTGTCATCTTGTCCTGTTAAACTGATGACGAAACTTAATTTAGACACACACTCAATATTGTCAAATGGCAAAATTTGGTTCAGGATCCTTCCTCGATTATATTTTCTCTTAACAATCAGTATATTCTGTTTGGTATATATTAGATTAATTATCACTTATCTCCCTTTACTAGCCCTTCTAGTTTAAGGGCTACCTTTTGACTCTACACCAGTAGAAGCTTTCGGGGGTGGGGGCCCATTCTTAACCTTATATGGCATAGTTTTTCTATCCCTTGAATATCTTGATATTCTTGGACATCTCCATTGTACTGTATTCTTTCCAGGATATGTGTATCTCGTATAACTGTACACAACTCTTTAAACAGTTAGCATAAACTCTCGTCAACAATTTTCACCATTCCTGTCCATATATGTTCTTACTGTGGAACCAATTTGGTGGGTATCTGTAAAGAGTTGGGCATCGAGTTAAATATAGATATGAAATTTGTTACCAAATACTTTGCAGAGCAGGGCTGTACCTGGTCGGTCAAAGTTGAAAATATTTGCGGGTGTTTTTCTGGATAAGCAAATTGAAAATATTTTGGGGTGTTTTTCTGGATAATAAAATTGAAAATATTTTTAGATGTTTTTTGGATAATAAAATGGGAAATGTTTTCGGGTGTTTTTTTGGATAAGAAAGTGGAAAATATTTTTTGGGGAGTTTTTTGGGATAAGCAAGTTGAAAATATTTTGGGGAGTTTTTTGAATAAGAAAGTTGAAAATGTTTTTTTATTGAAAAATTAGAAAAAAAAATTGTGAAACTTGCTTTAAAAATTGGAAAAAGTAGTGAAATTCCAAAATTGTTTAAAGAAATGTTTTTATTTAAAAAAAATATTTTGTTTTTTTTTACAACAAAATTTGAGGAAAAAGTTGATATTTTGATGAAATTTTAAAAAAAGGCGTGAGAATGTTTTTTTTGGAAAAAAAAGGTTACAAAAATTGTAAATACAAATTTGAAGGTTTGGTAATCATTGAAATAGCTGTGTGTGTGTGTGTGTGTGTGTGTGTGTGTGTGTGTGTGTGTGTGTGTGTGTGTGTGTGTGTGTGTGTGTGTTTGTCTGCTGTTGTAAAATTGCGCGCATATGTAATTGAATAACCACAATCCTCTCCTCTTCCCTCATGGGTTAACTTGTAAACGACAATATTCAATATTTAAAATGACGACCAGTTAAATCATAGGTAAAATATTGAAAATTTAAATTCATCATAGGACTAATAATTTAACTGTGATATTCGTTCATACTAGACCCGAATACTTCTAGAAATCAACTTTGTAATAGTGAGTCTTCATTTGATCCTCTAATGACACATTAACCAAAGAGACGCAACTAAAAAAAAAAAAAAAAAAATTCTTCGTAAGGTTTTTGTTCGTTACCATGAAATATATAGCAAGCGAAATAACTTCAAAAATAAAAATAAGAGTTGTCTCCCTTGCAACAGCAAATGAGATAATTGTCAATACTTATCGCCATGACTTAAACTCGTTTCATGTTAGATTCAATTACTTCGGCAAATGTGGTTCATTTCTAACGAATTAAAAAAAATAAATAACGGTGCTTGTTTACATTTGTGATCTTTTAAACTAACGCATTTCAAATGAAAACACGGCCCTTATGTCAACGGATCATTAAATCTAAGGGAGATAACCAGCATAAACATAGCAAAAAATAAGCATATTTTGCAAGATATAATTTGGGACGCTGAAATAATCAGTAGAACAATGAAAGAATGTTAAATGAAAAAAAAAAAAAATGATTACACGATTACTGTAGCTGAGTTCCGGAAATTGCTGAAGCAGTTTACGAAAAGGAATCAAGTTAGCGAAGTTAATCAACGAACTTAACATATAACAATGTTAAGTAACAAAATAAACTTATTAATTAACACAAAACAAAAGTAAACAACCTATTACAATGAAATGATGTTAATTAATCAACAAAAATTAAATAAAATTGTTAATTAATCAAGAAGTTGTTGTCCAATAAGTCAAAGAAAAATGCTTCCCTTATTTAAGAAAAAAAAAAAGAAAACCAAAAAACAAACAAAAACAAAAACAAAACAAAACAAACAAACAAACAAAAAACAAACGAACAAACAAACAAACCGAACACTTTATCTTGTGCAGAATCTTTGAACGACAACGTTGTAATTTTTTCCTCTTTTGTTTTTAATACATTTGTACATAATAGTAAAAAAAAAAAAAAAAACTTTAATCATAGACAGAAATGACTGATGACCTAAACTAAGGAAAAACAAATTTCTTATTTTTTAATTTTTTACTTTCGTTAAAAAAATTACATCGATGGTTTCAATACGTCAACATCTCCTTCAAAAGCGTTTTCTATTTTCGTTGTTTTGCGTATGTTAATTTTAAAAATGAAACTACAGAATACTAAAAAAAAAAAATAAATAAATAAAAAATTAAATTAAACCTTAATCATTGACAGTTTAAATACTTCAAAATCTCCTTCAAAAAAGTTTTTATCATCCTGACGTTATTTAAAGTAAGGAAAAGCATTTTATTTTTTTCGCGCAATCATTTTTTTTTTTTTTTTTTTTATCTCATATAACATTCTTTCATTGTTTTACTGATTGTTTCAGCGTCCCAAATTATATCTTGCAAAATATGCTTATTTTTGCTATGTTTATGCTGGTTATCTCCCTTAGATTTAATGATCCGTTGACATAAACGCCGAAAAGATTATTACGTACTTATGTGCCATGTCGAAATTAGTATAAATTCTAAAAATTACGAAAAATGAGTAGAAAATGTGGTAGTTGTATATATATTTTTCTTAATGCCCCCATAATTACGTTCTGCAAATGCGTTGATTTAATTTGTCAATTTAAGTCAAGAGTTACCTGCCTTGTTTACCATTGTGAATTGATTGTACGACTTGTATTATTCGTATTCATTGGACTACTCTTCTCATCTTGAGTGTCATTTTCACAATGTTTCGGTTGATGTAACCTCCGACCTTCGTCAAGTGTATCTTGCCGAATTCGGGAATTTGGACGGAAATTTGGACGGAAATTTGGACAGAATTCTTTGTTTACTGGTGTAGTACATAGCAGTGTCAGAATTTTGGCGGAATCTTTTACACCCTCCCCCCAACAAAAAAACTGCGAATAAAATATATTTATTTGTTAAAAGACCGTGTAGACAAAATGTCCGCGTATTCAATCACCGCGAGCGGATATTTTGTCAACAATTTTTTTTTAACAAATAAAAAATACTATTTTTATTATGTTTGAAACAACTTTAATAGTTTATTTTGGAAGTATATTCCATAAAGAAAATAAACAACCCACTTTAAAAACAGAAATTACGATTATGGGATGGAGTAAAAATTATAGACAGAGAAGAACGAGGGAGAGTAATACGACTGAAAGAAGCAGCACATATTACCAATTACTAAGTAGACCTAGTATAGAATTTAATATAATATGGGAACCAGTAATTATAAACAATAGATAATATATATACAAGTGATAAGTAGAATATTAATACATACATAGATATCGTTAATGTATAGTAATAATTAGTAATAAATAGTGATATTTACAAATAGAAATAAAAATAGGTTTAAGGCTCCTAAAATTCGTACCAGAATTGTCCACAAGGACCAGTGGTACAGTGGTTAAAGTACTTCAACTGATATTCTCCTGAAGGTTGAAGGTTCAATCCTCTGTGTGGGCGACCGAAAAATAAAATACAATTGCAAATTATTTAGGATGATGGAGCAAGAGCATGCTACCCCCGTTATATATATATATATATATATATATATATATATATATATATATATATATATATATATATATATATAAGGGGACCAAAGAAGTAGATAAGGATGGTTTAAATGAAGACTTTTCGATATAAAAAAAGCTCGACATGCAGGTGGAACATACAAGAGGGAAAGATACTGATAACAGCAAATATATACTAATGAATGTAGATTTATTGATCAATTTGAAACAAGGGTATATAATGGCGGGTGGGTAATGAGAGCTCTTTATTCCAGGCATTTTGAAGCCTAATGCTTCTCATCAGAAGAAGAGGGGATGTGCTAGGTAAAAAAAAAAATATGGAAATAGGCATATTAGAGAATTTTAATCATAGAATAGAACCAAAGATATGAGCATGGGGTCTATACATTAGGGTGGGGAGAAAGAGAGAGGGAGGGTTATCCAGGTTTCAGGCATTTTGAAGCCTAATGCTTCTCATCAGAAAAGGAGGGGATGTGCAAGGTAAAAAATATGGAAATAGGTATATTATAGAATTTTAATCATAGAATAGAACCAAAGATATGAGCATGGGGTCTATACATTAGAGAGAGAGAGAGAGAGAGAGAGAGAGAGAGAGAGAGAGAGAGAGAGGGGGGGGGGGATGGAGGGTTATCTAGGTTGCAGCCTTTGAAATCCCTGGCACAAAGAGCTCTTCTACTCATAACCCCTACACACTGTATTGCATTCCCTTGTTTCAAATTGATAAATAAATCTTTATGCATCAGTAGATATTTTTCTATTATCAATATCTTGAATATATTAGTGGTTTTACAGAGGACTGAAGCAGCAAACCTGCTCCATGACTATTTAGCGTGACGGACCAACGAAACGACACAAAAAAGTATTACATAAAAATAGAACCGTGAAATTCGATGTACCTAGGAGGAGGGAAGTCGTTAACAAGAGCGTGTATGTCGCCATATTGCACTGCAGCAAAAAACATTTCTTTGTTGGCGACATTGTGGGGCGCCAGATAAATCAAATATGGAGTCGTGCATCGATTGGTTCCTATTAAACCCGAAAGGAAGCCAGCCAACATCATCGTATAATGATTTGGTGGAAGGTCGAAGATCAATACACCGATGATAATATCAACGTATCGATTGAAATGCCACATCAATTGTTCTGGGGGAAAATCTGATAAATTAGATAAAAAGTCCATTAATAATAAAAAAAATCGATCAGTTTGGAAATGCAATAACCATAAAAAACAGAAAATGGCGTCGATCAGCTGAGAGACTTTGAATAATACGACGTGCAGACGAAATGTAGGTATTTTGTCGCGACGAAATCTGAGGAATGGTATTTAGAATTTGACAGTGTACACTAGGTGCTTTGGGTACTTTTGTAGTAAAATTTCGTGATCTTTCGATATATATATATATATATATATATATATATATATATATATATATATGTATGTATATATACTAGCAGTTTGGCCCGGCTTTGCCTGCTTAAAAAGAGAATGACCATTTATTTTCATTAATGCCAATATTATTTTCGTAGGTTACACGCCCATAACTATGACATTTTTTTTTAACGTCTATAGTTTTTTTTTTTATTCCTGTCAGTAATAATAATTTACTTTCACGTGAAGATCAACTGTTATTCGTTTGTGGATTGTTTTGAGAAATCGTTTTGTTCTCATATTTTTCACTGACATTTTTTCCCTTTCAAAATAGACATCCCCCTTCCCATTCGCTCTCTCCTATCTTAGTTAAACATTTGTTTTACAATTTTGATATTTAGAAAATGGTCACACACCTAGCGAAGGGCGATCGATAGAAATTTAGAATTTAATAAAATATGTACGTATTTAGCGTCCTATATTTTTTAAACGATTATTTTATTTGCATTTTAATTGTAAGGTGTGTTCAATTATTTTTTTTTCGTCTAAATTATGCAAATGCATATGCAATCATTTCTTTCTTTCTTTTTTTTTTGACAAATAAAGCTTTCACTTAATATCGTTTTTTTTTTTTTTTTTTTTTTTTTTAAAGTGAATTTCGCATTGTGTTTAGCTAACTTTATAAACATCATCCTAGGTTTAACATTTTAAAAAAATTTAATATTAAAAAAAAACAAAAAAACAACAACATTGCTAGATAAGTGAACCTTTTGAGTTTCAACTTATTTTTACAGCTTTTTCTTACAAATAAATGTAGTTTGACTTATTGACTTAAACGACTAACTTAACCATAAATATACAATAAATATATCTATCTATCTTCTTCTATCTATCTATACTCCTATAAATTCGTCTTTCTTTTGTGTGTATTGATATTCATATTTAAAACCCTCTTTTCTATTTATTTAATGTATTTATTTGCTTCCCCACCAAAGCAAATTAGGCACAAGGCCGTTTTTAATGTGGGGTAAAAACCAGCTCCCCTAAAAGTAGGCAAAAAGGGGGCACTCTGGTTACCAAAAATAATAATTGTCCCAGTATAGAGGGTTTCCCCTCCATTGACTGGTACAAATTATCTTAAGTGTAGCATCTGCAGAACAGATGGTATTTATTTGCTCCCCCACCGAGCAAATTAGGCACAAGGCCGTTTTTAATGTGGGGTAAAAACCAGCTCCCCTAAAAGTAGGCAAAAAGGGGGCACTCTGGTTACCAAAAATAATAATTGTCCCAGTATAGAGGGTTTCCCCTCCATTGACTGGTACAAATTATCTTAAGTGTAGCATCTGCAGAACAGATGGTATTTATTTGCTCCCCCACCGAGCAAATTAGGCACAAGGCCGATTTTTAATGTGAGGAGTGAAGGGAGGGGGGAAGGGGAAAAGGGGACCAGCTCCCGAGAGGTGGGAAATGGGAGCTGGTTAAAGGTCAAGCATGTGGGGTTGCCCCCACATCTGGTCTTTGCTAGTCATAGCTAGTCCTAGCTAGTCATAGCTTGCAGCATCTGCAGAACAGATGGTATTTATTTGCTCCCCCACTGAGCAAATTAGGCACAAGGCCGTTTTTAATGTGAGGTAAAAACCAGCTCCCCTAAAAGTAGGCAAAAAAGGGGCGGCACTCTGGTTACCAAAAATAATAATTGTCCCAGTATAGAGGGTTTCCCCTCCATTGACTAGTACAAATTATCCCAAGTGCAGCATCTGCCGGAACAGATGGTATTTATTTGCTCCCCCACTGAGCAAATTAGGCACAAGGCCGTTTTTAATGTGAGGTAAAAACCAGCTCCCCTAAAAGGGGTCACTCTGGTTACCAAAAATAATAATTGTCCCAGTATAGAGGGTTTCCCCTCCATTGACTGGTACAAATTATCTTAAGTGCAGTATCTGCCGGAACAGATACTACACTTTGATCCCGGCCCGAAGGCCAAGAACAACAGAAAAAAGGCAAGCCTCTTTTCTATTTATTTAAAAAGAAAATACAATTTTTTTTTTTTTTTATTTTTATTTTTTTTTTTTTTATATGGGTTGTGGAAATGAATTCATTAGCAAAAGATCTAGCTAATTTGCATATTCTTTCAAACATTCATTTTAATTAATTCCCTATTAGTTTTTTCGATTTTCTAATGGGATGATCATCTAGAGTTAACTATTATGTGTAATTATATTCATGCACATATTCTACATGATTTATACTTGCATAATATTTGCGTAAAAAGTTTACAGTAAACACAAAATTGTTTCCATATATATTTATGTATACGTATATATTTTTGTTTAATCTATTAGTCTATCCATCAATAAAAGTGACCGTGTCTGTCTGTGTGTCTGTGTACATTTCCCTACGCAATAACTCTGTCAATTTTTGTCTACAAACTCAAAATTTGATATACAACGTACTGAGATTTAGGAAAATCGATGTGACCGGTTTTTGGCCAGAAATTTGGCGATTAAGGGGTCAAAGTTACACGATTTGACCCTTGAGAACTCTACCAAACTCCTCCGACAATTTTGAGCCTAAACACTTGAAATTTTAGATATAGGTTCCTTGAACATGGATCTAACTTAATAACATGATTTGAGCCCAAAACAATAAATGTTAAGGGGTCATAATAGGGGTCAAGGTTAAAAAAAAAATTGACCTCTGCGATCTCTTCCACATTACTCAGACAATTTCTGGTCTAAATATTTGAAATTTTACATAAAGGGTATTCAGAGATAGGGCAAGCTTTTTCGTCAGTTTGGGTCGAAAATTTTTAGTTACCAATATATAAATGTATGTATGTATGTCTGTTTGCATGTCTGCCTAAAACTTTCAATAGAAGCCACACATTTTACCAAGATCAGTATTGTTTTAAAGTTCGACCTTTCATACGACAAATATCGAAAAATTGGCTAAAAACATTAATATCGTCCCCTTCAACTCGGCACTTTTCTACAGGGGGGGGGGGCACATTTTTCGCCAAATATTTTTTAAAGTTATCCTCTCCTTTAGATTGTCTAGCATTAATTTTGATAAATGTCGTTTCCGGTTTGGCGGTGGTCGTAACAGCATAAACGTTAGATTTTACCCCGCTCTTTTCCTCCTTTGCGGTACGGGTTCGATCCTGCCTTCCTACTAACACCCTTTTTTTTTTTTTTGCTCAACATACACATCCAAACACCCGGGCAATGCCGGGCTGAAATGTTAGTATATATATATAAACATAAATTATATATTAATATTATCTATAAACATAAATTATATATATATATATATATATATATATATATATATATATATATATATATAATTTATGTTTATAGATAATATTAATATATAATTTTGCAAGTCTCAATTATTTGCCATTTTAAGTTGAAAGAAATATTGCTATTTTTTAGTTGCCAAATATAGTTGGATAGAGTAGTTTGGTTTGATAGAGAGTTATTTTTAAAAGAATGTTTGTGCGTTGAAATTCTATGTTTTATTGGGCCAGATGTGGAACCAATATATATTACCTCTTGATTCCACATCTGGCCCAATAAAACATAGAATTTCAACGCACAAACATTCTTTTAAAATAACTCTCTATCAAACCAAACTACTCTATCCAACTATATTTGGCAACTAAAAAATAGCAATATTTCTTTCAACTTAAAATGGCAAATAATTGAGACTTGCAAATCATATAAACCAGGAGATAAATTTTGTACATTATGTACAAAAGAAACCCTAAAAATTTTAAAATATGAAGATATAAAAAGCACAACCAAACTAGTAAATTCAAGACATGAGCTTCTATCATGTAATCATAAACGTTGGTTTAAATTTAATAAATATAAACCACCTTAAATCATTAAAAATTACTCATTAGTAAATATAGATTATTTTTTTTTTTTATTTTTTTTTTTTAAATAAATTAAGTTAAACCAATTACCGCCCTTAGACTCGTAAATCAAATAATAAATAAAGCCATGACAATTATCTCCCCTTAATAACTTGCAAAATGAATACTCTCTCTCTATAGATATTAACTGTAACGTCTTTAAATTAAAATACGCTAACGGAAACAATTTACTGCACGAGCGTCGCCCTTTTAAAATTCATCATTCAATAAAATAAAAAGCTATAGCAAACATCTAAATGACTTCTTTAAATACAGTTCCTGATTTCAAAAAAAGAAAAACCAAAAGGTAATTATATATCTATATATTTTTAAATCAAATTTATTATGTAAATTCAAAAAAATATATATTTTTTCTACTCATTTCTATCTCTAACCTATACCAATTTTCTTATTAATTTTCTTATAAATTTTAAATCCAAACCTTTTACTTCAATTTTTCAGATTCATCTGCCTTACTTTTAATGCTAGGTTTATTTTTGGTGTCTTTTCAATTCAATAGAAATCCTCCTAAATTTGCTGATGAGGAGACCGTGCTTACCAAAAAAACTATGTATAATTGTTCTACGTGACTTCATGTATACCACAAATAAAAAGCACGGATTTCCGAAACGATCGTACAGATAATTGACTTTGTTGTTGTTCCTTCTTATGAAACTGATTTTTAATTTAATTAAATTTTGATTTTTAAATTTTAAAAATTTTTAAAAATTTTTAAATTATAAATCACATTATTTAATATATATATATATATATATATATATATATATATATATATATATATATATAATTTTTGAATTAATTCATTGATACATATAGCCATGTTATATATCACTTTGAAGCGCGTTTTTAGCTCTATCGAATTGTGTTATTCGTTACAGTTTTCAATCTCTTTATTCCCTTTTTGCAAGCTTTTCGACAACATAGACAAAATTCAATTCCGCGCGATTTTCTTGTTCCAGTTCGAACTAGGCCGAAAAGCTGCGGAGACAGCTCGTAATATCTATGATGCGTTTGACCTAGGAACCACTAACGAACGTGTGGCACAATGGTGGTTCAAGAAATTTCGCAATGGTGACGAAAGCCTTGAAGATGAAGACGGTCGCGGCTTCCTGACACTTGTTGATAACAAACATTTGAAAGCCTTAATTGAAGTCGATCCTCGCTAAACCACACGAGAAGTTGTTGTTGAACTCGAGGTCGACCACTCAACAGTTGTTTGTCATTTAAAGCAAATAGAAAAGTAAAAACAGTTGGATAAATCAGTGCCGCATGAATTGAACGATAATAAAATCGTTTTATGGTGTCTTCTATGCTCTTTCTGTGCAGCAAAAACGACCCATTTCTCGAGCCGATTGTGACGTGTGAAGAAAAGTGGATCCATTACGACAGCGGTTGGAATCAGGAGAAGCTCCACAACACTTCCCGAAAGATTATGGCGACTGTTTGGTGATCTGCGCCGGTCTTATCCATCACAGCTTCTTGAAACGATTACGGCAGAGAAGTACTGCCGACAAATTGACTAAATGCATCAGAAGCTTCAACGTATATGCCCGAGATTGCTCAATATGAAAGGACCAATTCTCCTCCCTGACAACGTTCGCCTGCATGTTGCTCAAATAATCCTGCAGAAGCTGAACGAATTTGGCTACGAGACTCTGCCTCATCCGCCATATTTACCGGACCTCTTGCTTACCGATTATCACCTTTTCAAGCATCTCGACAACTTCCTGCGCAAAAAATTCATCAAAAACCGAGATAATGCCGAATCGGCCTTCAATAACTTCATCGCCTTCAGAACTCCGGGTTTCTATGCTAATGGGATAAATAAACTTGTTTCTCGTTGGCAAAAATGTGTCGATTTTAATGATTCTTATTTCGATTAATAAACTTTATTAAGAAAGGGGTTATGATCTTTTCTAGTTGAACGTCAAAAAAACAAAAAACAAAAACAAAACAAAAAAAAAACAAACATTATTTTTGCATCAACCTAATAATAACCCGTATGTTGGTAAGAATTAATTAAATAATAATATTTAAAATTTGATCAATGGAAAATAATATTGGTTGCTTCAAATTTAATTATGAAAATGTTGATGCGAATTTGACAATTAAGTCCGGAATTACCGGAAGTTGAAAAAAAAAAAAAATGAAGCATAGCTAAAAACAAGAAAAGAAATGCTGGCTATCTATTGGTACAGATGTTGAGGGAATATTGAAGGCAAGTGTACTTTATTATAAAATGCTAATAATGTTTACATGACGCATTGCATATATGTTGTGGGGGAAAAAATGAATACTTGTTCAGAAGTGAATGCTGTTCGTGGGATGCGAAACTTTTGACAAATTGTTTTATCGATAAGCTCGTTCAGTTTCACGAGAAACACCCGTCTAGTTGAAATCACTATCAATAATTTCCCCCACTCTTTATCTGTGCCTAAACCTAAACGTAGATTCCATGAACAAAGTGTCTTTCTTAGAACTACACACATGTGGAACTCTCTTCCATTTGCCTGCTTTCCGGCTGACTATAATATGGTCGTCTTCAAGTCTAATGTAAACAAGTTATTGATGAGCCGTTCCACTTAAGTAATCTAATTTACCAAATTTCCACTACTAACAATTACTACGTCACTGTCCCATTGACCACTCTACACTTATTAACCCTTATCCCCGAGTGGCCTCTGGGCCTTGATAAGTGGTGACTCCTTTGTAAAAAAACAAAGTTGCGCAAATTAATTAATGAACTATTATATACTCACATGCTAACATTAGAGCCGAAACAATTGTACGAAAGTTGTTACCAATTAAAGACCAACATTTTGAAACTGAGTAACTACATGAGTGTCTGTTCTTTCTAACCTGGTATCTTTAAAAATATTTATAGCTCTAGTATCGCACTATTGAGCTATCTAAATTAGAATTTTGTGTTATTTATTTATATGTTATTACGATATAAAGTAGTCAAATTGCATATAAAAAAGTACTTGTACAGTTTAATCAAGACATTAAAAAAATGAAAATATCGAAAAAAGGTTATATTGTACGTATCCGTTATGGACTGAAGATCTCCGAAAAAAATTCACTTAATTTGATCGTTGTTTTTTTTATTTATTTTTTTATTTTTTTTTTTTTACAGCGGAAAAACACGTTTTTATGAGAGCGCGTTGAAAATAGCCATCTTGGAATTTTTTGAACACGCCACGGGGAGATTACTCCAATTAAAGCGTCGATACTCCCTCCCCATCTTTAATACTAGCTTTTCTTGCTAAAAATCGAACCTTTTGCTCGGTATCATAACAAATTGTTTTTTCGCTGTAACCCCCCCCCCAAAAAAAAACTACTTGATGAAATTAAGTGAAATTTTTTTTGGAGGACTTCGTTCCATAACGGACACGTACAATATAACCTTTTTTTTTTTTCGATATTTTCATTTTTAAATGCCTTGATTAAACTGCACAAGTACCAAGTATATATATATATGTATGTGTGTGTGTGTGTGAGAGAGAGAGAGAGAGAGAGAGAGAGAGAGAGAGAGAAGGGTGATCTGGCATCTTTTGTTGGTGTTATGACCTTGTTTTCAAGAGAGAATTGCGTCGATGGAAAGATAAAAAGCTGATGATAGCATTAGGGATCTCAACACAGAAGGAAAGCCGCCATTATATCCGACCGTGCGTTTCTAACCATTTTTTTTTTCATTTCTATTATCCATTATTCAATTGAATCCTGAGCGATTATCGCCGTTTACAATTGGCAGTTGTTTAAACGGTTTATCCGGATTAATAGACGACGAGCAACGAACTTGGCCAGCTTCAACTGATGCATCCTAAATCCCCAGGAAGCGGGGGAAAAGATGGCTACTTGATAACCCTGGCGACTCAATAACCATTCGCAAGAGAAAGTAAAACAAAATGGATGAAATCGTCATTCTTATTCAATGTTATTTTTCATTTTTATTTTCTGTTACCTCTTTCGCATTGTATGATAATTATTTTCGTTCGCTTCTTTTTTCCCAATCCGCCATCTTTTGTTCGTTCTTTCGAATTAAACTTTTACATTTTCTTTCATTTGTTATTTTAAATATTTTTACATGAATTTTCTCAATCCATGTTTTTTTTTTGTTATCTGCAGTTAAGTTTCTTGACTTTTCATTTTCACCTGCATTCACACCCTTTACCTTATACATACACTAGCAAGGAGACCCGACGTCGTCCGGTCCTGGATATGACCTTAAACTATATCAGATGGTGAGGCCCCAGCTTGCGGGCTTTGGGGAGTGTGAAGCCACCCTTTAATTGCCATTGCTCCCAGGTCCACTCTGACCCGGAGTAATAGTACCTGTTAGGGTCCCAACTATGGGTTTAATAGAAACCGACTTGAAAAAAAATTATTCTATTAAAAAAATTTTCTTAAAAATAACTAGATTCGTACCTGTTAGGGTCCCTACTATGGGCTAAATAGAAACTGACTTGAAAAAAAAAAAATATATATATTCTATTAAAAAGATTTTCTTCAAAATGACTGGATTCGGCATTAAATAACCTGAAAAGGGTTGATATGTCGTAAAACAAAAACAACCAATCAACCAACCAACTAACCAACCGACGTTGTCTGGGATTGAATGATGATCAACGAATTGTCATCGAAATCCGCGAAATCGCCCGGGAGAAACCTTCACATGTCTACATGCAGTAACTTAGTCAAAAATGTTATTCTACATTGCGCTCTAGAGAACCTACTGTTTCTTTTATAAAAATTATTTTATATAAACTTATTTCCAGTTAACAAAAAAAAAAAAAACTAAATAAACATTAAGAAATTTACAGACCACGTCATGCAAAAAAAAGGCAAAAAAAAGCCAAAAAAAAAACAAACAAACAAAAAAAACGCTATTAGAGAATTATGACGGCCCGTTGTTCTATCATTGTTGCTAAGCGACGACATAGAAAAATGGCTTTACCGATGATAGATAAATCAAAATAACTGTTTCGATCATCGGTAATTATCGCGGGTATTCTGAGACAAAACTTAACTAAGATCACTCCCAGACTTACACACTAAAGTTCTGTAAATTTTAAAGAAAATCTGTTCAGCCGTTTCAGAGTCTATAAAGAACGAACTCACACAGACAAAGTTGCATTTATATAATTGTGTACACACACACACACACACACACACACACACACACACACACACACACATATATATATATATATATATATATATATATATATATATATATATATATATATATATATATATATATATATATATATATATATATATCTTCTCTCTTGGCCGTACTTCGCAAACGAAAATTCTATGAAGGGGTTGTCCACGTCGACTGCAGGCACGCTTGTGACTGACGAGCCCGATGCGAGACAAACAGATCAAAATTCGCGTCAGGCGTGGCTGCTGAAGCTTCCCGAATCTTCCTTCTGCAGCGCTTCTCCTGCAGATTATCTGTGCGGGAGATATCAAAGGAGGCAACAGCCTGGTGGACAGTACGTCGCCAGTTATTAGGGTCAGCAGCGAGAGCAGACCACTGAAGGTGGTCAATGTGGCAGTCACCGAGGGACTTCTTCAGATAGTCTTTATATCTTTTCTTCGGTGCCCCTCTGTCACGATGGCCAGTAGAGAGTTCGTCATATAAGACTATCTTGGGCAGGCGATGATCCTCCATTCTACAGACGTGCCTGACCCAGCATAGCTGTGACTTCAGCCACATGACCTCGATGCTGGTGATTTCAGCCCGCTCGATGACCTCAACATTGGTGACATAGTCACTCCAGTGGACGCTGAGAATGGTGCGGAGACAGCGCTGATGGAAACACTCGAGGAGTCGTAATTGGTAAATTATCCAGGACTCAGAGCCGTACAGGAGGGTGGAGAGTACTACGGCTCTGTACACACTGATTTTTGTGCAATTTTTTAAGTGTCTGTTTTTCCAGACTCTGTTGGACAATCTGCCAAAAGCGCTGTTGTCTTTTTCTCTGTCGAGTTTGGCATCTGATGTGATGGTACACCCCAGGTAGGTAAACTGGTGAACGGTCTTCAGCTTAGTCTCACCAATGGTGATGAGGGGAGGGCGGTACTCTACCCGGGGAGCTGGCTGGAGGAGGACTTCCGTCTTTTTCAAGCTGACCTTTTATACTAGTGTTTTATGCTTACGCAATCATCAGTGTAGGAAATGACAATTCCTACCAAACACGAAGCCATCCTTGACTCCATTTGCTAAGCTTCTATCTCTGGTCCATCAAACAATTGTCACGAGAATAAGGAGAATTAACAACTAATAAACGCACAATTCGGGCACAGACTTTAGACAACCCATAGTGTTCGAACGAGCGAAAGTCGTGAACGATGCATAGACACTAGAGTGCCTCTTAGCTTATATATCTCAGACAGTGCCCATTCTTAAGTATTATTAAAGGGCCGTGATAATTATAATTTAACAATTCTTATTCTTTTAATACCCACAGACAATAGTGTTTCATGCTTATGCAAACATCAGTGATAGTCAGACAATATTCAACGACAGAAAGTCAGAATATTACATTTTGCGCTTAGGATGACCGCTTAATTATCTCTCTTTCTCTCTCTCTCTTTCTCTCTATCTCTGATATATATATATATATATATATATATATATATATATATATTATATATACATATATATAATATATATATTTCTCTGAAAATATTCTTTATTCACTTATATTTCCTTTTTCATATATACTAATCCTTATTCAAGAAACTCAATGTAATTACAGAGCATATAATAAGTAAATGACAAAATTCTGTATTCCAAATTTCATGATGTTGACCATCATACAATTTATTCTTTTAATTCAGTTGACACTTATTGTAAGAATTATAAGTGCCAACTGAATTAAAGGAATAAATTTTAAGATGGTCAACATCATGAAATTTGCAATATAGACTTTTGTCATATATATATATATATATATATATATATATATATATCGAGCGTCGTTTTTAAAAAAAAATATCTAACTACACCTAGGTTGAAAATAGGTCAGCTTACTTAGATATCTACCCTTCCCATGAAAAACACACACAAAGTAAGGGGTGAACCCAAGGTCAAATGTACTTTTGTCCTGAAAGTGCCCGCCCATTGGCTGATTAGGATGGGCATGGTGGAAACTAGGAAGCTGATTGACTAAAAATTTAATAGCATGTGCGTATATAAAAACGCGCGGTAACTACAAATCTTTGCATAAGCCTGACGAATTCTCACGAGAATAAAACGCAGAATATTCTGTGTAGCTTAATTGCCACATATATTTTTATAACGTACTAATATATATATATATATATATATATATATATATATATATACTCCAGTTTCTTGCCCCCCCCCGGTTACACTCCCATAGTAAAAACTTGTCTAGTTATAACCACTTTACGGTAAGTTCCATTATGTTTTTGTGTGAATGGAGCTTGGCAGCACTTCCATGAACAGAGTGTCTTTCTAGGAAATGATTTTTCTGTAATTCCATATCTCCAGACAGTTTCGCTCTCCACCTGACATAAAATCTTCTCGAGTGGCTTTTGTTTTTGTTTGTAATAAAAAACAAAAGGAACAACAAACGCATTTTATGTTTTGGAGTGGTGTGCATACTTTTAGGTAGAGTTACTTCTACGAAAGACCAGCGTTATATTATTGCCGTCTCTAATAGTTTCGCTTTTCGGTTTACTTGATCGAAACGCGTAACGCGACATCTGAATCGCTATTTTATCGGGTTTGCATGGTTTATTGGCTTTTACATTTTTTTTCTTTTCACACGTGCGAATGAAATGTTCTTTCAACCGCAATTTATTTTTCTCACTTACATACATCCTTGCATTTTCATAGGAGGTTTTGTCCATCGGCCTTGGCGTTGCTTCATATAGTATATTTGGTCTGTCACGACTGTTTTAAAATCCATTTTCTGTTTTGTCACGTTTGTTTTAAATAGAATTTTCTTTCGTTCGTCACGATTGTTTTAAATAGAATTTTCATTGATATGTTACGATTGTTTTAAATAGAATTTTTATTGATCTGTTACGATTGTTTTAAATAGAATTTTCATTGATCTGTCACGATTGTTTTAAATAAAATTTTTATTGATCTGTTACGATTGTTTTAAATAGATTTTTTATTGATCTGTTACGATTGTTTGAAATAGAATTTTTATTGATCTGTTACGATTGTTTGAAATAGAATTTTCATTGATCTGCCATGATTGTTTGAAATAGAATCTTCTTTGGTCTGTCATGATTTTTTGAAATAGAATTTTCTTTGGTCTGAAACGACTTTTTTAAATAGAATTTTCTTTGGTCCGAAACGATTGTGTGAAATAGAATTTTCATTGATCTACTATGACTATTTAAAATAGCATTTTTTGGGTGGGGTCTGAAACGACTGTTTTAAATAGAATTTTCTTTGATCTATTATGATGACTTAATTATCTCTCTCATTATATATATATATATATATATATATATATATATATATATATATATATATATATATATAGTGTATATGACTGTTTAAAATAGAATCTTCTTTGGTTTGAAACAATTGTCTAAAATAGAATTTTCTTTGGTCTTAAACGATTGATTTAAATAGAATTTTCTCTGGCTTGAAACGCATTTTTTAAATAGAATTTTTATCTGGTTTGAAACGAATGTTTTTAATAGTGCTTTTATCGATAAATGTCAAATCTGAACAGACGCATCTTAAAACAAAATCCTTCGTTTTTCAACCGTTTTTCCCCATTTAACATATTAATCGATCTTGTGATGACTCCTTCCGCTTCAACAAATTTTAATTCAGCTTTTTTTTTTTAACAACATTTCAAAAACACTTATTTAAACAGCGATGTAAAACAAGATTTAAGAAACGGGTGAACTTATCGAACTAAATAGATTTTATAATTGATTATTTTTTTCAGTTCTTGTAAGATCTAAGAAAATAAAGTAAATAATGATTAGATTAGCAGTGTTGGTACGAACGTCGCAGCAATGTTAATTCTAATACAAATGAAGAAAAACCGGAAGAAATATTGGTTGAGTGTATTTTGAAAAGTTTTAAAAATTTTTTTATTTTTTTATTGATTTAATTGTTTGGATTTTTGGAATCGAACCATTTTACTGTAAGACAAAAGTTAAAAAGAAAAAGTAAAAAAAAAAAATGTTGATAATTGTGCTTTTTCGTCTGGTTATCTCTATGCGTCTTTTGTCTATTATACTAAAGTTTGAAATGAACTTTTCACTGATCTGTCATTCACTAATTTAAAATAGAATTTTTTTTATATTGGTCTGTCATTCTCCAGTTTAAAGTCGGATTTTCATTGGTCTGTCATTCATCAGCTTTAAATGTCATTTTAATTTGTCTGTACTTCCCTAGCTTTGAATGATATTTTTGTTGGTCTGTCATTTTCCAGTTCAAAATAAGATTTTCATTGGTCCGTCATTCCGTAGTTTGAAAAATAATTTTCATTAGTCTGCTATTCTTCATATTAAAATGACATTTTCATTGGTCTGTAATTCTCCAGTTTGAAATAGGATTTCCATGGGTCAGTTATTCGGCAGCTTAAATAGCATTTTTATTGGTCTGTCATTCTTCAAATTGAAATGGGGGTTTCATTGGTCTGTCATTCTCTAGTCTGAAATAAGATTTTCATTGGTTTAACATTCACCAGTTTAAAAGAATATTTTAGATGGCCTTTACAATTCGACACTTAAGAAGGTCGACCAAAACGTTTGCGAATAATACTGAAAATAATAACATTATTACGAATAAAACGAAATAATAACTAATATGAGAATAATAGTTCGAATAATTAAGATACTATAAATCAACAATTCTTAAAAACATCCGAAGTTCAATGCATTAATATCTAATATGTATTTAAATATCACATATAAATTCATGTATTAAAATCAAAATAAAACCCGATAGCAAATTGTTAAAGTGCAGTATACATTTTATGAACAATATTTCGGGGTAAAATTCTTTATCAAGTTAAGACGATGTTTTCTTTTTACTTTTTATGTCCCCCTATCTTTATTGTTCCCATGTATTAATGTTTATTTCTGAAAGCGACATTATTTTCCGAACAACGTGATAAAAAGTTCCATAGTTCGTGGTAAAATATCAGTACATTCCATGCAGCACTCTCAGTGGAGGATTGCCAATGCAGCTTTCCCAATAGTTATTGTCCGTTCGGAATCAAAGCGGTATCTTTTTTTAAGCCTGTCGGGAAAAGTTCCACCAGATCTCACTACTTTTTTCGCAGTTCGTCGCTTTCCTACGTCTTTTTTGGTTCGTCTCGTTTCTCTCCGACTTTTCGTTTAGAATTCCTCTCTCTTTTTTTTTTTGTTTGGTCTTCTGTTCAATTCATGCGATGATAAGACAATTTGTACCGGTCAATTACTGGCCACTCAATTTATCTCCGGCAACGACTCGTGTACGCTTGTTAGTTTCAATAGGATTTATCGCATCAATTTGGCCATTTGAAAGATCCCCATTTAGGAGAAAGGAAAAAACAAGTCCGTTAGAGGAAATATCACACACACACACACACACACACACACACACACACACACACACACACACACACACACACACACACACACACACACACACACACAGAGAAACACACACATACGCGCGCGCGGGGTGGTGTTTAAAGCATGAAAGGATGTTTTTTATTTTATTTTTCATTTTTATTTTTATAATTAAATATTTCAAACGTCCTCCATTTCAATACGGGCTTATTGGATCAGTTTGGATATTTGAAAGGTCCCCTTTTTGGAGAACGGAAAACATCAACCTGTTAGAAGAAATTGCGCGCACGAGCGCGCGCGCACGCACACGCACACACACACACACACACACACACACACACACACACACACACACACAAGCGTACACGAGTCGGTGCCGAAGTTTTTGAATCGTTTCTGTTTATTTTGTGAATAAAAAATGACGATGCTATTTTGTATTTGTGCTCTTGTGTGCGATAATTAAAGTTGTGACAACAGAATCTTTTTTTCAGTGTTTTGTACTCTCGAGTATATATCCGACATAGACACATTTAATCAACCTCATCACTCTATATAACACATATAAGATATCAACGGATACACAATCGAGAGTCAAAACAATGAAAAGAATATGCTGTTGTCCTAGCCCGAGTGATAATACTGTCAAAACGTTACCTTTAAGAACTGTTATGTGATATGATAAATAAATGACAATTTAGCATAACGATTTCCTATACGCATGAAACGCAGAAAATTCCGTGTAGCTTAATTGCTATATATTTTCATAAATTACTCTATCTATCTATCTATCTATCTATCTATCTATCTATCTATCTATCTATCTATCTATCTTCGAAATTTCATGATGTTAACCATCTCACAATTTATTCCTTGCCAGATACTCTCAAGAATTGTGTCAACTGAATTAAAGGAATAAATTTTAAGATGGTCAACATCATGAAATCTGGAATATAGACTTTTGTCATTTATTCACTATACGTATATATATATATATATATATATATATATATATATATATATATATATATATATATATATATATATATATATATATATAATCTGTGTGTTAATTTTATGAATATAATAAAAATCCCTACGCAGTCAATCTACATTTCGACGACTTAATCGTCTCGTCAGGGGATCTTGAATTTGATTCTAACAAGTGGTTGTTTACTTAGTCGATATGCAAGGTAGGAATATGTTTTGTGCTGATCGATATATTGGATGGATGGAAGTTGGCCTAATGACCTCTTGAGATTCTGTACTGATTGTGCGCCTAAAGAAATCTGTTCGGACGGAGGAACACCGTTTCAGTCCCAAGAATATTTCTTTCTGAGAAACTGGGGTATACAGAAACATACCTCATCAACTTATTACACTCCAAGCAACGTTCTCACAGAGTTAGCCGTTAAGACTGCAAAACATATGCTGTGGGGAGTGCAAAATTTGCACTAACTTTGAAATTGTAACTTTTAGGATCTGTATTTGCAAAAAATTGGCAAGTTTGGCTTCGATCTTTCAGATCTATTAGGTGGCCTTTTTGGTTCCATTCAACATCGGCAAGATGAGGATTGTTGATATCGATTCATTTTGCAGGAAGCTGAAATGTTCAATTGTATCCTTGGCATGGTTATTAGAGCATAATCGAGTAATGCCCCCTCATAAGGGAGAAAATAAAAATTAATGTTCCCTTATTAAATAACAATCCTTCTAGATTGAGGAAGGAAGTGAGTTCAAAACTTATCGAATCATTTAATTATCGCAACAAAGTCGAAAGTACAATAAAATGAAAATATGTTTTCAAAAGTGAAAATTAATTCAAGATCATATTTTAGTAAAGAACTACATGGGTATTGAGTTCCTTAATGCCTTTCTATATCTGAATTAGGCGAGAAAAATATTCCCTAATAATCAGATATAATCTAATACAATTCGACACGTTGGGTTGTGGTGAAATCTTTACAGAAACTGATATTTCGTCTAATCTGAGTTTGGCGTGAAAAACAAGTCTCCAACAAAAATCTCGTCCACGAGATTTGTCTAAAAATAATAAGTCTAAAATGAACAACCATCATGCAATTGTTCAAATGCGAATTCACAACAATACTAACTGATAACATGAAAAACTATGAGCGCATGTGTTATGATCGGGCTGCTTAGGCATTACTAATCCATCGCAATACGCTCATCCAATAAACGATATCAAATAATCAATCTGTTGCATACTGTGTGTGTATTAATAACACGGAGTATATATATATATATATATATATATATATATATATATATATATATATATATATATATATATATATATATTAAACCCCTCTTTTCTATTTATTTAAAAATAAAAAAACAATTTTCTTATATATGGATGGTGCAATTACATTCATCTGCAAAAGATGTAGCTAATTTGCATATTCTTTTAAACATTCATTTTAATTAACTCCCTATTAGTTTTTTCGGTTTTCTAATGGGATGATCATCTTTAGTTAACTATTACGTGTAATTATATTTATACTTGTATAATATTGGCGTAAAAAGTTTAAAGTCAACACAAAATTGTTTCCATATATATTTATGTATACGTATATATTTTTGTTTTATCTATCTATCTATCTATCTATCTATCTATCTATCTATCTATCTATCTATAAAAGTGAACGTGTCTGTGTGGCTGTCTGTGTACATTTCCCTACGCAATAACTGTTACAATTTTTAGTCTACAGACTCGAAATTTCATATACAGGGTACTGAGATTTGGAAAAATCTATCTGATCGGTTTCCGGCAAGAAATTTGGCTGTTAAGGGGTCAAAGTTCAACGATTTGACCTTTGAGAACTCTACCAAACTCCTTCGACAATTTTGAGTTGAAACACTTGAAATTTTAGATATAGGTTCCTTGGATATGGATGTAACTTAATAACGTGATTTGAGCCCAAAACAATAAATGTTAAGGGGTCATAATAGGGGTCAAAGTTAAAAAAATTGACCTGTGATGTCACGGTGCCAAATCGTAATTCGGGTTGCATGCTAGTACATGTATATATGCATATAACATTACGTGTCTCTGTGATGTATGTCAGTCGATGCATGTTATATATCAGGTGTGTATTCAACGAGATTTGTCTTTAAAAAAAGTCTAAAATGAACAACCATCATGCAATTGCAAGTGTTCAAATGCGAATTCATCATAATACTAGCTGATAACATGGACGGCTATGAACGCATGTGTTATGATCGGGCTGCTTAGGCATTACTAACCCATCGCAAGTTGTATGCGTGTGTGTCTGTGTTTAGACATTGAATAAACAGTTCACCAAATGCGAACAGTTCTTTAACATTTTTTTTCTGTGGCACATGCCTTGTTTTTCTGGTTCCCTTTTCCCGGTTCTGAAAATGCTACAAGAAGATTCCCTTCGAAGGAAACACCAGTCAATAAGTCATATTTTACATATAGACTTTATTTCTTACATGTTATGGCTTCCCTCAGAGTCACATGCGTTGTTACATTTTTCAAGTTGAGTCCAGTTGAATGCTGCTAATAATATTTGAGTAGCAAAACAAGAAACCATGTTACGTAGTAAAACGCAAAAATAAATAGTATATATATATATGAGAAAGTTAGACGGCCAGAGTTAAACCAGTTCGTCAGAGAAGTGGATTTAGAAACTCTAAATCCACTTCTCTGACGAACTGGCTTAACTCTGGCCGTCTAAATTTCTCATATATATATATACTATTTATTTTTGCGTTTTTACTACGTAACTACGTTTCTTGTTTTGCTACTCAATTAAATATTATTGTTTATGAAATTAAATTCCAAATCTATTTATCGCGAGTTTAAAATTCATTGAAACAATTCTATTCTGCTTAACTTATATTTCTGTACTTTTTTATTGTTCCTAAATTTCTTTTCTAGCAATTTTTTCTCTAAGTGAAAGATTTCATATTTAAAACATTGAACCATCGTTGTGTTATCTCTCGGCTTTATTCTTTAGCAATTTCTTGCTGTCCGAGAGTCCAATATTCAACACAAGACCTTGACATGTCTCCACTCCTAATGCTATATTTAAAGCAAAATACAAAAATATTACTAACTTTTATAAAACAAAATTCATAACTTTTTACATGGTAAGTGAGAAGCTTGGAGAGTATGGTGGATGAGGCAGAATTTCGTAGCCTAATTCGTTCAACTTCTGCAGGTACGGTTTAGCAACATGCGGTCGGGCATTGTTGTGGAGGAGAATTGGGCCTTTCTGTTGACTTATGCTGGGTGTTGTTGTCGAAGTTTCTGATGCATTCCATCCATTTGTTAACAGAACTTCTCCGCCGTAATAGTTTCGCCTGCATTAAAAACCTGTAATGGAGGAGACCGGTTGCAGACCACCAAAGAGTAAGCAAGACCTTTTTTTTTGTGCAACTCTGGCTTCGGAAATGTCCTGGAGCTTCGTCGGCGTCTAACCATGTTTAACCACTGAGCTGAGCATCGTTGGTTATCATAAAGAACCCATTTTACATTGCAAGTCAAAACCTAGTCAAAAAACGGGTCGTTCTTGTTGCGTAAAAGAAGGGAATATAACACGTCATAACGGCGTTTCTTTTGATTGTTGTTCAATTCGTGAGGCACACATTTTTTAAAATTATTATTCAATTTTCACCCCAAACAAGGCACAGTGCCACTTTGAAGTAAGGGGCTACTATCGGGGAAATCAGTTGCAGGAATATTATGAAGGGAGATGAGCAGCAAGATGTCTGCTCACATTACACTTAAACTTCTGCATATAAGTGCAGTTGGGAAAGCAGAATCCCGGAAGGGAGTTCCAAAGTCTAGCAGTTTTGGGGAAGAAACTATTGGAGTAGAAGGCTTTTTAACACCTAGGGATCTCTACTGTGAAGGGGTGGGATTTAGCTGCTTGTCGGGGTTGTCAGGGGTGTTCCGTCAAGGGGGTACAAGTGCTTGTAGTTCGTCAGAGCATTCACCATTAAAGTACTTGTAGAACAGGAAGAGGGATGCAACATTTCGTCGATGGGAGAGAGGCTGAAGCCTAGATGCTAGTTCAGGACCTCTCAGGTTGGCAACTCTCTTTTGAACTCTGTCAAAAAATGAGAGACAAGTAGTAGATGCACTAGCCCAAATGTGAAAACAGTACTCCATACATGGTCGAATGGTGGCCTTAAGAGGTACATGATACCTTCAGGCGTGAGTAGTTTTCTAACACGGTAGAGAGAGCCCACCTTCTTCGCAGCAGCCTTGGCAATGCTCTCAATGTATCTATTCCAGTTCATGTTCCCTGTAAACGTTAGGCCGAGGAGCTTAAACGAAGTACTTTAGGGTAATGTGCTCTTGGCCATTTTTATTGATGGTAAAGAAGGTTTCTTGTATTTATTGAAGGAAACAAGCTTAGTCTTGGCAGCATTGAATGTGACCATCCATTTTTTTTGTCCCCATTCCATTACAGATTGAAGGTCATCCTCTAGTGTTTCTGCCATTTCGTTTTTGCTAAGCAGAAGGCGCATAGAAGACATATCAAAACGGCGATTTCTTTGATTACCGTTCAATTCATGCGGCACACATTTATCCAACTTTTTGACTTGCCTATTTGCTTTAAATTGTGAAGGATTGTTGACTGGTCTACCTCGAGTTCAACAGTAACTTCTTTTGCAAGGATCGTCTTCAATTAAGGCTTTCAAATGTTCATTATTAACCGCAGTCGACCGGCCGAGACCGTCTTTATCTTCAAGACTCTCATAATTTCTCGAACTACTGTTGTGCCACACGTTCGTTAGTGGTTCCTGGGCCAAACGCATCATTGATATCACGAGCTGTCTCGGCAGCTTTTCGGTCTAGTTTGAATTGGAACAAGAAAATCATGCGGAATTGAATTTTGTCTATGCTGTTGAAAAGCCTGCAAAAAATGAATGAAGAGATTGAGAACGGTAACGAATAACATGATTCGATAGAGTGAAAAATGCGCTTCAAAATGATATATAATATGGCTATATATACTAATGAATTAATTCAGAAATCTCTATATATAAAGGGCAAAATGTGTATGTGTGTGCGTGTGTTTGTATGTCTCACAAAATCTTTCGACAAAGGCAAAGGATCCTCACGAGATCAGTATTGTTTTAATGCTCGACCTTTCGGACAACAAACATCGAAAAATTGGCCAAAACATTAATTCCTTCATCCTAAACTGGGCAGTTTTCAACAAGGAGGGGTCGGTTTTCTGAGTCGCCATGTTTGCAAGTCATCGTATCGATTGGATTGACCTTGCTAAATTTGAACACTTTCGACTTCCGGTAGCGTCATGAAGTAGCGGTAAGACGTCAGATCTTCTTTCACTTTCTTTTCCATTTTCGCATCACGGGTTCGAGCCTATTTGACCACTACCATTTTTTAACACTTTTCTCCACCCGGACTGTCTACTGTTATTTTAACTCCCCCTCCCCCACTACTACCACTTTTTAAACACCTTTCTCCACCCGGACTGTCTACTGTTATTTTAACTCCCCTCATCTCTACACACCCGTGCAACGCGGGGTACCCCCGCTAGTCTCATATATAAAAGACAAAATGTGTGTGTTTGTGTATGCTTGTATATCTGCCAAAAACTTCCAACAGACGCATCTGATCCTGACCAAACCGGTATCGTTATCAACCTCCATCTTTCGGACGACAAATATTGAAAAATTGACCCAAAATATTAATTCCTTCACCCTCAACTGGGCAGTTTTATAAAAAGAGGGGTCGGTTTTTTCGTCGCCATTTTTTTGCAAGCTATCTTTTGTTTTCGATTGACTTCGCTTTATTTTGGCGTTCTCAACTTCCGGTCGGGCGATGGAGACATCGACCAAGACGTCACGTTTTTTTTCTTTCTTCCCGTTACGGGTTCAAACCTGCCTGCCTACTACCACTTTTTTAAACACCTCCCCCCAGCCCCCAATGCTACTACCAATTTTTTTTACACCCTCCGGGGTTCCTTACTACATAATCTACATAAACCCGGGCACCCCCGCTACTATTGTTTTTCCCCTCCCCGGGGGTCCTTGCTACACCACCTAAACACCCGGGCAACGCCAGGCACCTCCGCTAGTCATATATAAAAGTCACGTATGTGAGAAAACGATATTGCTTTTGCACTAAACTAATATAGTAAATATATTAAACTAATATCACTTTTTCTGAATGAATCTAAAAAATTTACAAAAACTAAAATCGAGACTTTGATGCTTCCCGGACAGCGCCGGCGGGTATAGCTAGTCAGTATATGAAAAAGTATGGATTTACTTTGGTTGTCGTTGCCACATTCTTAAAAGAGGAAAGATTAAAGAATTTGCTGTTGAATCATATGAAAATTTAGGACGATGCGAAAAAATCAATTCTTAATAAATGAGTCTGAGTCATAAGTGAATGGAATTGGTTTTATTTAGAAAAAAAAAAGGGAACATTTTTTGAAGGTTACCAAGTGAAAGTGGGAAGATGTGTTTTCTTGTGTGTGGTAATCCCGTGACAGCGATGCGAAACCTGTAGGTTGGGAATATGTCGAACGGAAGAAAGATGAAGCAAGTAGAAAAAGGATGTTGCCTGAAATGAATAGGATGCCATATTTAGTTTTGATAAAGATAAAAAAGGGGCAGATGTTGAAAGAGAAAGGAAGAAGAGCAAGGAATAACGAAAAAAGAAAGAGAGTAACATGAAAAAAGAAAGAGAGTAATATGAAAAAAGAAAGAGAGTAACATGAAAAAAAAAAGGAAAGAATTGTAAGCAGATAATAGAAAAAGAAGAAACGAAGGAAGGTTTTGTGTATTTGTTTTATTTTACGGCATATCAACCCATTTTCGGTTATTTAATGCAGAATCCAGTAATTTTGGGGAAAAGTTTCTACGTTTCAAGTTGTTTATATTCTCAAATATTTATTCATAATGTTTGGTTTGGTTTATTAATTTCATTTATTGCGGACTATTATTCTCATCTTTTCTTAGTTGTTGTTTCGCGACATTTCGACCAATTATTCCTCTGGCCTTCGTCAGATGGTAACCGCGACAAGATAAGAACTCCGAATCTCCTAACTGTATTTTCAGCAATTACTGCTATCCATAGTTATTGTCGTCTCATCAAGTTTTGGCCAAGTAAGCCACTGGCCAGCTTTAGGTAGGATTGAAACCGCTATCTTCAGACATAGAGATTCAACGTCTCTATCCACTGCACCACGGACCCTGAAGGGCGATCAAGGGTGGATTTTTTGGTCTTATAAATCCACGTTTATTCGTTCACGCACAGACCCGGCCATGGAAGATCAGATAATGAGGAATAAGAAAAAAGGCAACGTATATAAAAAGACATATATTTTTTATTTAGTAACAAATCACCGCTTATCAAGACCGAAAGTCGCTCGAGGATGAGGATTGATGAGGTTGTCAGATAATGAGAAAAACACCACGATGATTGGTAACGATTATTGGATCTGGGAGAAACTTGATTATTCAAGAATTTGTTAACATTGGACTTGAAAACTACGATGTTGTAATCAGCTAGGAATCATCCCATGATATTGCGTTCCACAGGCGGGTAGTTTTTACAAATAAACTGCACGGCTGGGAGGACAAAAGAAAACCAGCGCTTCCAACCTCTCTCCAACTACCTGTCGTCATTTTCAGACAGCCTTTTGACTTTCTGACATTTTGGGCTTCCATACAATCAATTCTTAGACGACTTCGTTTGTTTTGTTTGTACGAAACCAGAATCTCTCGCTTTTGGGGTCCAATGCAGCTATTTTTTTTGTACAAACAAGATGTTTTTTTTTTAATTCAATATACTTTATTTTACTTTACTAATTATCTTTGAAATAGACCCAGAAAACTAATATTTATCTTTCAAGCGATGTTTACAATGAATTTATTTAAATTAAAATTTAGCTGAATTTGTCAGTTTCTGAATGTTGCTGTAAAAACATTTTTCATTATAACTTTTTTCAGTTGTACAAATATTTTTTCCTTTTGGAAATTAAATTTAGGCTTTAATCCTTCAAACAACAATCAAAAAGTAATCGGAAACCTACAAAAAATTATGATAAACCGACTTTCAAAACAATGCCTCCTATCAGTTTTCCGCCATTAATGCCCGTGCCTAGGAAATAGTAATCATATACCAAGAATGATTTATAATCAGTAAAATCTTCGTTTGGATGAATAACGTGTACAGAAATATATCGGCAAGTTGAAATGCAAAACCTTCATTTCAACTTGCCGACATATTTCTATTATTTTTGCGCATGCTCAAATTCATTCATAGCTTTAAGTGGCTTAATTTTAAGTGTGTTTTGTCTATCTGTCAATAGCTCAATCGATAGGGAATGTGACTAGAACACTAAATGTTTTGGTTTCGATGCTAGATGATGGCACCCAAGTCATTTTTTTTTTTTACATTCAGTACTATATATTAGGTACAATATAATATTCAATAGAGAATTGGCTCTGTAATAATAAATACGAAATCTGCAAATAAGTAAAATGTATTAAAGCAGTAAAATTTATGTAAGCGTATTTTACGACCGGATAAGGCAAGGTGCCCCCGCTAGTTTTTAAATAAAAAACAAACAAACAAACAAACAAACGATAAATGCGTTTTTTTTTTGTTGTTATTTTTTTTCTTTTTCAAAGTAAACGATATACCAAATACGCACAATGATTTGATACGAAAGGTTCTTGTTCGATCGGCTAAAGAGAACGCTAAAAATGTCGGAACATTTGTTTCTAATTTTATTTTAATGTGCTATTGATTTAATTTTTGGACTACAGTTCTCATCTTGAGTGTTATTCGCACAACGTTTCAGTTGGTGTAATGCCGACCTTCTCCAGGTGTATGTTGTCGAACTCAGGAATATTTCTATCAATCTCGGGAATCTTTCTGCTGGACTCAGGAATCTTTCTGTTGAACTCGGGAATCTTTCTGTCTGGAGGTTGAAGGTTCAATCCTCAATGCGAGCGACACTAAAAATACGATTGCGAATGACTGACGGAACTAGAACAAGCTACTCCCGTGGGTTAAATTTGAAATTACGTGTAGATTCCCGAGTTCAACAGAAGGTTTCCGAGTTCGACAAAATACAACGGAAATGTTGTGCAAATAACATTGAAAATGAGAACGGCAGTACGAATAAATCAAAGAATACAAATCGATAAGTATATTGGATCGAAGGTGATTGAAAATCTGCCGTTAGTTTGGCTCTTTTATCAACTGTTGAACTATGCTGCCGCGACACACGTACGGACAACTTGTTTGATATGTAGAAATATATTACTTCAGTGTCAATCAACATTTTTACTTTTTTTTTCCAGGGCAGGAAAATCGAAGGGATAAAAAAGACGAGGGGTAGGGAAACTGGGGTCATAAAACTGGGTCATATCGACCGCTCTTCTTTTTACGCAGGTGTATTTTTTTTTTCATTTCTTAGTCATTTTAAACGTAGATTGAAAGAAGAAAAAGGCGTAAAAATATAAATTCAAGTTTAAAAGATTAAAAAATGGAGAAAGAATGGAAGAAAACAATAAGCAAATGATGTAAAAAAAAAATCTAAAAATAAAATTAGTGAAAGGAATTGGAGACGCAATTCTTTTGGAAGAAGAGAGAAAATGAAGAAGGGAAGAAACTGATAAGGGGAAAAGTTGGGGGAGAGAAGGATAAATTATGAATAATGAAAAGGAAATACGTTTTAAGGGTAAGTAAAAGGAGGAGGAGGAGGAGGAGGAGGAGGAGGAAAAAGAAGAAGGAAAAGCATGAATAAGATGGAGAATCTCTTCTCTACAATTATATAAATGCAACTTTTCTGTATGTGTGTGGGTTCGTTCCTTATAGACTCCGAAACAGCTGATCAGATTTTCTTTCAAATTTACGGAACTTTAGTGTATAAGTCTGGGAGTGGGCTTAGTTAAGGGTTGTCTCAGAATGCCCCCGATAATTACTGATGATCAAAACCGTTATTTTAATGTATCTATCATCAGTAAAGCCATTTTTCCATGTTGTCGCTTAGCAACAATGATAGAACAACGGGCCAAAAAAAAATTCTACTGTGAGTAAGTTGATAGCGTTTTTTTTTTTCATGACGTGGTCTGTAGGTTCAAACTCCGCACATAAACTTCTAAATCTTATTTTTCATTAAGTGCAAAGAATTTTATAAGACTTGAAAATTTACATGTTTTTCTTTGTTTTATTTTTGTTTTTGATTTTTTTTTGTATGACGTAGTTTGTAGGTTCAAACCCCGCACGTAAATTTCTTAATGTTTTCGTTTTCGTTAACTGGAAAGAAGTTTATTTATAAGATTGGAAAATTTACGTGTGTGTATATATTTTTAAAATATCTATTATTTTTGCAAATAAAATATAAAATCCACAGTAGGTTCTTTGATAAGACAGAGACGCGTTCAAAATGAACGTTTCTGTTTAGAGTATAATTGGACCATTGCACTTAATTTTTACATTTTAAACTTAATTCAAGTCATGATATAAAATTAAAAATAATTTCATAAAATCAACAGTAGGTTCTCTACAGTGCAATGTAGACTACAATGAATTGTGGACTAAGTCACTACGGGGAGACATGTGAAGCTTCCTCCCAGTGTATAGTGGTGAGTTCCTGACTAGAGCAGGCAATCAATCGATTTGAGTGATTTGACTGATTTCGATGACAATAAAAGTATTGGAAGTGTGGAACATTTGTTAATCCTCTTTAAATCCCGAGCGACGTCGGGTCGCCTTGCTAGTGTTGAATAAAAAGATGGATAATGATGAATAAGGAGACGAAGAATGATTGGTTCGTTGGTTGTTTTTGTTTTACGGCATATCAACCCTTTTCAGGTTACTTAATGCCGAATCCAAAGATTTTGAAGAAATTTTTTTAATAGAATATATTTGTTGTTTTCAAGTCGGTTTCTATTTAACCCATAGTTGGGACCCTAGCAGGTACTACCACTCCGGGTCAGAGTGGACCTGGGAGCAATTAAAGGGTGGCTCCACACTCCCCAAATCCCGCAAGCTGGAGCCTCACCACTGGATATAGTTTAAGGTCATATCCAGGACCACAAAGAATGAGGCTATAGATGAATAATAATAATAATAATAATAATAATAATAATAATAATAATAATAATAAGGAGAAGAAGAAGAAGAAGAAGAAGAGGAAGAAGAAGGGTGGTGAAGTTGAAGATGTAAAATGATAAAGAAAACAATGACAAAGAAAAAAGATGGAGATTAATGAAAAAGAAAAAAAAAAGAAGAAAGGAAGAGAGGGGCCAGGGAGAAGAAGAAGTCAGATTGAAGAGAAAATGGGGAAGGAGGAGAAAGGAAGTAAAGGATGAAGAAGAGTACAACGAAAAAGATGAAGAAAAAAAAAACAAAAAGAGGAAGAAAGCGAAATTGAAGATTTTCTATATCCGTCCTTTTATTTTTTAAAGCTTTAATTTGAACAAATTTGATTTACCGCGTTTTGTATTCGACCTTTCCACCTGTTACACTGACCACCTTACACTCATTCACCCTCATCTTCGAGTGACCTTCAAATTTTGATAAGTTGTAGGTCTCTTGTAAAAACACACCAAACGTATATAAATGGAGATATATGTAATACAGTATAAGATATATAAAATATACATCGATATGTAATATGGAATAAGATGTATAAATATACATTGATATGTAATGGTCCTGGATATGACCTTAAACTATATCCAGCGGTGAGGCACCAGCTTGCGGGCTTTGGGGAGTGTGGAGCCACCCTTTAATTGCCATTGCTCCCAGGTCCACACTGACCCGGAGTGGTAGTACCTGTTAGGGTCCCAACCATGGGTTAAATAGAAACCGACGTGAAAACAACAAATATATTCTATTAAAAAATTGTTCTCCAAAATCTTTGGATTCGGCATTAAATAACCCGAAAAGGGTTGATATGCCGTAAAACAAAAACAACCAACCAACCAACATTGATATGTAATATAGTATGAAATATATACAATATACATTGATATGTAATATAGTATAAGATATATACAATATACATGATATGTAATATAGTATAAGATATATACAATATACATTGATATATAATATAGTATAAGATATATACAATATACATTGATATGTAATATAGTATAAGATATATACAATATACATTGATAAATAATATAGTATAAGATATATACCATATACGTTGATATGTCATATAGCATAAGATATATACAATATACATTCATACGTAATATATTATAAGATATATAAAATATACATTACTATGTAATATAGTATAAAATATATACAAAATACATTGATACGTAAGACGTCCTCAATATGTCCCGGAAATAAGCGAAGCAGTTTACGATTTGAAAACTGTAGAAAAAAAAGGCAAGCAACATTAGGCATGCAAAGGGCTAGGTTAGTTTGTTTATTATTATTAAATCCTCAATAAAATGTTTACTTCCCCCTGCCACGCACGCAAAAAAGGAACAGAAATGGCTTTCAAATTGTATAATGCTTCGATCTTTTCCGAGACCGTCTCGGGATTCTTGGCAAATATGTGTCGTTGACTCCGTAAGTACTGATATCCTCCTTATATTCACTCATTAGAAATGTCGAAGAAAAAAGTGAGAGCCTAAAAATGGCGGGGAAATGTAACGAAATTGAATTAAAAATGGAGAGTATTTCTTTAATAAAAAAAATCAATTTAAATAAAATAGATAAACCGAAATGAAACAAACACATTAACATTATTAATGAAACAGGAAATAAGACAAGAAAAGTCAGTGGAATTTTTAAAAAATACAAGAAAAAAAAAACATGGCGCTTTTATTTTATTAATATTCTCCCCGCAAAAAGTGTGCTGAAAAGAAAATGATGTATTTTTATTATTTTTATTTTTATTATTTTTTACTTATTAGGAGTAGTCACACATGCTATCAAAGATTTCTCTTTGAGAACAACATGTAGCGTTCTCTGGAGTCTGAGTGACAACAAGTTTCCCCAGATTTCGATTATTATTATTATTATTATTATTATTATTATTATTATTATTATTATTATTATTGTTATTATTATTATTATTATTATTATTATTATTTTTATTGTTATTATTATTATTATTATTATTATTATTATTATTATTGTGAAAACATTTGTATAGAATGGTGAGTGAGAATATTGGAATTTTAAGAAAAAACTAGGGCCCTCAAGAAATATTCACTTAATTTTTTTTTAAACTACATTTGAAGTTCTTAGAAATTGAGTGATATCTTCCTGGGGTTAACATCTGATCTCAATATGACACATAGGTATTCAAGAGTTCAATTCAAATTCTGATTTACTATTCAAACGTTTAAAAAAAAAAACATTGATTCTTATTTTTCACCAATTGATCAGCTAACAATGTTATCTCTACTATTATATAAAAAGTAACTTTGCGTGTTTGTGTGTGTGTGTTTGTGTGTGTATATATTTGTGTGTTTGTGTTTGTGTATGTCTGCTTTTTGTGCGTCTGACGTTGTGTGTGTGTGAGAGTTTGTGTTGGTGTGTTTATGCGTGTGTTTGTATGAGTGCGTGTGTTTGTGTGAGTGTGTGTGTTTCTGTGTGTTGTGTGAGTTTGTGCATTTGTTTGTGTGAGTGTGGGAGTGTTTGAGTTTGTGTGTGTGTTTGCGTGTGTATGAGTTTGCGTGTGTCTCTGTGTATGTGTTTATGTATGTATGTGATTGTTTGTGTGTTTGCGTGTCTGTGTTAGAGTGAGTGTGTGTATTAATTATTATACCAAAGTAGTGTTTATTATTATACCAAAGTAGTGCTTATTATTATACTAAAGTAGTTTTTATTATAATACTGAAGTTGTGTTTATTATTATAATTATGTAGTGTTTATTATTATACTTAATTAGTACTTATTACTATACTTAATAGTGTTTGTTATAAAACTTAAGTAATGTTAAACAGTTTTTATTATTATACTAAAGTAGTGCTTATTATAGTACTAAGTAGTATTTGCTATAACACTTAAGTATTGTTAATTATTAAACGTAAGTAGTGTTTATTATTGCACTTAAGTAAGGTTTATTATTATACTTTAGTAGTGTTTGTTATACTTAATGAGTGTTTGTCATTATACTTAATGAGTGTTTATTATAATACGAATGTAGTTTTTATTATTTTACTTAAGTTTTCTTTATTATTATACTTAAGTATGGTTTATTATAATATTAAGTAGTGTTTATTATTATACTAACGTAGTGTTGGTTATAATATTAAAGAAGTGTTTATTATTATGCTTAAGTAGTGTGTGTTATTATATCAAGTAGTGTTCGTTATTATACTTAAATAAGGTTTATTATAATACTAAAATAGTATTTATTATAATACTTAAGTAGTGTTTATTATAATATGAAGTAGTGTTTATTATAATATTAAGTAGTGTTTATTATAATATTAAGTAGTGTTTATTATTATACTAAATAGTGTTTATTATTATTATACTTAATAGTGTTTATTATTATTATACTTAATAGTGTTTATTATTATACTTAATAGTGTTTATTATTATACTTAAGTAGTGTTTATTATAATACGTAATAGAGTATGAGATATATACAATATACATTAATGCGTAATATAGTATAAGATATACACAATATGCATTGAAATTTAATATAATATGAGATATATACAACATATTTGACATAAAATAACATATAAAATATATACAATATAATTGATATATAATATAGTATTAGATATATACAATATGCATTGATATGTAATATGGTATAAGATATATACAATACACATTAATATGAAATATAGTATAAGATATATACAATATGCATTGATATGTAACATAGTATGAGATATATACAACATACATTGACATATAATAATGTATAAAATATATACAATATATCTGATATATAATATAGTATTATATATATACAATATGGTTTTATATGTAATAGAGTATTAGATATATACAATATGCATTGATATGTAATATAGTATAAGATATATACAATATACATTAATATGTAATATAGTATGATATATACAATATACATTGATATATAATATAGTATAAGATATATACAATATACATTGATATGTAATATAGTATAAGATATATACAATATACATTGATATGCAATATAGTATAAGATATATACAATATACATTGATATGTAATATAGTGTAAGATATATGCAATATACATTGATATATAATATAGTATAAGATATATACAATATACATTGATATGTAATATAGTATAAGATATATACAATATACATTGATATATAATATAGTATAAGATATATACAATATACATTGATATATAATATAGTATAAGATATATACAATATACATTGATATGTAATATGGTATAAGATATATAGAATATACATTTATATGTAATATAGTATAAGATATATACAATATACATTGATATATAATATAGTATAAGATATATACAATATACAATAATATGTAATATAGTGTGAGATATATACAATTTACATTTATATGTAATATAGTATAAGGTTTATGCAATATACATTTATATGTAATATAGTATAATATATATATATATATATATATATATATATATACAATATGAATTAATGTGTAATATAGTATAGGATATATACAAAATACATTAATATGTAATGTATGAGATATATAAAATATACATTTATATGTAATATAGTATAAGATATATACCATATACATTAATATGTAATGTAGTACAAAATATATACAATATACATTGATATGTAATGTAGTATAAGATATATACAATATAAATTGATATGTAATATAGTATAAGATATAGGCAATATACATTAATATGTAATGTCGTTCAAAATATATACAATATACGTTGATATGTAATACAGTATAAAATATATACAATATGTAATATAGTATTAGATATGTAATATAATATTAGATATATACAATATGCGTAGATTCGCAAGAAAATTGGCAGTAAACTTTTTTTATTTATTTTTGTAAACAGTTGTTTTTAGTTTTATAAGAAATGATGAATGTTATTTATGAAAACCATAAATCTTTAGGTGAAAGTACAGAAAAGTGTTTTTTCAAGAAAATTTACAAATTATATTTTGTCAAAAGATGTTTAAAAATAAACAAAATAATACCTCTTTCACCTAAATATAATTTAAAAATTACATTTTTTATACGAAGAACAAAACAACAATGTAGATTTTGCGTTTCAAAATTAAAATAACGCTCGGTTTAATCCGGTGATTTTCGGTCGAGCCCGATCCATAATTGACGGAAATCCCGAGGATCCGGGTCAAATTCTACAAGAGTACCACTTTTTAAAAAAAAAATTTCGTCTATTATGTTCTATATTTTTGAGCGGATTATTAGAGATTGCAAACTAAAAAAATAAATCAAAATGTAAAAAAATTCTATATTTAAAGATTTTTAAGATCTGTTTAGTTTCTAATAAACAGTTCTAATAAATCGAACCCCTTATTGTAAACAGCCAACGGAAACACGAAAACAAATTATTCGAAATATTGTTGGGAGAGATATTTTTCGTTTTTTTTTTCAATATTTTCAGCAGATTATTATTGATTAGACACTCATCTACCAGATTCTGCATTTTTTTAAAATGCCGATAATTCAATATTAAAAGTTTTTTTAGGGGTAGCTCGGTTTCTAATACAACGTAAGTAGATGTAGACGTTTGTAGACGTTTGTGGTTAATTGTAGATCTAGACGTTTGTAGAGGTTTGTAGACGTTTGTGGTTATTTATAGATGTAGAGGTTTGTAGACGTTTGTAGACGTTTGTGGTTATTTGTAGATGTAGACGTTTGTAGTTATTTGTAGATGTAGACGTTTGTAGACGTTTGTGGTTATTTGTAGATGTAGAGGTTTTTAGACGTTTGTGATTATTTGTAGATGTAGAGGTTTGTGGTTATTTGTAGATGTAGAGGTTTGTGGTTATTTGTAGATGTAGACGTTTGTAGCCATTTGTAGATGTAGACATTTGTAGACGTTTGTGGTTATTTGTAGATGCAGAGGTTTGTAGACGTTTGTGGTTATTTGTAGATATAGAGGTTTGTAGACGTTTGTGGTTATTTGTAGATGTAGACGTTTGTAGACGTTTGTGGTTATTTGTAGATGTAGACGTTTGTGGCTATTTGTAGATGTAGACGTTTGTGGTTATTTGTAGATGTAGACGTTTGTGGTTATTTGTAGATGTAGACGTTTGCGGTGGTTCCAGGATGAAACTTAATGTATTCATATTATTTTTTTAAGTAAACTCTAAATAATTTAAGTGACTAAAATAGGAAGTAACCACCATTAGTAAAGTTTTCCCCAAAACAATGACAAACAATTCAACAGACTCTTCAGTAAATCGGTTTCGTGTATCCATCGAGTGATTCCAAAATATAGGAGATAGGTTTACCAGAAGACTTTATTTGAAACTGAGCACACTCTAAAAGTAATTAAATATTGATTTTGTTTTGCATTTTTTCGGTAGATTTAAAAAAGTGAAAAAAAACAAAACAAAACAAACCAAAAAAAAATGAAATAATATAAGGGGTGTGTGTATTGTAGAGGTAACCTTTTTTATTGAGTAAATTTTCGACGATTTTTATGTCAAAAATTTTTAATACTAATTTTTTATAAACGTATTTATTTAAAAAATGAATTATACACGAAACATTTATAAAACACAATACACATCGTAAAAATCGTTTTACTGATATTCTGTAGTTATTATTTGTGAAAATGTGTCTGTATACATTCATCCTACAGCCTAAACAAATGTTGTGAAAGTTTAATGTTTATTAGTGTCACATTACATGTAAATCACCGGCGGTGATATTTCTCCATATAAAAAGATGGCAACATTGTTACGAAAAAATGCACCTAATTTATTAAATAAAAATTAAGTATAACGTTATAATTAAAAAGAAAGATATAAAAACATGCATGGGTACGATGAAATGCTATACCAAAATGTCGAAGCAATCAGACTAGTAGTTATTTAGATTATCGGTAGATAACAAACATATATATATATATATATATATATATATATATATATATATATATATATATATATATATATATTGCGTGTATTATTATTACCTTTTCGTCGACCTCCTTATTGACTTCCAATAACACCTTTAGCACTTCCAACTACAAAAAACCTACTTGCTATAATTCTTACCTTCTAAATTTCAAGAAGGAATGCCCCTAACCGATACAAAATAGCCAATCAAAAACCTCCTCAACCAAGCAAAACCTATCTCTTCCAACAAAAAATACTTCCCATCGAACTAAAAAACATAAACACGTCCTCACCAACCACGGTTTCCCAAATTATATTCTTGATCAATACATAAACTCCATGTTCCAGAAGTTAAAAACACTAACAGTAACATCTCCCAACACGAAACCCCAATACAATCAACCCATTCTGTTGCAATCAAATGCACCCAGGCTTTAAGTTAGAAGAAATCGCTACAAAAAAGATCATCCATAGATACATCACTCCTGTAGACAACAACAACATTAGATTCATTAATTGCTATAAAAAATTTAAAACCCAAAACTTTGTTATTAAAAAGAATCCCTCCCCTTCACTTAAACCACTAGAACGCATCAACGTCATCTATCAGGTCAGATGCTCCTTAGAAGAATGGGACTCCTATAACAACAATGCAACTAATAATAACATTGGATATATGAACACAACATTATCACGCCGGCTCACCTGCCATAATGTTGAATCTAGTGCCATCTTCCAACATTTTTATATAAAAAACATCGCTGCCCGACCCCCAAATTTCAGAGAAATTCTACTTAACAACATCAAAATACTACACCACAAAACGAATGTAAAAAATTAAAAATCCTTGAAAGTATTTATATCAAAACGCAAAAACTAGCCTGAATCAGGTCACATTTCAGAATAGATCTAATACACTCAAATGCCTCTCATCACTCCTCTCCCCTGTCTCCACATCTACTCGTTCCTACCACTGACCCTGAAACAGGCATGCTCTCCTCACGTTCACCTAGCACATCAACGCTCCCACAGCTGGCAGCAGTCCCAATGAACTTCACTCGCACACAAATTCCAATTTAAATAAATCTTCCCATAATTCCTTACCGAGTCTAACGCACATTCCTGATGATGTGAAGACGAATCCACGAAAAGTTACAACCGCTCACACTTCAAGAAAGTAAAAATGCTTGGTTCATACATTCATACGTTCGGTGTATATACAAAAAAGATAATACGAGAAATTAAAAAATAAATAATGATATTCTTAAACAGAAGCTTTCTGTTCTTTTTAACAATATCTATCTTAATATATATATATATATATATATATATATATATAATATAATTATCCACTGACACGTGTTTCGTCGTCCACGACTCTTCAGAGTGGCTGAATCTAGCGAGATTCGAAAGCGGCACCTCGTGATAAGAAGCCTAAACCTCTACCACTGTGCTAACCTCGCCGGACTACTAAATGTATCACTTTTACGTAGATGTTTTTATTTGTTTTTGTTAGCGATACTTTCTTGAATGAATTCAAGTATTTATACGAAAGTGCATTTTTACCTAAATGCTTGTTGGGAATAATTTTCCCATTGACCAATCTGGTGCCCCCTTAATGGGGAGCGGCATATATATTATTTTTTAAATATAATTATCCACTAACACGTGTTTCGTCGTCCACGACTCTTCAGAGTGGTTGAATCTAGCGAGATTCGAAAGCGGCACCTCGTGATAAGAAGCCTAAACCTCTACCACGGTGCTAACCTCGCATGGGGAGCGGCATATATATTATTAAAAAAAAAAATATATATATATATATATATATATTATTTAAAAAAAAAAAAAAAAAAATATATATATATATATATATATATATATATATATATATATATATATATATATATATATATATATATATATATATATATATATATACTAGCATGGGTGCCCGGCGTTTCCCGGGTATTTGGAGGTGTATGTTGAGCAAAAAAAAAAAAAAAAAAAAAAAAGCGGTCAATTTTTTAAAACTTTGACCCATATTATGACCCCTTAATATTTATTGTTTTGGGCTCAAATCAAATTATTAAGTTATATCCATGTCCACCGAACCTATATCTAAAATTTAAAGTGTGTAGACCCAAAATTGTCGGAGGAGTTTGGTAAAGTTCTCAAAGGTCAAATCTTTGAACTTTGACCCCTTTATCGCTAAATTTCTGTCCAAATAACCGATAACATCGATTTTCCCAAATCTCAGTACCCTGTATATCAAATTGTGTGTCTGTAGACTAAAAATTGACAGAGTTATTGCGTAGGGAAATGTACATAGACACACACACAGACACACACACACACGTTCACTTTTATAGATATATAGATAGATATATTTATATATGCTTATATGTATATATGTATATATATATTTATGTGTGTGTGTGTGTGTGTGTGTGTGTGTGTGTGTGTGTGTGTGTGTGTAGGATCAATAAAGAGAGAGGCAAAAACCCCACTTTAATAAGGAAATAAAGACATAGACATATAGGGAATATAGAGGAAGAAAGGTATGTAGAGATGAAGAGATATACAAGGACTGAAAGACTGGAGGGGGGAGAAAAGGAGAGAGAGAGGAGAGATTGTGGAAGAGAGAGAGAGAGAGAGAGAGAGAGAGAGAGAGAGAGAGAGAGAGAGAAGGGTGTCGGTTGCATTGAGTGACGATTTTTAATTAAAAATTCTCTCTTATTATTCTTTTAATATCATTCATGTTTTTCTATTCTTTTGCATGCAAAACACAAGCGGCCATTTCTGCGCCATTTTAGCCATTTTTATGAACTGATCCCCTGAGGTTAAATATCGGCGAGATCTTATTAAAATCAAATAAACAAAAAAAAGTTGTATAACAAAACAAAAACGCCATTATTATTTACTTGCAGTTTTCGCACTCATCATTTACCATTGATTGACAACAACTGATCAAAGTGTAGTATTTGTTCTGATGCTACATATCACCTTTTCTGTCCTCGGTAAGTAGAAGAGAAAAACCTTTTCGTTTTTTTTTACTATCCAGAGTGCCCCTTTTTGGGGAGCTGGATTTTACCCACATTAAAACCCGACCTTGTGTCTAACTCTGTCCTCGTGGGGAGGCAAGTAAATAGGAACAGCGATTGGTCTCCTTTGGAATTTGATTGGCAATAATCCTTCCAAAAACTTTGGGATTTGAGTACTTTCTTCAGTTTTCCAGCGGTGGTCTGTGCATTTTCTCCTAGCTTTCTTCCATATTTCCTCACCCTTCCTCACCATTTTGTGTGTGTGTGTGTGTGTGTGTGTGTGTGTGTGTGTGTGTGTGTGTGTGTGTTTGGAGGTTGCATTATGTGATTTATTGCAGTCATTTTTTTTTATCCGCATGGTTTTTCTTCTATTTTAAAAAAATTTATGAGGAAAGTTTGTGACACTAATTTGCTGATATTGGACTTGAATACGACCATTCAACAGTCTTCAGTGAAGCAGACTCGTGCTAATGTGGTACACACATAAGAGGTTCTTAGAAAGTTTTTTTTAGTAATATAATCGTATGTGTTCAGCTGTATATCTACTTTAATAATAATAATAATAATAATAATAATAATAATAATATAATAATAATAGTAGTAATAATAATAACAATAATAATAATACAATAATAATTGTAATAATAATAATTGTATAATAATAATAATAATAAAGTAATGATAATAATAATAATACAATAATAATAGTAATAATAATACAATAATAATAGTAATAATAATAATTGTATAATAATAATAATAAAGTAATAATAATAATAATACAATAATAATAGTAATAATAATACAATAATAATTGTAATAATAATAATTGTATAATAATAATAATAAAGTAATAATAATAATAATAATACAATAATAACAGTAATAATAATACAATAATAATAGTAATAATAATAATTGTATAATAATAATAATAATAATAATAATAATAATAATAATAATAATAATAATAATAATAATAATAATAATAATAATAACTATATATCGTTATTACTAGCAAAAGTACCCGTCGTTGACTGGGTTCAAAAACAGCCTACAGAAAATGGACTCTGATTTATGAAAGTATGATAGGTTATGAAAAGGAAGGGTTGTAAAGAGATAGCTTCTAATTTGAGGGTATCAAAACCAAAGCAAAATATGATGAAAGTAAAAATAAAATAGATAAACCCCATAATTTATTATACCATACCTGTTCACACTGAAACACTTATCACAATATTCTGTGGATCTATATTAAAAATCCTTGTTAAACTTTGTGACATATTTCCATTCTATGGAGGTTAGGTGCGAACGAACACCCCATAATTTTATTATACAATATTTCTTTAAACTGAAACATAATTATCAAAGTACACTTATGCAGATAGATATGAAAAGTCTTTATTAAAGTTTGTGCCTATTTTCATTCTATGGAGGCCAGGCGCGAACGCAGACCCCACAATTTTATTATACCATCCCTATTTAAGTTAAAACATACTTATCAAAGTATTATTATGTACATCTGTATCAAAAACACTTTTTTTAAAATTTTTAAATTTTTTATTTCCATACTTTGTGGACCAGGCGCGTACACAGACCCCACAATTTTAATGAATCATCATTATGCCATTCCTGTGTCTCGATAAGCTTCTATCTTTATATGTGATCAGTTTTCTATAATAGTCAACCATATAGGAGCCTATTCGTGACGAGACACACACACAGACGTTCAACTTTATATCATATATATATATATATATATATATATATATACATATATATATATACATATATATACATATATATATACATATATATACATACATATATATACATATACATATATATACATATATATACATATATACATATATACATATACATATATATATATACATACATATATATACATACATACATATATACATATATATATATACATACATACATACATATATTCAGTTCCTTCAGCCATAATCCAAACTGAAACCAAAATTTATGCAGAATTCTTGGTAAAATTATTCATAACAAGAAATTAAAGGTCATAATAATCAAACGACAGTCACTCGGATGTAAGCGTGCCACACAAAATAAATAACAGATGCTATCCTATGTATATATAGGTGATAACAGCAATAATACTAATAATAATGATAATAATAATAGTAATAATAGTTATAATTATTATAGTAATAGTAATATTACTACTACTAATGATAATAGTAATAATAATAGTTTTAATAATAGTGGTTATAATATAAGTAATATTAACACTACTACTACTACTACTACTACTACTACTAATAATAATAATAGTTATAATAATAATAATAATAATAATAATAATAATAATAATAGTTATAATAATAATGCTGACTCCAAAAATGCAGTAGCTTCGATGGGAGCGAAAACACTAACTGGAACTCGAATTGATGAGTGCAAAATACCGAAAAGCAACCCAATGGAGGCCAATGGTCATTGCCAACCAGAAATCAATGGTAAACAGCTGTTGCGATAACGCAAAATCATTTGCAAAGATTATTGAAAGGAGTGGAGAGTACTGAAAGTCTCGAAGACTCCGAGGGACACCACTGGTTATTATCTCTGATGATAATGATTATGATGTGTGTGACAGAGTGTGAAGAGGACTGGGGCATTGGGGAGACTTATTGCCACCCAACTTGTAATGAAGACCAATTAGCCGCTACCAACGAGAAATCAATGGTAAACGGCTTTTGTGATAAAACAAACTAATTTGCAAAGCCTATCAAAAGAGGTGGTGAGTACTGTAAATTTGGGGAAACTTGTTGCCACTCAGACCCCAGGGAGCATCACCTGTTCTCATAGAGAATTCTTTGATGATGGCCTGTATGAAAACTCCTAGTGAATAATAATAATAATAATAATAATAATAATAATAATAATAATAATAATAATAATAACTGATACAAAAACATACAGAAAAGGAAACTGTCCCCAGCAACTACAGGCCCATAACCTGCTTACCAACCATGTGGAAAATACCAACAGCATAACCGAGAGAACAAATTTACAACTCACTTAATAATGGAGGACTTCTTCCTGGGGAATAGAAAGGGTGCCGCCAACGAAAAAAGGAACATGTCGTACGGTACAACTAGACAAATAAAAATAATCTGTTACAGAATATGAAAGCGAGGCACGAATCTTGAAAAAGGACTTCTTACAGCCAACTATTCATGGATGAACTTAAAGTTTCTGGGAAGGAATTAGAACCAGACCATAATGAATACGATTAGATTATTTAGTTATGACTAAGGATGAAATTTGGAATCATTAAATGTGCTATTCTTGTGATAAAACTTGATAATGGCGGTGGCTATGTAGAAAAATAAATTCTGGAGCACAAAAATGTCGCTCGTTTTAATGGTACCACTACCGTCTTGGTAATTCTTTTTTTTATTCCATTTTAACCCCAAACAAGGCTCGGTGCCACTTTGATGTAGGGTGCTACAATCGAGGGTATAAGTTGCAGGGATACTATGTAGGGAGTTGAGCAGCAAGATGTCTGTTCAAATTACACTTGAACCTTCTGCATTGGGAAAGCAGACTCCCAGAAGGGAGTTCCGAAGTCTAGCAGTTCTGGGGAAGAAACTATTGGAGTAGAAGGCTTTCTTACATCTAGGGATCTTTATTGTGTAGAGGTGAGATTTTGCTGCTTGTTGGGTTTGTCGGGGGGTATTTACGTGGAGGGGGTACAAGGGCTTGTATTTCGTCAGAACATTTACTATTAAAATACTTGTAGAACAGGCAGAGGGATGCAAAATTTCGCCGATGGGACAGAGGCTGAAGCTTAGCTGACGGTTCAGGATCTATCAGGTTGGCGACTCTCTTTTGAACCCTGTCCAGAAGTTAGAGACTAGTTGCAAATGGACTAGCCCAAGCAACAGTACTCCATACATGGGCGAATGGTGACCTTGTAGAAATACAGGATACTTTCAGGAGCAAGTAGTTTTCTGGCACGGTAGAGAGAGATCATCTTCTTCGCAGCGGCCTTGGCAATTCTCTCAATTCTTCAAAATTTGAGTAAAAAATAGGAGGCATTACTTTTGGAACGACTCTCGTATAAATGAATACACATTAGTCTTTAATCCAACGTGGAGAGTATGTTTTTTTTTTGTTTTTGTTTTTTCCAGTGTTCGTGGTTCAATAACCCTAACACATCCGTGTAATGTTACAGCGATAACTTCCGTAGCCAAGACAAGGCGCTGATATCTGACACTTGATACGCACGTGATTCACCTTCTCTACCTTTGGGAACTTGCAAAACCCAAATCATGTGAGTTATTTGAATTGTGTAACGGCCCAAGGGAAAAATAAGTCATACACTAGAAATTTTATGACATCGTCTTATTGCCTTTATTTTTAATTTTTATTTCATGACAAATCCATTTTCTTTATTGATAGTGAATGCACCGATCAACTTTCAAATGTTGATTTCAACCGATCGGCTCCGAGCAAATTATACAAAAACATATGTCAATATATATATATATATATATATATATATATATATATATATATATATATATATATATATATATATACACTAGCTGTACCCTGCCACGCGTTGCAGTGGCTCAATTTGGTGTAATGGAAAAATTTAATAAAAGAGAAAATGCATGTTTCTTATATTAGTACAGCAATCCATTGCAAAAAGTGAAAAAGAAGGCGAAACTGAAAAAAATGGTGCTCTTGCAGAATTTGATCTGGATCCTCGAGAGTTTCTGTCAATCATTCATGTTTTGGACTTGACCAACAATCAGTGGATGAAGCCGAACGTAGCAAAAATGTTGAAACGCTAAATGCTTTTTTTTTTGTTGTTTTAAAAAATGTGATTTAGTAATTAATATTTGGTTGATGGTGGGGGGAGGGGGGTTACTATACACAGATTCGAAAAAGTCATCCCAAAACAAATAAATGAAAGCAAAGGTAAGGTAATTTACGTTTCTACCTAATTGGATAATTGTTTAGTGTTTTTATGAAATGTAAAATGTTTAATTGGCTCAAAAAACAGAAATGGTCGCGAATTTTGTTGAATACGTTAAGTTTGGGAAAGTAAGTTGAAAACTAAAAACTATACAAAACAGTGTCTGAAACTCACCGAACATATGTTACCATGACATAGGCTGGCATAATGGATAGGTTTCTGACAGTATTTTGTATAGTTTTTTTAGTTTTAACTCACTTTCTCTAACTTAAAGTAATCAACAGTGTCCACCACCATTTGTAGCTTTCAAATACACCAATAAACACTGTTTTTCGAGCCGACTAAACGTTACATTAAATGAAAAGGGTTTATATTACTAAACACAGATACAAAGAAGTTGTCAAAAAATAAATATATAACAAATAAATGTTATCAAAGGCAAGAAAAGTAAGTGTTCTACCTAACTGGATAAGATTTTAGTGTTTTTATGTAATGTATAATCGGTTCAAAAACATTCAATGTTTATCGGTATATCTGAAAAATACAAATGGCGGCAGACTGTATCGAACATGTTAAGTTTGGGGAAATTTTGGGAAAATGAGTTTAAACTAAAAATACTGTTAGGAACTCACTCAATATATGTTACCATGATGTAGGCTGGCATATAATCGGTGGTTTTAAACTTTTGCTCGATACAGGTGACGACTTTTAAAAATCCCTTTTAGTGATTACCTGGTGTGAGGATATTTGTACAACTAAACAGCAAATCTGCTCAAAAAAATCCGGTATTATTTTACTTTAAGGCCCGTTTCACGTTCATATATAACGAAATATTTTATTGTAGATTTCGGTGTGCTAAAAACGAATCTGCAAACCGTTTACGTAGCAAAAAAAAAATTTTCATGACATTCATGAAATTACTTTTTCGAAAAGTGGGTGATCACTTTTCAATGTAAATTTAACTTAGAATGAGCACCCACTTTCTGGCCACCTGAGAGAGGGGCATTTTTCTGTTTCTTGGATAAAAAGTTTTTTGTTTGATTTCTTTTGCATGGTAATAACCCCTGAACTCTGGGACTATTTTCCATTTAACAGCCGTAGCCTTCGTTTACGCTATGCGTAAGCATAAACGAAAGCTGTTTAGCCAATAAACATGGGAAAAAATCCCCCCTCTCTCAGGTGGCTAGAAAGTGGGTGCTCATTTTAAGTTAAATTTACATGGAAAAGTGATCGCCACTTTTTCGAAAAAGTAATTTCTTCATATCATAAAAACTATTTTTTTGTGACGGAAACGGTTTGCAGATTCGTTTTTAGCACACCAAAATCTACAAAAAAAATTTTGTTATTTACGAACGTGAGACGCACAGCCCTTAATGGAAAATTATATCAAAAATCCGGGGGAAAATAGTTTTCAATAAAAACAGCAAATGAATTCGATAGAAAAAAAATGGATGCTATTTTTTTTTCTTTTTTCTGTGTGTTTCTTGGCTTAAAAGTCTTTTTGTTTGATTTCTTTTGCATGGTATTAACCCCTGAACTCTGGGACTATTTTCCATTTCACAGACGTAGCCTTTGTTTATGCTATGCGTGAGCATAAACGAAAACTGTTAAATATGCATTCGCGTACCAAACTGCCTTGTAAAAAAAACCTTTAAGCCAATAAACACGAAAATAAATGCCCCTTCCTCTGGTGGCCAGAAAGTGGGTGCTCATTGTAAGTTAAATTTAGATGGAAAAGTGATCACCCACTTTTCGGAAAAAAAAATTTCTTCAGATCATGAAAACTATTTTGATACTCCTTGGGCGTTGAGTTCCATGGCGACCCGCAGAATTATTTAATGGTCGTTCCCTTAGTACCCCCCCTAGTCAAGGCTAACGCATGCGCACGTAACATTTTTTATTTATTTACTTACGTGGTGGAGTTTCTATACTGATAGGTTTTTTGAAATTTTTTCACTGGATTATTATTGATTGAACACTAACCAGATTATGAAAAAAAATTGAAAAAAAAAAATCATTTCAACATTTGAAAGGGATACTCACTTTTTAGTTACCACGTTCTGGTAAATCGGTCACTTTTTATTTATTTTTTTTTTTTTTCTAAATACGGAAGTGTCTTCGGGAGATATAAAATGGTCGCATGTTGACTGTTGACGAAGCAATGTATCGGGAGGCGTACGGGATTAAAAATTATTGGTAAATTTTTAGATTAGGTCCACCTCCTCAATTTTCTTTTAAATGACGACTTGAAATGGTTTTCGACTATGCTGAATACGAAAATCGCATCGAAATTTTGCAGAAATAAGTAGTTATTAAGATATAAAAAGTTGTATTATGCATTGTAATCTTTGGCGGCCATCTTTTTTACGTGTGTGTATTTGTTTATGGCGCGTGTGCACGTAAAAAGATGGCCGCCGAAGAATACAATGCATAATACAACTATTTATTTCCGCAAAATTTCAATGCAATTTGCGTGTTCAGCATACTCGGAAACCTATAAATGCCGTCATTGAAAGGAAAATTGTGGAGGTGGACCGAATCTAAAAAAATACCAAATTATTAAACATTTCTCCAGCATGTTAGTGAAATTTATAATACTTTAAAAAAATTAAAAAGAAACAAAAGTTTTGAAAAAAAACTCACCTTTCACAAAAACAATTTAAAAAAAAAACAAAACACAAACTGACTAAATAAGTAAAAAAAAAAAAAATAATTAAAAATCTCGAAACTTTATTTTCATGAAAACAATAAAAAAAGTCCTGTTCTCTCTATTTTTTTTTCTTTGAGAAACAAATATATTTCTGACTTACAAATGCAGTAGAGACTCATTATTTTTACTTTCTATGGTTTTGATATACCGCGTTTTTATTGCTTACAAAATGGGTGACTGATTTATCAGAACGTTGTAACTAAAAAGTGAGCACCACTTTCAAATGTCGAAATAATGATTTCTTTTTTACATTTTTTTTTTAATAATCTGTTTAATTAGTGTCCAATCAATAATAATCCAGTGAAAAAAAATTCCAAAAACCTATAAGTATAGAAATTAAGCATGGGAGTAATGTTTGTACAACAACGTCGCCTTTCGCACTTTTACAAACATTTTTTTAAAAAAGTAACTAAACCATTTATTGATAATTTGTCACGTGTACAAACATTTATTTATTTACGTAGGCTTAACTCCTTTCATGAATAAGAACAGTTTTACTCTTTAAGAATAATAAAAGGAAAAAGTTACTGAACATTTATAAAAGGACTTCTTTTCATGAAGGCCAGAGGAATAGTTGGCCGAAAATTCGTGAAACAACAACAATAAATAAAAATGGTGCTAATGCAGAGAGCCGCGCTATTTTTTAAATCATATTTCCACGTTTAAATAACGTTTTACGATATTTTTTTTTTTATTTATTCAATTGTAAGGTTAAAGTACAGAATAGGTACAAAACATCCTTACCTCCCCATGTTAAGAATGACTTTTTAAATAATAACATTATTTCAGCACGGATCACTCTCTGCATGAGTAATCTTATATAGAAAAAAAAATCAAAAGCAAGCAACAAACTTTTTTTTTTTTGGCCTTATATAATAAAGAAAAGATGTGTAAATTAAAAAAATTGGAAGATAAACAAATGAAATATGTTTTTTTTTTGTTTTTGTTTTTTTTACTTATCGAGTTAACAGAAAATTAAACCTTTCGTCAATTCGTGGCTGTGAAATGAATCGAACCGGAAGTTCAGTTTTATCAACAGAACAGATTCGCAGAAACGATAAATAAATATATTTATTTTATTTAATATTTTAATTTTAATTAGGTAAATTTATTTTAATAACATAAAAACATACCTCGACTCTAAAAATGGGTTGTCTGAAAATTTCAAATAAATTGGTAACGTATAAACATGGTTTTATTTCTTTAGAACGAACCAACTTTACATTTTTATATATATATATATATATATATATATATATATATATATATATATATATATATATATATAGTGTATTTAGGTAGCATGTTTTCATTTACACAGACGTTGTTGAACTGCACGGAATGTTTCTGCTTAATCGTTTTTTTTTCTGTAATTTCTCCATTTTTCGTACGATCGTTCTAATATTGCGGTCAAATTTGTATAAGAAGAATTTGAATAAGAAATATTGTCGTTTTCGTCCATTTTTTTTTGTTTTTTTTTTTTTGTAAGTACTTTCAAATGATTTTTCTTATCTCTCAACTGCAAATAAGTTGAAAGTTCTTACATAAAAAAAATAAAAATAAACAAACAAACAAAAAACAGATGAACGAAAACGACTATGGAACTTTCTTACACAAATTTGACCGCGATGTTAGAACGACCATACGAAAAATGGAGAAATTAAAGATAGACGAAATTAGCGTTACGTTTAATACCGGGCGACGCCGTGTATATCTTTTAGCATATCGATAAAAGTGAGAATGAGTGTGTGATGACACTTCTCAGTCTATACACTCAACGGATTTTTTATCTACAGACTTGAAACTTTGTATATAGTGTATTCAGACATATGGAAAATTTTATATTCAGTTTTCATCCTGAAATATTGGCTGCTAAGAGGTGAAAATTGAAAAATTGGTACGTGGGAGTTGTCTGATTTTGATAAGTTACTTTTCTACCTAACTGACTAATTTTTTTAGTGTTTTTATTTAATGTAAAATGTTTATTCGGCTCGACAACACACAGTGTTCACTGATGTATTTAAAATACAAATAGCGGCGGATTCTTTTAGTTTTAACTAATTTTCCAAAACTTAATGTGTTCAACACAGAGTTCGCCGCCATTTGTATTTTTCAATTGTATCGGTAAACAGTGTGTTTTTCGAGCCGAATAACATTTTATATACAAATAGCGGCGAAAATAACATTTTACATACAAATGGCGGCGAACTCTGTGTTGGACACATTAAGTTTTGGAAAATTAGTTAAAACTAAAAAAAAAACTATACAAAATACGGTTAAAAGCCCACTGAATATATGCCAGCCTATGCCACGATAACATATATTGAGTGAGTTCCTAACAGTATTTTATTTTCCCAAACTTAATGTGTTCAACACAGAGTTCGCCGCCATTTGTATTTTTCAATTGAATCGATAAACATTGTGTTTTTCGAGCCGAATAACATTTTACATTTAATAAAAACACTAAAGAATTTTCCAGTTTCGTAGAAAAGTAACTTATCTTACCTTTGATAACATTTATTTGTTATATATTTATTTTTTGACAACTTTTTCGAATCTATATGTATAGCAATACAAACCCGAGTTTAGATACGATGAAATATTCTGTATGCAGAAGATTATATATATATATATATATATATATATATATATATATATATATATATATATATATATATATAGAGAGAGAGAGAGAGAGACACACACACACACACACACATATATATATATATATATATATATATATATATATATATATATATATATATATATATATATATATAAAAGGCTTCTTTCAGTCTTGACAAACTATGGATACCCATTATAAGGGTGCCTGCGCGTGAAATTTTAGTGGTAAGAGTTATGCAATCTTCAACCACACCTCTCCTGAGCCGACATCGTTGAATACCAGTGGCAAGTGGAGGTTCAGGACGACTGGAAACAATGCCGAGATAAGCGGAAAGCACATACAGCACCTAGAATTTCCAAATGGTCACCCATCTTGTACTAGCCAGGCTCAACGTTGCTTAACTTCGGTATCTGACGAGAACCGGTGTGTCAACGTGATTATGCCGTACTATATATATATATATATATATATATATATATATATATATATATATATATATATATATATATATATATATATATATATATATATATATATATATATATATATATATATATATATATATATATATATATATATATATATATATATATATAATTATTTGTTGCTATAATACCTACAGACACTAGTGTTTCATCCTTTCGGGAATCATCAGTGCAGGGTGTCACGATTAACACAGATTCGAACTCGGCAACACGAGACATCTGGCTCGATTAGCAAAGACTAAATTGACCGACTTAATTCAACTGAAAGTGCTCAACGGTAAGAAACGAGTTCCTTAAAGGGGCTGACATAATAATTTTTACTATAATAATTAAATACCTACAGATACTAGGGTTTCATTCTTTCGGGAACCTTCAGTGCAGGGTGTCACGATTAACACCAGTCGACAGATTCGAACTCGGCAACAGGAGTAATCTCTGGCTCAATTAGCAAAGACCGTATCCATTCGGCTACCATTAACCGCGTGAAATAACGTTGAATTTAAACATTTTTAATTTTAAATGTCCTTTACGTCAGACAGACAGTGATCTCATCGTTATACGATGATCTATGCGCGCGCGCACACACACACGCACACACACACACACACACACACACACACACACACACACACACACACACACACACACACACACACACACACACACACACACACACAGTAATGAAATCAAAGCGATGTAGTGTTCACCTGATATACGCAATGGCAAACTTCAAACTAATATAAATAACGGTATGTTTATATAGATAATTTAATTCCAACCGAATAAAAAAGCTCAATACGCAATAGAGAGCAGAGCTTATTATATGTGTGTGTGTGTCTATGTGCATGCCAGTTCATATCTATGTGCTATGCATGTATAGCCAAGTACAAATGCAATAATTTACAATCAGTCAATTCTTAAGGAAAATCAATTCATGAATATTCTTTGCAAATGGTAATCTTATTCAATTCACAAGAAAAACCCAGTAATTCGATTCTCGACCAAGAATCATTCTTTCTTCGTTATCAATAACGTAAAATGTGAATGCATGAACCGCAAACAACACACCGTTGTATACAACTCGGCCAATTTTTATATGCAGTTGTCCATTCATCGGCATAGAAATTGTTTTAGCAAAAAGATTTTGAGATGCAACCCTGCATTAATAAGGGGCCTATGTATGTTCGCCGGTTATTCATCTAAAGTTTGCAAGAGCATTGTGGTTGATCTATCGTGCTTCCGTTTGAAATATTTCATTAGGTATGATTTAATTGCTTCCTGTTGCGGCGTGTCGTACACCTCTTGGAGGTTGGGGAGAACTAGTTCGCCTACCTCGAAGGAGCACTTTACTCACATGCGAAAACAGTCGAGAACAGGCCTAGCTGCATTGACCAGTCGGGGCGACTATGACGACCGAAAATAATCTCTTTTTACTCGAAGAGGCGGTATAGCATGGAATGCTGCATCTCCTGAGACCAAACCATCATTATGGAAAAGGTTTTATTAACATTTTGAGAACACGACATTGTATCAATAAAGGGAACTATATATGTCCGTCGGTTACAATTCAGCTTTAAATAGCATCTTCATCAATGAACGCGCAGATTAAGTGGACGTAACTGAATTCAGATGCGTCCAAGTATTTTTAATATCAGTCGATTATGTGCCTTTTCTGCAGGGAGTTAGACACAAGTTTGTGAAGTTTTGAGAAGCCAACTAGATGAACTGCACTGTAATATATAGAAAATGCCTGAACAGTCCTGTCCGCACTCCACAGTATTGGCTCTTGTAGAGGGGTTTTTGTATGTACGTCGATTGCTTACTATTCAGCTGGAAATAGAATTTTCGCAGATTAAGTAGACGTATCTGAATTAAGATAGGTCTAAGCATCGACTGAACTTCAATCTATGCCCTCTCCTGCGAAACATTCCCAACAGACACTCGTCCAACTACAACCGCTGTCAACAATTTCCCCTACTCGCTATCTCTTCCTAAATCTAAATGCAAATTCCATGAACAAATTTTCTTTCCTAGAACTGCCCAGCTGTGGAACTCTGTACCGCGGGTTTGCTTTCCAGCTCACTTCAACATGACCATCTTAAAGTCCAATTTAAGCAAGTTATTGTTGAGCTGTCCCTTTAAATAATCAAATTCTACCAAATTTTCACGACTACATTCCGCTTGTCGCACCGACCACTTTATACTCATTAACTCTTATCCTCGAGTGGTCTTCAGGTCTTGATAAGTGGTGAGTCCCTTAAAAAACCCAACTTTTCTTTATAGTTGATTCAGTACATCTTTTGCAAGAGGTTAGACACAAGATCAGATGAGGTTTTAAAAAGTCAACTATGCGAATCACACTGTAGCTTACAGAAAATGCCTGAGCAGGCCCGTCGGTATAACAACCAATTAACCCTTTTTCAAATAAGAAGAGAAAAACCTCGGTGTAAACCTGCTAAGATTAAGCAGAATTATATTTCAGCCAAACAGAAACAAGACTACGGTCGAACTGATTGTCGCCAATGTATCTTCGGTTGGTATTATTTTGCTTACTTGTCCTTCTCTAGCGGCCGGATGCCACTCAATATGAATGATGCCTCAAAATGACCTTGATATTTTTTTTTCAAAAGTTGCCAGAAGCTAATATTCATCCTTTATGGCGTCACCTATTTTAAAGTATTATAGGAATTAATCTCCCTGCCTCGGCGAGGAGATGTGACACAAGATAAGAAAGCGGGAATTGCAAAGTCAGTGCACAAGAGAATGAAATGTGGTCTTGCTAACAAAAAAAAAAAAAGTATGAACAGTTCTGTCTGCATTCTCCGATAGAGGTGCCTCAGGTAATTAGAAATAACTTAATCACCCCTTAAAGCGTTTGTGGCTGGAAGAGATTACTGGCTGGTGACTTTTAATGCATCTAAAACCAAGCTTTTATCTTTACATCATCAACACTGATCCCCATCTGGCATCAATTGAAATGAATGGCTCTCGTTACGGGGAGGCTCCATGTTTTGACAAGCTTCTGGGCTTGACCTTTACCCCTGATCTAAAATGGTACACGTACATCGAATTCGTTGCCTAGGTCGCTGGAAAAATGGTGGGCTCCTTCTATCGATCCAGTAGATATTTCACTGCTGATGCAATTCTCTATCTATATAAGAGCCAGACGTCCAAGTATGGAGTATTGCTGCAACATTTGGGAATGAGCTGCCAGAAAGACAATATCCTGCCTTGACAGTGTTCAAAATAGACTTCATAGCCCAGTAGGGATACCCTTTTCTCTTCCCTGCAAACAATTTCTCACTGAAGAGACGTTGCGAGCCTGTCTCTGGTTTATCGTTATTTTAATGGCAAGTGCTCGTCTGAACTCCAATCTATGGTCCCTCCTCACCAAACATTCACGAGAAACACTCGTCTATCTGAAACCACGATCAATAATTCTCCTCACTCTTTATCTGTGCCTTAACCTAAACGTAGATTCCATGAACAAAGTTTCTTTCTTAGAACTGCATGCCTGTAGAACTGTTCTGTTTGCCTATTTTCCAGCTGACTACCATATGGTCGTCTTCAAGTCCAACGTAAACAAGTTCTTGATGAGCAGTTCCCCTTAAGTAATCCAATTTACCAAATTTCCATTTTTAATGATTACTATGATATTGTCCCATTGACTACTATACACTCATTAACCCTTAATCTCGAGTGGTGTCTGAGCCTTAATAAGTGGTGACTCCTTTAAAAAAATTTTTTTTAAGATAAGCAGAAAATCTAAGGAGGAAATTATCAACACATGTGAACGATAGAGAGAAGAAATCTCTATTAAACACAAGAAAGGAATTATGGGGGTATTTACAAACAAAGGAACACTAATAAAAAGACAAGAGTTATCGGACTTTCAACGCTCTCCACTTACTCTTAGAATGTTATTGTGTTGTTTTTATTTTTATTTTATTTTATTTTTTTTAATGTATCGGTAAACGAATTTAAAGTCCAAATAAAAGTCCTTTAAATTTTTCTAGTTTTGGAGGTTTCGTCATGATGTCAGCTAGCATATCTGTTATGGGACAATAAATTATCTCTATGATAAAATGGGATATTATAAATTATAATAAAATTATGATAAAATTATAATAAATTATAAAATTATAATAAAATTATAATAAAATTATAATAAATTATAATAAAATTATGATAGAATGGCATATTATATTTACATGCTTACACCTTTGTCAGTGTACAGGGTCCTTGGAAAGTGTTATAGCTCTCTTATTGTCCTTAAATATCTTAATGGGAGCGTATTTTGATATGGGTCCATTTCTGTGAGTAACTGTGTAAAGTAAATACCTTCTTGCGTAGTTTTTGCTAGTGCCATATATTCAGCTTTGCATGTAGATAACGCAACCGTGAGTTTTTTTTTGTTTTTTTGTTTTCTAGGAAATATGTCGGCCATTTTGGGTTAAACTGAAAAAGTACCCAAAGTTGTGTTTGTCCCATGTCGAGTCGGCGTCGCTGTATGCAATTAGCTGGAGTAGATTATGCGTTTTTGTGTAGCATAGGAGGTACTGCATAGTGCCCCTTATATACCTTACTGCATGTTTGGTTGTTGTCCAGTGTTGTTCATGTGATTCGGATAGATGTTGCGATAGTTTTCTGACAATATAACGCAGATCCGGCCGAGTACAGATCGTCAAGTAAATTAAACCACCGACGACTTCGACTAGAAAATTCTAGTATCATGGCAATGATCAAAGCGTCGTCCACTGTTTGTCCAGCGTTCATGAGAGCTGCTAAAACGGTTTATGTTCTTATTATATAGTCCGTGACGCGTTCATCCACTTTCTTTTTGAGAGATGTTAGTTGGGCATATAAAGAAATAACCCTCGGCTTTCCTTTTCCTGTGTAATGTTCGCGTAATATTTCAAGAAAATTTCTTCCGTTATCTGCAGCTTCTCTCATTATCAGGGACAGGCTTTTATCGTCCAAGAACTGTACGAGATCGGCATAAGCTTCTTCATTTCTCTGATTATCGTCTCCGTCTCCAAGATGGCGTCTTTTAGACCGAGCATACGAAAATGGCCTAGAGATTTAATTTTCCAAATTTCGTATTTTGCTTCATCTCCGTCCAATAATAATCTGTTCTAGCGGTCTCTAGTATTTTTACTGGGCGCATAACCTGTTGTGAGTTGTATCGTGAGTGGAAGAGATTAAAAATAAGCGGAAAATGTAAGGGGGGAAATTATCAACACATGTGAATGATATGATAGAGAGAAGAAATCTTTATTAAACACAAGCAAGGGATTATGGGATTATTTACAAATAAAGGGAGATAGTAAAAAGAGTTATTGGACTTTTAACACCTAGCACTGCCTAGAGCCCTCTTCCAGGCCGACAGATGCAAGGTCATTCCCAATTTAAAAAATGGCCCGACTGTCGCACTTATTGTCGAAAACGCATTTTCGACTGGTATGAACAAAATCTACCAGAACTCGATCGTTTTCTCGCGCTAAAGTTTAAAATGGCATTGTGATCGGTTTGTCGTGCTTATGTTTGAAATATTTCATTAGCACTTTCCGCAAGATTTTGAAGTATTCCCCACATTGCAATGGATCCCAATTTTCTCAATCCACTCGTAAAATAGTTTTGATATACTGCCCTCGGATCCCATCACAAAAGGTACAACTTCTACTTTCTTCAACTTCCACACATTTTTTATCTCCCTTGTCAAGCTTTGATACTTTTCCCTCCACCTTCACATCAGCTGGCAATGCGTTATCAATGATTATTGCATTTTATTCCATTTTTTTCCATCAAGACTAAATCTCGTCTCCTTGCTTCAATCATATCATCATATTAGATATTCATTATTATTATTATTATTATTATTATTATTATTATTATTATTATTATCATACAAAAACCCCTACAAATCCCCGATATTTTAGGTGGCCTTCAGACCTCTGCAATTGTAGGTCCACCAACATCCTTAGAAAACCCCTTGATCTTTGAAGCTCCTGGTTTGGAGCTAGGATTGAGGGAAATCCTCTGGAAATGAATCCCATCCCTTTCCAGAGAGACGTTGCTAAACGAAATCAGAATTATTATTATTATTATTATTATTATTATTATTATTATTATTATTATTATTATTACGAGCATTTATCGACGCTAAGTATGCATAAAAAAACAACAAAATATAATAACATCAACCTATAATATAATAACATCAACCTTGCCGACAGTCCGATAGATTTATAATTTAGGAAGTTTTTTTTTTAATGCAACTTATCATCATTTGCTATGCATCACGTATATAAAATACATGCACGGACCTTAACAGATCATATTTCTTTCGTTATTTACTTTCATACAGGTGTGCATATATATATATATATATATATATATATATATATATATATATATATATATATAATTTGACTGCAGAAATTCCCCTCTGTACCAATGTATCGAAGGTTTGCAACACCAGATGCCACATACAAATTTAATACATCTAGTCTATTAGCCACTATTATATGTAGCTTTCGATCCCCATTACAGACACATTTAGCCGTGATAATAAAATGCTACATTCCATCCGACGAGCATCACCATCACAATCACCACATCTTAAGACAAACGAGTCCCTATTTTTCTCTCTAGATAGTCTTACCACTACTACCAGTTGTCACCGGGTCCAATTTTACATTTTTCAACTATAGTGTGACTACACCCTCCATAACTGGCTAAAAAAAATTTTCAATTTTTAGCCGAAAGATTTTTTTTTTTTGCAAATTAAATTTTACATCGTAATAACAACGTAACACTCGACAATCTTTGTAAAAAGTAGAATCTGTTAAATGTCTTTATCCAACATAAACACTTTTTTATTATTATTATTACTACTTTTTTATAAGGTGAATTTTTAATACAACAGTATGTGTGTGTGTTTGTGTTTCTGTGTGTGTGTGTGTGTTTGTGTTTATTTATTTTTCTTCGAGAGTTTAGTTTTGAGATCTTGCTAAAATGAAACTAGATTTCGTATGATTTTAATAGTTAAATATTTCCAAACATTAATAATACGAAAAAGAATAGTTATTTACTAGCAGAAGAAAGAGTTAGACACAAGATCCGTTTTAGATGTAGGGGAAATCCAATTCTCCCAGAAGTGGCAGACTGGATTGGGAACAAAAATTTTTTTTTTAGTGGGGGGGGGGGGGGTAATTTTTAGATTAGGTCGACCTCCACAATTTTCTTTAGAATGACGACTTTTACAAGTTTTTGACTATGCTGATTTAGAACATCCCATTCTAATTTTTTGGAGACAAGCGCTTTTAGAGATCACTGGCTGCCAGGTTTGTATGCACGCGCGATCAACAAATCTACTTCTCTCCTAGCGACACTGCCGCTCTCAATGTTTTTTTAGCAATTGCGGGTGGGTATGCTGACAACGATTATCACGGTTAAATTTGGGGAAATTATTCCCCCCTCCCCCAAAATGGTGGTTGTCTATTCTGACAGCCGTTCTTCATATGGAGATGTTGAAGGTGTCTATTCCGAACGCCGTTCTTAAGATGGGAGGTTGGTGGTATCTATTCCGAAAGCTGTTCTTAGCATGGAGTGTTTGGGATGTCTATTCCAAACGACGTTTTCTTAACATGACAATACTCAAAGAAGTAAAGTGAAAAAGTCGTAATTGTTTTTTTGTTTTTTTTTTTACGTTAAAATAAGACGGCATACAACTGGAATTTTATTTAATACTATTGGTAGAAGAGTTGAAAAGAAGAGGAAGACTTGGACAACAAACTGAAAAAGCTAGGAGTGCTGCCATCGATTTCGATCAAGGTAAACAGTTCATTCACATCGAGAATCTAAAACTTTTGTTTTTACTTCCTATTATTATTCCAATGGACCATTTTCTGTATTTTATTATTTAGGCATACCCTTCATTTCTTTCCTTAGATTCAAATAGTACCTGCAGTGAAAGCCAGATTATTACATTTCGGACACAGCCGCCAGTGTCCGCAATTGTTCAGGGATGGTAGTGGCGGCCAACAACAATCGTATTTTACTTTTTTGCGAGGAGCGCCGGTTAACGGGTCCTACTATATATATATATATATATATATATATATATATATATATATATATATATATATATATACAGGGTGGGCCAAAATAAGGGTCCTATTTTTAAAAATTCATAAATTCATGTAAGTTTTAAGAAGTGTTTTTCGGCCAAAATTTGTTTTGTTTATTTCAAAAAATCTCGGAAGGGTCAGTCTACACACACATAAAGTTTGGTGAGTTTAACTTTTATTTTGTGGAAGTTATTCAAATTTAAAGATAGGACCCTTATTTTGGCCCACCCTGTATATATATATATATATATATATATATATATATATATATATATATATATATATATATATATATATATATATATATAGTGGAACCCCGAATACGTTTATTCAGGTTACGATGTTGAATACGATGTTTTTCCAGCTCTTAGTTACGGTATTTGCCCCGCCTAACGGAGTTATTTATAATGTTATTTAATTATATGTATTATATACTGTACTATATTTTGTTACTAAATTTTAATGCCAGGGTTCTACTGTATCAGCCGTATAGCGTAAGGGTGAGAAGCCTTGCCTGTCATTTGGGCGGTCAGGTTTCGATCCTGGCTGGAGGCAGTTGCCTTTCTAGCCGCACTGATGAGCTGTGAAACAGCGAAACAGTATTGTATGTGAATGATTATAATACTCCCTACCTTGGGTTGAGCATATTGGGAAGTGATATACAAACTGCCATTAACGTATTAAGCGGAGGCATTTAGACGATGTCAAATCATCGTTAATTAATTACCCAAACAGCATCAGCCGTATAGCGTAATGGTTAGAAGCCTTGACTCTCATTTTGGCGGTCAGGTTTCGATCCTAGCTTGAGGCAGTAGTCTGTCTAGCCGCACTGATGAGCTGTGAAACAGCGAAGCAGTACTGCATGTGGATGACATATTATGTATATATATATATATATATATATATATATATAACATATATTCACGGTATTTATATATTTTATATATACGTTATTTATTTATTCAAACATTATTGGCTACATATGTGCAGACATAATTCTGCTGCAGCTTCCCTAGAAAAGCAGCGTCTTCGCGCCAGATTTTATTTTATTTTTTCTTCTCCATAAAAATAAAATTTGGTCTGAAGACCCTGCTTTTCTAAAGGAGTTGCAGCAGAAACACGTATGCACATATGTAGCCAAGAATGTTTGCATAAATAACTAAATGCTATCATTATACTCTTATTGTCACTAAGCACTTTTAGATAAACACTCCTTGTTCAGTGAATTTATGGATAGGAATGGACAACGATACAATCATGGCATACATATATAGATTAATTCATATATATATATATATATATATATATATATATATATATATATATATATATATATATATATGCGCGCGTGTTCTGTATCCATAAAACAGTATACGATGCTCATACTTAGCTAATACGCTTAATTAAACCTAATTATACTTACACGTAGATACTTACAGCCGTGTTCATATTTCGATCGTAAGTATCTCCTACTTTTCGAAGCTATTTATCCAATTACGCATGCGCACAGCAATTACTTCTGTCGGAGGACGCCATGATGGTATTTTTTAAACATTTTTTTTTTTACAAAGTTTAATGGATTTTGTAGGAGGAGAATACTCAGCATTCCCGTTTTCTGTTCAATCGATAAGTTTATTCGATCCCATTGAACGATATAAGCGCACAATTCACGTTTATCGAAATATCTTTCATACATATAAATTGTGCAGAATTGTTTATATGAGGGTAAATTTATACTATTGCAAATGGTGTTATGCATTATGACCCTGCATCACTAAGTAACGATTGAGTTAACTTGTATGAATATTAGTACATGTTAGGATAACCTAGTGGCAAGACCCAGCTGCAGGTGGCGTGATTGAACGGTTTTCAAATCTCCTCCTAAATAAAGCGTACTACAAATATAGGTGCAAAATATAGGAGGTAATGACAGCACTTCGATAAGAGGAACAAAAGGACTTTTAAAAACCAGTCTATCCCCGTTGGGAATGATATAGTCGAGATGCGTCCGACAATGTAGAAACATAAATGAATGTTGACTTGAGATTTTGCCCTTGTGTCACCACCATTAAGTCTTAATAAAGAAAATGTAAATAAGTAATTACTTACGTGGCCCCTCCCGCCACCAAAGATACACTCTGTATCCAAATAAAACCTTGAAAACACAGCAAGTCTCTGTTGTATTTGAATAGATTCGTTTAAAGTTTAACAGAAGATCAGAAACCACGAGAGGATTATGGTTCACACATGTAAAGACCAGCGACCATGCATGTATGTATGATAATTTTATTGTCTACTTGATCGCTCAAGGGCAATGACGTTTATGTGCAAAAGTACACGTTTAGGTAAACGACCATGCGCGAACTCTTACTTAAAGTTTAAAATGTCCAATGGCAGTCTATATTGCTTGTGGATCGTCGCTAATTTTAAGCTTAAAAGATAGTAAAAACAGCTTACCCTTCCATTAATCCAAAGTCTGAGAGATTCACAATTGAACTTACAGCAAAAGGTCAGCGAGTGCAAGATCATCTCGATCGTGCCTAGAAACGGACGTGAGGTCTAATGGCTAGAGGAGAGATAGAAAAGAAGGATCAGATATTCTGTTGGAAGTACCATGTGCATGGAATGGCTTAACGTGGATAATAAATTAGGGACCCAAAGCCACAAAGATCAAGAGTCGACGGTGATGTCCCTCATGCAGCTAGCAAAAGAAATGCAAGTAATTTTAAAGCTGTTCGATAATAAATGAAAAAAAATAAAAAATAAAACACCAACAACGGATGGATTGGCCATATCAGTTTCTGAATGTATCCTTAAGAACTATTGACGAAGTTTATTATAAAACAAACCAAAGAAACAAAACAAAAACGCTAAAACAATTTCAGAAATTTTAAAATATGTACATCAGTAGAAATTTTATTGCGTTTTGTTAACAGCTATCTAATGCACACACACACACACACACACACACACACACACACACACACACACACACACACACACACATATATAATGTGTGTGTGTGTGTATATGAAAATCTATATAGATATGCAAAAAATATATACGTGTGTGAAAAATATATACATGTGTGAATATATATATATATATATATATATATATATATATATAGTTTTTTTTTAAAAGATAGTGTCTTTTCTTATGTATACCATTTTTTTTTTGAAAAGCGGAATCTCGATGATTGCTTAAAATATAAAAACCGAACATGTATAAACAACAATTTTACTAAATTTCAAATTCCAGGTTATTCATCTTCGCAAACTTTTCTTTTTAAAAAAAAAAATAACAAAAAAACTTCGATACAATTACGCATCCATTTCATTTATGAAAAAAAGAAAACAGCCGATATTTGTATGTTAATTTCGAATACTTTTTCATTGACTCATCAGAAAAACAAGAACGTTCACACTCTGAAAAAGAAACAACGATGGAATAAACAAAACTGAAAAACGCACAACTCACATTGAATCTACGTCCAATTGAGAGAGATCTATAGAAATCGCTACACATAAAGAGCACTCATCTTATTGTATATATAATGTCGAATGTGAGATAGTATATATGGGGACGTGCAATAAGTAATGCCCCTACCCTACTTCCCATAGCAGTAGAGCATCGAAACTTGGCAGTTATTAGTCTTTCTCTACATAGGAACCACCCAGAGTTATGCATTTCTCCCATTGTTTGATGCAGCTCTGGAGACCGTTTTTGTAGAACACCTCAGGTTTGTTCTCCAACCACGACAGGACTTCAGAGATCAAGGCTGCGTCATCTGGGAAACGCTTTCCTTTCAAAAACAACTTCATGTCTGAGAAAAGGTGAAAGTCAGAGGGTGCAAGGTCAGGAGAGTAGGGAGAATGGAGGAGCATTTCATAACCAAATGCCCGTGCTTCTGATCTGACGACATGCGAGTTGTAGACCGGATCGTTGTCCTGCAGGAGGAGGGTACCTTTGCTGATCCTGCTCCGCCTCTTGATTTTGATAGCTTCCCTTAATTTCCTCAAAAGTGAAGCATAATAGGCTCCTGTAATTGTGGTACCCTTTGCCAGGAAATCTGTCATCACTACTCCGTCCTTGTTCCAGAAGACTGTGAGCATGACTTTGCCAGCGGAGGGCTGAACCCTTGCCTTCTTTGGAGGTGGTGAGTCCAAGTGCTTCCACTGCATTGACTGGGCTTTGGTCTCTGGATCATAGTGATGGACCCAGGTTTCATCCTGTGTAGTCAGTCTTTTGAAAAACGTTGACTCATCTTCTTGTCACATCTCCAAATTCATCCTTGAGCACTCGACGCGTTCTCGCTTCTGGAATTGTGTGAGCAACCTGGGAATCCATGCAAATGATCATGAATGATAGTTTCCACAGACCCTTTACTAATTTTGAAATCTTGGGCTATTTGGCGAATAGTGATGCGCCGATCTTCCAAAATGGCAGCCTCAACTTGACGGACAGATGCCTCATCAATGGCAGAAGGGGGGCGACCAGGTCTGGGAGCTGTTTCCACAGACTTCCGGCCATGTTTGAATTTACGATGCTAGCGTTTCACAAGCTAATATGATGGGGCATTATCCCCATAAGTTTCTTTCATTTCATCAAAAGTCTCCTGTGGTGTGCGTCCTTTCAAATACAAAAACCGTATCACTGCTCGACATTCAACAGGCTCCATTTCACACCCAACTCAGTTCAAACACCTGTAAAACAAAAACCACAATTAGTTTAGAGCTGTAATTGGTCACATAATCCGTAGAGATATAAATCATTGCACATGCAAAATTTCAGCTAGATCAGACAAATGCGTTCGGAGATGATTGTTAAAATACCTGCAATAGAACGACATTGTTTGAAACCATAATGTTTGTCAGAGAGAAGATTTGCTTTTGGGAGGTGGTGAACTAGTGCTTGATTAATTAAGGTTTGAAAGATTTTAGCGAAGAGTGGGAGAAGACTAATGAGGCGATAATTAAGAGGGTCTGTTCTTTCACCAGCATTCTTGTACACTGATACCACAAAGGCCATATTTCAGCTATTAAGGAAGCAAGATTCAGCAAAACATCTATTTGGAGCTTGGAAAGTATGGGGGCTAGCTCGGCTGAACATTTCTTAATTAATAATGCAGGAATGAAATCAGGCCCACACGCCTTTGAGGTGTCTAAGTTTTTTTTATGATATTGCGTACATGAGAAGGGGTGATTTTTACATCATCTAATGTGTCTTCAGTCCGCATAGGGAAATTTGGGAGGGAGTTGTTTGTTGGCTCTAAGGTGGAGTTGGAGGCGAATCACCGAGCAAGCAGTTCTGTCTTGTCCATTACCGTGCATGCAACCTTATGGTTGGAGCTCAGTAGGGGACTTACTGATTTCCCGTTATTTACTACACTATTATAGATTTGCCAGAAATCGTGAGTTCTTATCTTTTGCGATTCAATGCGTTCCAGATTATTTCAGCATGCTTTCTTTTTGGATGTTGCTATTTCACTCTTACAATGATTTCTAGCATCTACAAATTTTTGCCTTTTTATATTTGATTTATGATGTACAAACCGGTGGAATGCATGCTGTCTTTGGGCAATGGCATCTGCACAATCTGCAGTGAATCATGGAGGTGAGTGGAGCTTGCTATAATACTTCCGTGTGGGAACATGTGCTTCAATGTCCGCTTTGCACCATTCAGTTGTCTCATTGGCAAACTGTTCAGCAGAAAGAGAGACGATATCGGTCCATGGCGCATCTCAGATGTGTTTTCTAATGGCCTTCCTGTAGTAGTAGCTTTTGTTTTGAGCAATGGTTCCTCACCTTCAGGTTGGAATTTAAATGTGATGTCAACTGATACCACTATGTGGTCTGCATTTCCTAGTGGACTGTGGGCATTAGTCACACAATCCTCAGGTACTGTGGCAAGAAATAGGTCTAGAAGTGAAGCCTGCTGAGGTTCACGATCTGGAAGGCGGGTTTTTTTTTTACATAGGGGTCACCATTTATCAAGGCCTGAAGACCACTCAGGGATAAGGGTTATTGCATGTACAGTAATCAATGAGATAATATTGTAGTAATCATTAGTATTGGAGGTTTTGATAGAGTGTCTTACTTAAGGGGGCGGTTTGTAAGGAGTTTGTTTATGTTGGACTTAAAGACGTCAAAGTTGTAGTCAGGTGGGAAACAGGTAAGCGGCATAGAGTTCCACTGGCGTGCAGTTCTAAGAAAGAAGCTTTGCTCATGGAATCTACGTTTGGATTTAGGCATAGATAAAGAGTGGGGAAAATTATTGACAGTAGGTTCAGCCAGATGGGTGTTTATCGTGAAAGATTGGGGAGGGGGGACGAGGGATTGGAGTTCAGACGAGCAACGTCTCTTCTGTGGGAGAGAGGTTGCAGGGAAGAGAAAAGGGCATCCCCACTAAACCACGAAGTCTATTTTGTCCTCTGTCAAGCCATACTAGGCTGTTTTTAGCAGCTCCTGCCCAGATGTGACAGCAGTACTCCATCCTTAGACGTACTTGGCTTTTATATAGATAGAGAATTGCATTAGTAGTGAGATATCTTCTGGAGTGGTAGAAGTATCTCACCATTTTCCCAGCGTCCCTGGCAACAGATTTGATGTACGTGTTCCATTTCATATCAGGAGTAAAGGTTAAACCCACAAGCTTGTCAAAACATGGAGCCTCCCCAAGACGAGAGCCATCCATTTCAATTGATGCCAGATGGGGATCAGAGCGTTGATGATGTAAAGATAGAAGCTTGGTTTTGGATGCATTAAACGTGACCAGCCACCTGTTCCCCCATTCTACCACGCGTTCAAGATCAGAGGAGAGAGAATTAGAGAGAACTTTGTTATTTACGGCCTTTGATGTGTTGCCATAGATGGTCGTGTCATCAGCATAGATGTCAACGAATGATTTAAGTATGTGTTTTGGGAGATCATTGATGTAGATCAGGAAGAGAGTTGGGCCTAGGATGGACCGCTGGGGGACTCCAGCATTAATACTGTGGGCCTCTGATTTCTGCCCATCAACCACTACTCTTATGAACCTATCAGAGAGAAATGATTTAATGATTGAGAAAACATTTCCAGTAATCGGAACATTACTCTCTGTGTGAGGGAATGGGTTATAGAGAAGCTATAAGTAGAGTCCAGCTGCATCTGTGTAACCTTGGAAACCAAGCCAATTTTTATGGTGGGCATTAAAGTCACCAAACACATGTATTTGGGCGTTACTATCTAAGGAGAGTGCTGCATCTATACTGCCAGAGACAATCGGATTATTTCGATTATCGCTTATTGATACTTATTGAAGATATTTGGATACAAAACCTATCTAAGAATTCTGTCAAGCACATAAAGTACCTTCGTGCGAAATTTCCTAAAAATCATCTCGGCCGTTTTCGAGTCCATAGGGGACGAAGTCTCTCTCACATACCGATAAATTTTCTTTTATATCGTAGTACATAAATATGTATTAGCTTTTCAAAAAAAAAAATTCTATATTATATTTCACTTTATTTGTTTGTCACTCTACCCGTTTCACTTTTTCTCGGAAACTATTAGACCGATTTGGCTGAAATTTTGTATGGACATTTGTTATGACAACGTGAAACATACTCAGTATTCTGATATCCGTTCGAAGTGAAATAAGTAATTAATATTTAATGTAAAAATGAACTCACATTATTAATTATATTCAACCATCAATTTGACATAAAGCACCCATTCTAAGTCAAAACGCCATTTTTTTTTCTTGTCCACTGCCTCTGATAAATCTCTACTGAATTGACCATGCATTTTCTTTTCAATTCACTTTATTATTCGATGCCTCCGTTCAGTCTCAAAAGACAAAGGATACCCCTATAGGGGCAGCTGCGCATGTCATTGTGAGACAAGGGTCGCACAATCGACAACCTCACCTCTCCTTAATCGGCACGGTTTGAGTCCAGTGGCAAGGAGAAATTCAGGACGGCTGGAAACGAGATAAGCGGAGAACACAGGCAGCACCTGGAAGTCCCAAATAGTCACCAATTCAGTACTGACCAGGTTGAACGTTGCTTAACTTTGGTGATCCAGTGGGGACCGGTGTGTCAACGTGATTATGCCGTATTATTATTATTATTATTATTATTATTATTATTATTATTATTATTATTATCTTAGCCTGTCTGTTCCACTTTTTTCTCATAAATTACTGGATCGATTGAGCTTAAATTTTGTACGGACCTTTGTTATGTTAAGATGCAGCGAACTACGTATTATGGTATCCATTCAATGCACCGTTAGAGATTAATATGGATTAGTATTTAATGCAAAAAAAAGCGCACAAATTTAATGACATTTAACCATCATCATAATACACTCATTTTAAAACAACAGGATATAACGTGTGATTGTTTTAAAGGATAAAAATCTACGTTCGTCTTTTTTTTTCTCTTTATCTATTTTTCTTATTCCCCTAAAAACTATTTCATTCACACCCTTCGTGTCCCTATAAAAATGGATTTCAATTTTTCCTTATAAAACGGTGACTTTTTATGGTGTGTAATCCTTGCCAATCGACCGCACGCAAGAGCGACGACACATTTAATAAACTCGGTTCCAGCCTAAAAAACAAGCGATACGAAACACAAACAGAAATAATTTAAAAATTCATAAAATACAAACACGAGATGATATTCATAAGATGCGTCCATTAACATTATACGATGATAATACTTCTTGAAACGGAAGCGTGACAGAACGACGGACAAAATGACATTTTCATACAGACGTATCTACGCATTTAAAAATTCTATTTCAAAATAAAGCGTGATAAAATTGTGAAATTCTATTTCAAAATTAAACATTTTAAAACGCTGTTTTTAACCTGAGCTTGACAGACTGGCAAAAATAATATTTTAAATTGTAAAGTCACAGACCAACGAAAATACAACTTAAAATTTAGCATGACAGACTGATAGCAGTACTGTTTAAATTTTAAGTGTGACAGACCAACAAAAATACTATTTAAAACTTAAGCGTTGTAAATGGATAAATGATTTTTTCAAACGTAATAATGACAGACCGGCGAAAATGTTATTTCAAATTTAAGTGTGACAGATCAACGAAAATGCAATTTCAAATTTAAGCGTGATAGACGTATAAAAATCTGTTTCAGACCGCAACGTGATAGACCTACGAAAATGAAATTAAAACAACATTCATGACAGAATGATGAAATTTTTATTTTTAATTCAAGTGTGACAAAGACCTACGGAAATGCTATTTCAAACTCAACAAATGACAGATCGACGGAAATAAGATTTTAAACGTAACCATGAGAGGCTGATGAAAATATTTCCAATTTAAGCATGACTGACCAACGAAAATATTTCAAAGTTTACCATACCGACAGAAATGCAATTCCAAATTGAAGCATGACAGACCGAAAAAAATGTTATTTTAAACTAAAGAATGATAGGCCGAAGGTCACTACAATAAACAAACATGTCCTTTACGAAGATTTAAAAAAAAATAAGATTCCTTAATTTAATGTTCCCGTAAAGCGATGAAAATGTACTTTCCCAATTCGGTATGACAGACCAACGGACGGATTGACCGTGGACAAAGCCTCGAGCAGAAACGCTTGGATACATAGTTAAAATAAACTGGCCCGGAACAAACAAGTAACAAAACACAGGTTATTTGCGAAGCTCCAGTAACTTCTAAAAAAGAGGGGAAGAAAAGAATTATCTTTGCCGGCTAACGATCAAAGAATTCCGGCGATTGGCGTGTCTCTTATCTTGTGTCGACAGCCATCCAATTGATTCCAGATGGCCAAAGGGACGCTGGAAACAGCCAACCGACGCGCGGACCCTTTAGCGCTAAATGAACTCCGGAAGCTGTACTGTCAGGGTTGGGGGAAACGCATGTCGCTTCATCATCGCAACAGATCCGATATTCCTCCTCCTCCGGACAGATTTCGTCAGTTGGTTGTCAAAAATGAGAAAAAATCATCCGTATCGATCCGACTCCTATCGATCGAAGTTTGTTTCAGAGAAGAGCCTTTCCGCATCAACTGATTGGCGTGCGTATGTCGGCGTGGCTTTTTTGGCAAGTACGTAAGCGCGATCGTTTGCGGGAGAAGTCGTTCATGCGTGTGATGCTTAGATACGTGTTTATTTAAAGCGCCATGTTCAGATTAGACGTTTGCGAAGGCACGTTTATAGAGCACCCCCTGAATGTGTCCTCGTACCTCCTTTATAACCTTGTCGGTCGGTCGGTCGGTCGGTCGGTCCTTAGGTCGTCACCTCAAGTCATCAAACTGTGTTCATTCAACTAATTATTTTCTACTTTGTGGTATTCTTTATTCACCTTCAGTCCCGCGGACTAAATAACTCGTTCATTTAGTGATAATACTTGCATAAACACTGGCATCAACCCAATGGCAACATATTGCATTATATATATAATATATATATATAATATATATATATAAAATATATATAATATATATATATATATATAATATATATATATATAAAATATATATAAAATATATAAAATATATAAATTATATATATATAATATATATAATATATATATGTATATAATATATATATAATATATATAATATATATATAATATATCTATATATCTAAAAAAGTGAACGTGTCTGTCTGTCTGTCTGTCTGTGTACATTTCCCTACGCAATAACTCTGCCAATTTTTAGTCTATAGACTCGAAATTTGAAATACCGGGTACTGAGATTTGTGAAAATCGATGTGACGGGTGTCAGCCAGAAATTTGGCTGTTAAGGGGTCAAATTTCAACGATTTGACCTTTAAGAACTCTACCAAACTCCTCCGACAATTTTGGGTCTAGACACTTGAAATTTTAGATATAGGTTCCTTGAACCTGGATCTAACTTAATAAAGTGATTTGAGCCCGAAACTATAAATTTTAAGGGGTCATAATAGGGGTCAAATCAAAAAAAAATTTACTCTTTTTTTTTTTGCTCAGCATACACCTCCAAACACCCGGGCAACGCCGGGCTGAAATGCTAGTATATGATAGATATATAATATATATATATATGATATATATATATATATAATATATATATATATATATTATATATATATATATTATATATATGATATATATATAATATATATATAATATATATATAATATATATAATATATAAATATTATTATTATTATATATGTCCCTCAAGGTAGATATTGCAGCTATACAGGAGACCCACTTTATTTGTGACAGAGATTGTCAGGTGCTGGTGAACGATTACGATGTTTACTCAGCATATAGCAATACCTATAGTCGTGGAATCTCCTTGCTAGTAAATCGCACCGTATCAGCGTCGGTGAATGTTGTTCACGCGGACGAAGGCGGGTGGGCGATTGTCGTCAGTGTTGCCGTTAATAGCAGTGTGTTTCGGATAGTCGCAGTTTACGTTCCTAATTCCGCTGTGGAGAGGGCTTCCTTCTTTCGACGGGTTGAGGGTTTTACAGGTGATCCGGAGAGGGTAGTCTTAACGGGTGATTGGAATACCATCCTTGATCCCAAGGTAGATAAGGTCGAGGGGACTAGTGGGTCGGTGTGGTGTGACAGCAGTCTGTCTGACCTGATGGCTTTATCAGGAGCTAGTGAGGCGTAGCAAAAAGGAACTGCTAGTTAAGCAGATGGGTATGTCATTAGAAGAGGTCCGCTCCCAGTGGATTTAGGTGCCGGGACAGGACTTTCTTACCAACTCGGAATTCTCCCTTACCTGGCGACTTGTCCGGAATGCACTACCCCTCTTTGACGAACTCCACTTGCACAAAGAAGAGATCCGAGTCTATTGCCTCCGCTGTAACGAAGACATGAAGGAAACGGTCGGTCATGCTTTCTTCTGTTGCAGCAGGCTTAAGACAAGGGAGAAAAGAATGGATTTTTGGCGATCCTAGCAGTAGCGAGAATGGTCATATGGATCACACGCCTCAAGCGAGTCCGCGAAGGGATATCTGTTCCGGATCAGGATCTGATCGTCTACTTTAAACATCTGCTTAAAGTAAAGATCAGATGCGATTGGAGGAGGTTGCCTCAAGTGGTCTTTGACAGGAGGTGGGTGCATGACACTAGCTTGTGCATCCGACGAGGCACCAAGTTTGAATTTGTGTTATCACCATAGGCATGGCACATGCGGTATTGGGTCCTACGAAACCCATCCCGCTAGGGTAGCAATAGAAAATTAAAGGGACTCTTGACTGGTGGTACAAATGAGATCCGATCCTCCGATTGTTTGTTTTGGCACTAGAGAACCTTCCGAGGCTACCCTACCATTACCCCCCCCCTCTTTTGTTTTGTCACTCCTGGTCAACCCTTACTCGGAGGTCGCCTTCTACCCCCCCCCCTTTTCTGTTTTTTTATGCTTTATTTATTCCCCCCCCCCAATACACTAAGGATCTCCCCGCTTGTTTTCCGTTCCCTGAAAAACAGTAGGCGATCTAACTACTTAGATTAGCTCAGGGAGGGACCTTACTAACAACGCACTAGGAAATTTTATTCGATCATTTTTTCTAGGTTGTTTTCCCCACTCCCCAACACGAATACCAAATGAAGAACTTTTATTTCTCTAATGAATTGAACTTTTTCACACACACACACACACACACACACACACACACACACACACACACACACACACACACACACTTATTTTAATTTAATAAAAAAAAATGCACACACACACACACACAGAAATTTTAAATATATGTTTTTTGCTTAAACGATGAGAATTCATTAGTTAGCTTTAGATTCCACAGAGTGATTGAGGTATTGTGGTAAATGTTGCTAGTCAGGAATAATTCGCCAAAGACTCCAATTTTTAATTTATACCCTGCAACACTCCCCTCCCCAGATTTTATATGACCCTGTGCCTAAATTTGTTTTGTCTTTTGGAGATTTTACTTTTTTAAATCTTTTAATTTTATATTGAAATTTTTTTATTGTAATTTTTTCTTTAAACGGAATAAATTAAATATGAAGATCAAAGTGTAGTATTTGTTCTTACTACATGCTGTACTTATTGTGATATAATGTGGGGGATCACTTTTCTGTATTAATTTAATGTAAAATGATCACCCTTTTACAACCAGTCAGTCTCAAAGCCATTCAAGTCATTCTCCAGATCATTCAATTTTTTTTGAAGGATTCCAGTTATTTTTTAAGCATTCAAGTCATTGTTAAGGCCATTCAATTCATCCTTAAGTTCATTAAAGTCATTCTAAGTCATTTACTTTTTATTTAAGTCATTTCAGCCCATTTTTCGGTCATTTTAGTTTATCTTTAAGAATTTCATGTAAATCCTACATTCATGCATTCATTCATTACACGAGAGCAGACGACTAATGGCTATCGGCCTTGTTTTTTTGAAAGAGCACTAATATGCGAAGCTGAAAATAGGTAACATTTAAAAAACATTTTTTCATAAATAAAGATTGTTTGAATTTTGCATTAAAAAAAACCCAATGTCTTAGTCGGATTGTGTTAAAATTACAGAAATATATCATAAAAAAATAAAGAATCTATTTAAGTTCAAAATCATTCAGTGACTTACATATATATTTATTTACGTGCATGGACGTGTTTCTGGCTTTTTAATCTTCGTCAGGTTAGGATATTTTTCATGCTTTTTTCTGATGAAACTCTATAATGCTTTTGTATTTATTATATTTTTTCTTATATGTAAGAATAGAAAAATATCAAAACGTAAATATGAACAAGTAAATGTTTGAAAAAGACAAGCATGTCATTTAGTTTATAAATAATAATACGAAACAATTATTTGATATGTAGATTATACAGAATGAACTAATCTTGGAAAACAATAAATTTTTACAATTGCACTAAAACAGAATCGAAATGAAGTAGAACCACGAAACTCAGGTGGGGTCTCTAAGGAACCCAGAAGTATATTTTTTTACTATAATTTCTGTGAAATGAATATCCACAAACTTCTTATGGTTAAATTAAATGAATATTGGTATTTTAATCAGTAAATAGCGAAAGATATTAAATATCATACGACTCAATGGGATATCTAGGGACTTCACTAGTCCACGAAGGGTTAATTGAAAAAAAGAAAAAAGAAAAACAATTAAAAAAATCTTTTTTCCCCGTAATTTCTTAAACACTTAACAATATCCCGAGCTAATTAATTACTGGATTAAGTTACAATCAAAATGGCCGACACTCTTCAATATCTCCTTCTTCTCCCCCTCACCTCTGCAGATCGACTGCCATTTCTAAAGCCTCGAATCCCGCAAAGCATTTAGATCAACCCCATCAGCTCGAGATTACAAGGAGGTGACTCAGTTGACATCCTGCAAAGCGTGATTAATCAAGCTTTTCTCTCTTTTTTCAATAAAGCATTAAGCAGCTTTTATTACGTTTTTTCATTTTGTTGTCCGCCCTTTTCACATTGTATCTATTCATATCATTTGCTATCAAAGTTGGCAAGTTAGACTACAAGTACCAGAGTGAACTACTTTGAAAATGTCTTCGTTTTGAACAGTTCAGCTATACTCAGTATTGACTTGAAACTATTTTTAATAAAATTAGTTGGTTTTTGTCCAGAGTTTCCCCTACATTACAAAATAAATAAATAAATAAATAACACAAAGAGAAAAATTGTATGATGTACATACCCTTGACGAAACGAAAATATCATATTAAAAAATAATCACCCAAGTTGATCAAGTAGTTGAATTTTATTTTAGTAAATCCAATTTTATAAGTAACAGAAAAGCGTGTGCTTCTAGCAAGGAAGACAATCATCTAATAACTACCACTGACTAAGCAGAAATAAGTAAAAAATGCAATGGATAATTTAGTTCAACTATCTATATAGTATACTGCTTGGTCTACCTTAGTACGTTACACATTAAAAAAAGATCAAATATAATTTTTGAAAGCCAAGCAGCTTCGAAAAATGCAAAATTCTTGGAATTTAACTTTTAAAAGGTCAATCCTACAACCTGGGACAAAAATATGAGAGTTACCGCCCTTTGATGTAGCCTTGTTTGCGAATAGCATTACAATTATATATGCTCATTGTTGTAATTGTGTTAGGAAAGAACTCTTAAATATTTAACGTGCAGTGGTTCTTCGCTGAAGGAAGAAATCAGCGAAACATTATATAAAAACGGCTCATTCGAAAAAAAAAAAAAAAACAGGACAGAAAAAAACATCGTCTGTCAAAAAGTATTGGATAAAAGGAGCTAATTAAAGATTGTCACTTAAAATGAGATGTTATTATTTATATTGAACTAAATAGCAATATATATATATATATATATATATATATATATATATATATATATATATATATATATAAAAGTGAACGTGTCTGTCTGTCTGTCTGTGTGCCTGTGTGTCTGTCTGTCTGTGTACATTTCCCTACGCAATAACTCTGTCAATTTTTAGTCTATAGACTCGAAATTTGAAATACCGGGTACTTAGATTTGGGAAAATCGATGTGACGGGTGTCAGCCAGAAATTTGGCTGTTAAGGGGTCAAATTTCAACGATTTGACCTTTAAGAACTCTACCAAACTCCTCCGACAATTTTGGGTCTAGACACTTGAAATTTTAGATATAGGTTCCTTGAACATGGATCTAACTTAATAAAGTGATTTGAGCCCGAAACAATAAATTTTAAGGGGTCATAATAGGGGTCAAAGTTTTAAAAAATTAACCCTTTTTTTTTGTTTTTTTGCTTTTTTTGCACAGCATACACCTCCAAACACCCGAGCAACGCCGGGCACCCCTGCTAGTATATATATATATATATATATATATATATATATATATATATATATATATATATATATATATATATATATATATACAGGAAATTTATTACTGTGAGTCCAGAATGAGTTCACAAATTGTTTCAACTAGAGGAAAATCCTCAAAGAGAGGAAAAATCCAACTAGCATCATCAGAATTCATAGATGGTATGTCCATCTATGAATTCTGATGATGCTAGTTGGATTTTTCCTCTCTTTGAGGATTTTCCTCTAGTTGAAACAATTTGTAAACTCATTCTGGACTCACAGTAATAAATTTCCTATATACTGCTCTGACTACACATTGAGCACTTTAGTCCGTTTTTTTTTTCACCACTGGTAAATAAATATATATATATATATATATATATATATATATATATATATATATATATATATATATATATATATATATATATATATATATATATATATATATATATATGGCATAATCACGTTGGCACACCGGTTCTAATCAGATCACCGAAGTTTAGCAACGTTAAACAACTGGTCATTACGGATACATATCATACAATGATACGGCATAATCACGTTGACACACCGGTTCCCGTCAGATCACCGAAGTTAAGCAACGTTGAGCCTGGTCATTACTAAAATGGGTGACCAAGTTGGGAATTCCAAACGCTGTATGTAGGAGGATGTCAACACTTCCCTGCAAGAGTTGCAAAAACCTAACGTTGTCATCTCCCCTAACGGGGATATACATGCGGACTGGAGACCGCTTGTGAATTTCATACTCCCATGAAACTTCCTCCTTCGGAAGAAGTCGGTTAAACCTGAATAGGGTTAGTGCTGACACACGCGCTTGCACACACACACACACACACACACACACACACAATAAAATATTACTTTCTGAATATTTATTAGTATTTATAAATTCATCTCATTTGGGTCAATTTTATATTTAAAATACAATGGACACTATTTTCATAGCAATGTTAATAAACTCATATTTGCTAGGTGTTACTGATTTTTTCCTGTTAAAAAAGTAATTCATTTGCGCTATTATGAAAAATATCAGCTTTCTCAAAACATATTTGTTGATTAAATATATTTCTTATTCTGTGGAATTTCCACAGGTCTTATTAATTTTAATAGAAACGGTCGAGTTTATCTGCTAGTCTCTCCATATATGAACCACAATGCCTATGTATGATGTTTATGTGTTCCCTATAGAAAGAAAGGTTAGAGAATCTACATAAAACCTATAAGTGTATTCTGATGTGAAATTTACGAAAGAAGACATTAGTGGGGTTTTTAAATCGATAACTACACCCTGAGGTAGAATAGGAGGATATAACTCTTATAAAACTTCAAATATATCCTACTTTCTTTTTTTTATAAAATTTAAATCATATGTAGAAAAATTTTTTTTCGATACACAATGGAAGTGTTCCCGAATCTCTAAGAATCCTCCTGCCCCAAGAGAGCTATGGACACTGAACCTCCTTTAACACTAACAATAATCAGATGTAGTACGGCCTAATCACGTTGACACACCGGTTCCCGTCAGATCACCGAAGTTAAGCTACGTTGAGCCTGGCTAGTATTGGATGGGTGACAATTTGGGAATTCTAGGCGCTGTAATTTTAATAGAAACGGTCGAGTTTTGTCCAAAATCGGCCCCATAAAAATTAGAAAAAAAAATACTAATTAGAACCTGTTTTCACTCCCAATCCATTTCACTAAAACGAGTTTATGTGATTCACCTTTCCACAATGTCAGACACAAGGTCAAGTTTGGGTTTGATGAAAATGTTTATGTGAAACGAATTGGATTCGAACTTCACACTCCAAGGTTTTCAGTCTCTATCGTTGGCCACTTAGCTACCTTTAAGAGTTTGTAATGAACATTTAGTAAATGAAATGTTTAAATAATAATCTATATATAAAAATGCATTTTTATTTATATAGGAAATTTGGTGCCTGCCCAGAATTCCCCTTATATTAAAAAAAAAATAAAGACAAATATGTATGATGTAGTAGCCGTTACGAAACGTAAATATCATATTCCAAAAATCATGTAAATTATTTAAGTAAATAAAATTTTATGGGTAAGAGAAGAGTGGCTGTTTTGTAAGCCATTTTGAAAACAATCTAAAAACAACAAAGGGAGGTAACTCGATAATTAAAAACTGCATGATATATATATTGTTACATGATAAAGGCTGTCCCCTTTTCATGTAAGTATAAAAACAGAGAGATTTAGTTAAAATGAAAATGAAATAGCATAGACGAAATTCGAACCTCGTAATTTAGTTTAGAAATAGATTACGAGAGAGAATTAGCAAATGGAATGTGAAAACAAACTATTGTTTAGCTTAGAGATAAAATAGTTTCAAGAAAAGAATGTGCATTGTCAATTCTGTTATGAAAATTTAATTGAAGAATGCAATTATAAAATAATTTAATAAACATGTTTTTAACATATTGGAAAAATAGGTTACTTGGAATATAGGTTAAAATTCCTTTTGTAAACAAAGGAAAAAGTTTTGGACACGCATTTCCAGAACACGTGAAAGAAGACATATGTTTTAACATGTGTATGACGTCATGGAAAATGGGAAGTTCTCGATATAGTTAGAAACTTTAGAGTTAAGCGAAGAGAAACTGGGGGAGAGTCAGAGGGAGTCTGAGGACGACAGACGACAGTCCAGTTGGGATTCGAACGTCTAGAAGCGAGACGGTCACCTTTGAAACATAGAATGTGAAGCTTTGAATTCTTGACTCAGAAAACAACGACCGGTCGGGAGAAGAAATAAACCCATCATGTGTTTTTATAAACGTCGTCTTTGTGTTGTAATTCTACCAAAAGGTAAAGTGAAAATTGTCATATGTCTTGTATATCATGTGTTTTAAAATGTCTTTATATACAATATCTCCTCACTCAAAGAGCTTCTACACTTCTAAGTATGAACATTTTATATATATGAATCTCGTCATAACACGAACAACATCCCTCAACAACATCTCTCTCAACATCATCTCTCTCTAAGACTCTAAGACTCACTCTTAATAAGACTCCTAAATATAACAAACACGATTTGGTGCCCGTTGACCAGTTTGCATCAACGATGCAATACCGAACCTGGGGTAAATACAACAATATGAATTCCTACGAATTCCCATTAATCGCTTAAAATGATTTTAATAAAAAATAATATTACTTGTTTAATTTATGTGATTTTTGGAACATGATATTTTCGTGTTGTCACAGGTTCGTATATTATACAGATTTTTTTAATATAGGGGGAGTCCTAGCTCTAGTTTCTCTCTTCTCTCATTTCATCTTCCACTATTTTTCTTCTCTCTCCTTCTCTGTTTCCCTACATAATTTCAGGTTTCTGCATTTTTCTTGTCTTTCTGCCTATCTATTGCATCCTATTCTTATACTTTGTTCTTCCCCTTTCTCTTTTTCAGCTGGTCTGTCTCTATCTTTCTCCGCCTCTCTCTCTCTCTCTCTCTCTCTCTCTCTCTCTCTGATAATTCATTCAAATCACATTTTCTAAATGAAAAAAAAATAAAAAAATAAAATAACTAATTAAATTCTATTCACCAAAGAATTTTAATGGCAACTACAATCTTCACAGACTTCATTAAAATTCTTGCATTTTTATTACAACGTTTCCCTTTTTTCTTTCGGATTAAATCGTTTCTATAATTTTTTTTTTTAAATATTTATTTCTGTTCGTTACTCAAGTTAAAATATCTCCACTGGTTCATTTATAAAGGATATTTTAAATTTCCTAGGAAATAAATGGAAAGTGGGCAATAACCTCCTCCCGCCCCCCAAAAAAGCAAAAACAGGCAAAAAATCACATATGACCTAGAGACCCCACTAGGGGGATACTTGTAATCCATCAATTGTGCTAATAATTTATTCACCAGTGTTAAAAGAATTATCCAATTTCAATGAAACGTTCAATATTTGTTCAACAAATCATATCTTTACTATTATATAAAAAGAACTTTGTGTATGCCTCTGTTCGTTCCTTATGGACTCGAAAACGGCTGAGCCGATTTTACGAAATTTCACAGGAAGATACTTTATGTGCATGGCAGTGTAATTAGATAGGTTTTCTATCGAAATGTTTTCAATAAGTATTGACAATCGATAATCGAAATAATCCGATGAAAGAAGGAATATGCGATATTGATATGAAATCAACATTAGGTTCTTTGATATGACATGGGCGCGTTCGAAATGAATGTTTCTGTTTAAAGCACAATTGAATCATAATACTTATCTTTTGCATTTTAAACTTTAATTCAAGCAGTTATATATAAAAAGTAATTTATAAAATCAACAGCAAATTCTCTACAGTGCAATGTAAACTACAGTGTATTGTGGAGTAAGTCACTGCTCATGTGAATCTTGCTCCCGGTGCACTGTGATGGATCCCTAACTGGAGCAGGCAATCAATCAACTTCACTGAAAAAAAAAAAATGGGCAATTTCACTGATTTCAATGACAATAAAAATATGGGAGTGTGAAACATTTGTTGATCATCATTTAATTCCGGGCAACGTCGGGTTTATCTGCTAGTCTCTCCATATATGAACCACAATGCCTGTGTGTGATGTTTATGTGTTCCCTATAGAAAGAAAGGTTAGAGAATCTACATAAAACCTATAAGTGTATTCTGATGTGAAATTTACGAAAGAAGACATTAGTGGTGTTTTCGAATCGATAACTGCACCCTGAGGTAGAATAGGAGGATATAACTCTTATAAAACTTCAAATATATCCTACTTTTTTTTTGATAAAATTTAAATCATATGTAGAAAAAATGTTTTTCGATACACGATGGAAGTGTTCCCGAATCTCTAAGAATCCTCCTGCCCCAAGAGAGCTATGGACACTGAACCTCCTTTAACACTAACAATAATCAGATGTAGTACAGCCTAATCACGTTGACACACCGGTTCCCGTCAGATCACCGAAGTTAAGCTACATTGAGCCTGGCTAGTATTGGATGGGTGACAATTTGGGAATTCTAGGTGTTGTATGTACTTTCCGTTTATCTCGGCATTGTTTCCAGTCATCCTGAACCTCCACTGTCCACTGGTATTCAACAATGTCGCTCAGGAGAAGTGTGGTTGGAGATTGCACAGCACTTACCACAAAAATTTCATGCGCAGGCACCCTTACTGTGGGTATCCATAGTCTGTCAAGACTGAAGGAAGCCTATACATCATATGTTACTAAAATTTATAGCATATCTATAAAATTTTCCAGAGACAATAAGTGGTTCGAATCTCTACGTTACCTCCTACCGAATATCTATGTGCTCGTGCACCTCTAAATGATTCATGCGTACATCGGCCCCATAAACTTCAAATATGTATGTCCGATTTTAATTAAATTTGAACTAAGTATATAATACACTAATCCAGAGAGCTTTCTTACATTTCTGCCTATTAGGGGTCAAAACGAGGGGTCAATAAGAACAAAGAAATAGAGTGTTATGAGAATAATAGGCAAGTACATAATAGCGATCCTTATTTAATCCCGAGCAATGCTGGGTCTTCTTGCTCGTCTATATAATAAGCAACCTCGATCGGATTGTTGTCTTCAATACGCTCTTTTCTACCAAAAATCAATATTTTATTCTGAACAGCAAATTTATTTTGTTAAACGTTGGTACATGTTCTTAAGAACAATGAAATTTAATTGGGACTAATTTTTTTCAGCAAATAGTAATTCGAGTTAGATTTACTGTCTATGTGTATGTATGCATATGTTTGTATGTTCGGTCCAAACTAAAAAATGACAAAACAAGCCCCCTTAAATTTGGTATTTTCTTAATCGGTGTTGCTCCAAATGCTTAACATGGTGAATAAAATTCATTCTTTGACTCTAAACTACAGCAGATTTCGTTGTGAAGGTCTGTTTTCCATACAGATTATGTACTTATTGAAGGGAAGTAACTCTGATTTTTTATCAAGGAGTTAATTCCTTTATACCGAATCATTCCTCCAAGAAAAAACGAACTGTCTGTGTGCGAGTATATCCAAAGAGACGAGTGGACTGGGCTGAGAAAAAAGAGGTTTGGGAAGAGGGAGGGGAACCGAGGCAGTAGGAAAGAAGGAAAAATATAGACGATATAAAGTCTTAATAAAAACATGTTAAACTTTTACCCCAGGCAACGTCGGGTATCTTTGCTAGTTTTAAATAAGAGGACTACGAATGAAACAAAGTAAGCCTCTGCAGTTCTGGAAAACTGTTGCTCGCTGATATCCAACACTTCCCAATTTATTTTTATTTAAATGGGGAAGGATAACAGTGTGGGGGGAAAGGGAGGTATCTCTTTTCTTTATATACTTATTTTCATTCCCTTGGTAAGAATTAATCAAATTTATATTAAAAAAAAAACTTAAAAAATAGAAGAAAGTACACCTGTTTTACACAGCTAGTATTTTATAAATACAACTATTTAATATTATAATGATTTTTAATTTCAGGGTAGTGCGATACAATGATAAAAATCCATTTTGAGGTGGGAGCTAGTACTTCCCACATTTAAAAGTCTTATACTCGACCTTTCTTGTCCTTTTCAGGAAACAAATAAAGTCGAAAAAGTGTTATGGAAGACATTTTGAAATATTGTAACCCTTCGTTTTTACTAAGGATGACATTTTATTGACAAAAGGCGACGGCAACCGAAGTGAAAAAGGTCAGATCAATCTTGACTGATACCGGTTTCCCAAGAATTAACCTTCATAACAATCTGTTGAAATTAAATAACAATATCCCAGTCTCTTTGTCTTTAATATATATTCATTTTTTCTCTCGCCCCCCCTTTCTCTCAATCTCCCCGTTTCTCTCTTGTTTATATCACCACTGGAGACAGAGATGATTAATTAGTATCGGAAGACCGTTGAAGGCGGATCGACGGTTGGTCCAAAATAGTTGAAACTTGGGCGTCATACAAGGTGGTTGCAAAAAGTTGGACCCTCGACTTCGCCGAGAACAGACGGGTTGCATGCCAGGTTAAATCTCGAGTTCTTCAAACTGAAATCAATAAACTCCTATTTTTATAATAAAATGAGTCTGTCACTCATTTTATACCGCATCAACTTTTCGTATGATGGGCCCTGCCCCTAATGACGCCAAGAACTCGACCCAAGACCTGAAGAGAAAACCCGCCAAGTAGACATAGCCAACTCCATATCAACATGATCTAAATCGAGATATGCCTGTCGTCTATAGTAGGGGCGCCCGTCCGCCCCCTTTTGTGGGGGCACCTTTGTGGCCTTCAGGCCAAGATCAAAGTGTAGTATCTGTTCCGGCAGATGCTGCACTTAAGATAATTTGTACCAGTCAATGGAGGGGAAACCCTCTATACTGGGACAATTATTATTTTTGGTAACCAGAGTGCCCCCCTTTTTGCCTACTTTTAGGGGAGCTGGTTTTTACCTCACATTAAAAACGGCCTTGTGCCTAATTTGCTCAGTGGGGGAGCAAATAAATACCATCTGTTCCGGCAGATGCTGCACTTTGGATGGTTTGTACCAGTCAGTGGAGGGGAAACCCTCTATACTGGGACAATTATTATTTTTGGTAACCAGAGTGCCCCCTTTTTGCCTACTTTTAGGGGAGCTGGTTTTTACCTCACATTAAAAACGGCCTTGTGCCTAATTTGCTCAGTGGGGGAGCAAATAAATACCATCTGTTCCGGCAGATACTGCAAGCTATTACTAGCAAAGACCAGATGTGGGGGCAACCCCACATGCCTGACCTTTAACCAGCTCCCATTTCCCACCTCTCGGGAGCTGGTCCCCTTTTTCCCTTCCCCCTCCCTTCACTCCTCACATTAAAACTCGGCCTTGTGCCTAATTTGCTCGGTGGCGGAGCCAATAAATACCATCTGTTCCGGCAGATGCTGCACTTAAGATAATTTGTACCAGTCAATGGAGGGGAAACCCTCTATACTGGGACAATTATTATTTTTGGTAACCAGAGTGCCCCCTTTTTGCCTACTTTTAGGGGAGCTGGTTTTTACCTCACATTAAAAACGGCCTTGTGCCTAATTTGCTCAGTGGGGGAGCAAATAAATACCATCTGTTCCGGCAGGTACTGCAAGCAAAGATCATATGTGGGGACAATCCCACATATCAGACCTTGGTCAATGTAGGGGAAACCCTTCATATCAATTGACACTATCCAGCTGGTCCCCTTCTCCCCCTTTCTACACATTAAAAAACGGCCTTGTGCCTAATTTTCTCAGTGGGGAAGCAAATAAATACAGCCCGTCCGCTTCCCCCCTTTCGCGGGGGGCACCTTTGTGGCCTTCGGGCCAAGATCAAAATGTAGTATCTGTTCCGGCAGATTCTGCAATCAAAGACCATTGTCCTTGTGGCAATCTTTTGGTCCATGTAGGGGCAACCCTATATATCTAATGGACTTCACTATCCAGCTCCCATTTCCCACCTCTCGGGAACTGGTCCCCTTCTCCCCCTCTCTCCACATTAAAAAACGACCGTGTGCCTAATTTGCTCCGTGGGGAAGAAAATAAATCCAGTCTATAGCAGGGGTGCCCATTACATCGCTCGCGATGGACTGGTTGATCGTGGAGACTTTGTTGGAAGATCGCATGGTATTAAAAAAAACATTAGTGCTGGCAAACTTTCAGAACCTCGCGACAGAATTCGACACACAAGAGCAGTCATGTGCACAGCTTGAGAGTGCGCGCTTAATAAAACAAATTGGTAATTGTCCGTCAGAGTTCGCCTAACGTTTTAAAGACTTCGCTTTACTCGAGCTAAACACATTCGTGTGCTGCCCTTTCTAAAAAGATCTGAGGTTGTTTCACTCACATCAACAATTGCAACCTGATCTCTTCTGGGGGTAAGGGATGAGATTCTGGGGGAGCTCATGGACAATTATGGAACTTACTCACAGAGGACCCCAACCTTCTTGACTGCATTATTCGAGTGTACTTACTTATGCAAGTCAGCCTTTTCCCACGTGAAGATCAATAAGTCCAACTACCACTCCACCATGACTGATGCGTATCTATGTCTGCTTGAAGCTGGCTATTAGCAGCTACTGTCCAAACTATTCATCACTGACTGCTTCCACCTAATGCAAGTCATCAGAGTAAAGTAATGACTAAAATGTACAGAGCTATACTGTGCAATATGGGTTGATGCAATAATACAACGTACACATGCATATAATGTACATATAAAAATAATTTACAAAATATTTATAATGGGTTTTGCATTTTTAGTAGGTGATAGATCATTTAAGACTTAGATATGTCACAAGTAGCTCTCATGCTGAAAAGGTGTGTGCACCTCTGTTCTATAGATTATCATGTATTCAACCACGGTACTGGTTGCCGTTCCCATGGTATGGAGAAACCAAGTTACTCTCTCCGGTAACTTCTCTACAACCTCTTTTCCACAGAAGATTCGTTGCAAGGCTATCTCTGCTTTATCGTTATTTTCATGGCAAGTGCTCGTTTGAGCTCTAATATATGGCACTCCTTGCCTGACTTTCAGGAAAACACTCGTGTAACTGAAACCACTATCAATAATTTCCCCCCACTTTTTATCTGTGCCTCAACCTAAACGTAAATTCCATGAACAAAGATTATTTCTTAGAACTGCACGCCTGTGAAAGTCTGTTTTGTTTTCCGACTTTCCCACTGACTACAATATGGTCGTCTTCAAGTCCAACGTAAACAAGTTCTTGATGAGCCGAGCCTTTAAGTAATCCAATTTACTAAATTCCCACTACTAACGATTACTACGATATTTTGTCATAGATTTCCCTGCGCTCATTAACCTTTATCTTCGAGTGGCTTCTGGACCTTGATAAGTGGGGACTCTTTTGTAAAAATAATTGCTCTTGTCAAACATTGGATTCATGTGAACTAAACTTGTGCAGTAATGTTGTTACTGATATCTTGCTATTGACGAATAAATAATCCAAAGTGTAGCATCTGTTCAACCACAGGGTACAATCATACCAGAAATTGTCTTCTCATTTCGGGTGATGCGTATAGTCAGTTACTTGAGGTCCTTTTATTCGACGAGATTGTAAAGCTTATATTGTCTCTTTATATTACTTGTATTGACCGGACTATTGTTCTCATGTTGAGTGTTATTTGTGCAACATTTCGGTCGGATTGTCCTTCGACCGTCTTCAGGCATGTTGGGTGTTGTTTGGAAAAGAACAGAGATAAAGTTACTGGCTCCGAAAATATCTACGGAGGCAGTAACTTTCCTCCTTTCTTTTCCAAAGAACAACCAACATGCCTGAAGACGGTCGAACGACAATCTGACCTAACGTAGCAAAAATAACCCTCACCATGAGAACAATAGTCCGATCAATACAATAATATAAGCAATCAGCCTTCATCTAAAAATTCATATCTTTTATATTCTTTCTTGTTCTGAAAGCCCGATTTTGAGAAGCTGGATTTTCGACATTAAAAACCGACTTTTCATCTAAATTTGAGGGCGAAGGAAAAATCCCTGATGAAGGTGTTATTTAGAAAAAAAAAACAACAACAAAAAAAACAACAAAAAAAAAACAACAACACATTCTTAATATGAGGAGGGGGGCAACCGCAAGTGAAGTGGAAACATTAAAAGAAAACCCTCTTCGCATAATCAAAAGAGGAAGATACAAACCGAACGCTTCAAAAGACATGAAACTGCTTAATATTTGATATCAGTGAATCCAAAATGGAGGACACCGATGAGTCATCCGTGGGAAACAAAAGCTTTATCAGAAATCAGATTGAGGCAACATCGAACATCTAAGGTTATTTGCGTTTACTTATCTCTCCATCTAATCGCGTGTGCAACAAATTTCCCCGCCAAAATTCACCGTGACTCTTTTAGCGGAAGTTGAGTTAATCTTCATAAGTAGAGGTTTAACACGCAAACCGTAACGAACTCTATTTTACATAGCGACGCGCGCAGTTTTTATGCATGAGTGATGGCCAGATATTTTTAACGCTCGAAGCGTCTTCTTTTTTTCTTCTTTTTTCCGTATTTTTTCTTCTTCCTCATAATCATCTTTTACTTATTGTTGTTCTTCTTCTTATTATTATTGTTGTTGTTGTTATTATTATTATAATTGTTATTATTATTGTTATTATTGTTATTATTATTGTTGTTGTTGTTATTGTTATTATTGTTATTGTTATTATTATTGTTATTATTATTGACTCACAAGGAGCTTTCACACAAATAAGTACAATCAGAATCAAAACCCTTTTGCCAACGTTAAATAAGGGTATTTATTCTGGTAACGTAAAAATCTGTTCTTGTGGAGATGAAATCGCTAAAGGTATTTTTGAAGCATTTCTGACACAGAAAGTTGTTGAGATGCCTAAAAAAAAACTGGTATTCGGTAGGTGTAAGATCTGGTGAGTATGGCGGATGAAGCAGAGTTTCGTAGCTCAATTCGTTCAACTTCTGCAGGGTCGATTTAGCAACGTGCGGCCAGGCATTGTTGTGGAGGAGAATTGGACATTTTCTGTTGACTAATGTTGGATGTTTTTGTCGAATGGTTTTAATGCATTTCATTCATTCGTTCAGCGGTACTTATTCGCTGTAATGGTTTCGCCTACATCTAAAAAACTGTAATGGATGAGACCGAGCGCAGACAACCAAACAGTCAGGATGACCTTTTTTTGTGCGACTCTGGCTTCAGGAAGTGTCCTAGAGCGTCGTCGGCGTCTAACCACTGAACCGAGCATTATTTACGACATTATTTATTGAAGTCTTGGTTTTTGTTAAAACAGTATATGATTGCTCAATTATGAAATGTGATAATTTTTTAGCTTACTTTTTAAGTCATCTCTCTTTTTTTTGGTTTAAATTTATTGGTATATGAACAATTATTGAATTATATTAACCCAGAATAATTCAGAATACTACAAATTAGTCATATATATATATATATATATATGATTGTTACTATAATTATTTTTTATTACCCACAGACACCAGTGTTTCATCATATTGTGCCAATCATACAGAATTTAGGCTTCGATGGGGCTACCTTTATGCAAGCCACAAAGCAAGCAAGATTTAAAAATTATGGATATGGATTGGCCACCGCAAAGTCCTTACTTAAATCCAATAGAAAATCTTTTGAAGACCTTAAGAGTGAAAGTTATGGAAAGAAATCCTACTAACACGGAGCTTTTGTGGGTGAAGCTTCAAGAAGAATGGTCTAAAATTAGTATCGATGATTATCAAGAACTGATTCGTTCTTGTAGTCGAAGATGTGCAACTGTCATTGAGAGCAAGGACTGATTTATTAAATATTGATTTTACATGTATTTTTATTGTTTTTTGGCTGTTTACATTGTTTTTCTCAATTTTGTCCCTTACTTTTGGACGTTCCTATTTTGAAAATAAATGAATGTTATAATTTTTTTTCTATCCTTTGCAAATGATTCAAATTTTAGTATGTTATTATGGATGATAACGACTACCATTTGTCAAAATTTCAGTTTTTCACAGTAGTTATTTCTAACAAAGATTAGGTTTTAAAATGTTGTCCCTTAGTTTTGGACGCTACTATATATATATATATATATATATATATATATATATATATATATATATATATATATATATATAAAATGTGCGTGCGTTAATGCGGCGGCACTCTGGCAAGTACATGTGTACATGAATATATTTGTTTGTATGTCATGGCGGTTCAGTCATGAATAATATCGTCATGTGCATTTAAGTAAAAAATGTTTGCTAGAGTTCATAATTTTTTTTTAAATGTGTTTTTTAGAATAATTGTAAAAAAACCATAACTCGATGTGTTTACAATGTACATATTTAGGTTGTACATAAATTAGTTTTATTTATACCAAGATTCAAATTTAAGACGACTTAATAAAATAGGTTTGACTTCCATATAATGGTGTCACAATTCAGTTTCTCTTCTGCAACATCTTTTTCCCACTTCATCTTTTATTTCTTCGTTTTGCAATTGTCTTTCCTTATTATTGCTATTGACTGTGTCAAGCATAAACATTTTTCCTTTGATTTAAAATATATATTTTTTCATTTTATTAAAAATATATTGGATATTTTCTCCTTTTATATATACATACTACACACATACACACACACACACACACACACACACATATATATATATATTCACTAACCCTAACCCTAACCCTAACACACACACACACATATATATATATATATATATATATATTCACTAGCAGAACCCGTTAACCGGCGTTCTCCAGTGGAAGCATGCAACCCTCATCTTGTAGAAAAATTAAAATACGGTTGTTGTTGTTGTTGTAGCTGTTGCCCAGTCTCCAACCTCCTCATATTAAGAACAGCTTTCGGGATGGTAACCTGCAACATCCTTAACTAAGAACGACTTTCGGAAAAGACACCTGAATTTTGGTATTGGAGGTGGCTGTTAAAATATTTGCTACAAATTTAACATTGATAATCGCTCTCTGCAAATACTATGAACCAGCAAAGAAATTTGAGTGTGGCAGTGTCGGTCGGGTATAATTAGATTTGTTCTTCGCTCGTGCGTACTAATCTGGCGTCCAGTGATTTAAAGTGCGTAATACAGGGCTTTATATCGCGAAAATTACTTGTATCTTCTAAATAAAAATGAGATTTTCTTAATTAGCATAGTGGAAAACTTTTAAAAAGTCGTCATTTTAAAGGAAAGTATATAGGTGGATCTAAGGTAAATATTTATCCTAAAAAACAATTGGTCTATAATCAAACATACCTTCTCGTAAAGCAATAAAGTATGGTTGCTGTTGTTGTTGTTGCCCAACCTCCAACCTCCTCATGGTAAGAACGAGTTTCGGAATAGACACTCCCAACTACCTCATGTTAAGAACGGCTTTCGTAATGGACACTCCCAACCTTATCATACTGATAATCGCTGTCAGAATCCCGACGCTCTAATACTATGAACCAAAAGAAAAACGTTGCCATTTAAAGAAAATGTGTCTATTATTTGTCTATAGTCAAACACCTGCATAAAATATTTGGGCGTCAACTTCATTCCAAGTAGTTCAAGCAAAAAACGAAAAATAAACAATGATAACCGTAAATTATTATGTTTCCGGGTTATTTTGTTTGTTTTCTTGGGGGGATTATCTGCGCGATGTTATCGAAAAATATAAATAAACAAAAGTATAAAGAAAGTGAAACAAAAACAAAAAAATAGCATCGTTTTCGGTTTCTTCAGGAGATTCGAAAGCTAAAATAAAAGCAATGCAATCCGTAAATGATATGCATTTTGTTTCAGGGATTGTCTTTTTGTAGGGGTAGTTGCGTGGTGATAGTGTGCGTGTGATTTACTGTGAGAGTGTAAATACATAAATTTATGATCATAAAACTATTGCTTTGTGTAGAGAGAGAGAGAGAGAGAGAGAGAGAGAGAGAGAGAGAGAGAGAGAGAGAGAGAGAGAGATCATATTTGTAATGGTCTGACGTGTTCATTTTTGTAAGATGTGTAATCCGGAATAATAGATTTTTAAGCTATCAGCCAATGAGAATTGCCGGAAATTTAGAAGGGAGGAATTATCATTTTTAAATCGGGAAGTGGAAAGATAACTCAATGCCTATGAGTGTATGATCCAGTTACGAAGGATGCCAAGAAAATATAGTAATAATGTGTATATGTCTTCCCGGTTTTGATTGGGGGCGGTAGGTGGACTTTATATTTAGAGGGAAAAATAGGAACTGCATCGTCTAAAGATGGTGCGATTGTGATGATGTTGCTCCTAGGATTTAATGTAAAATTTTATTAAAACGACTTAATGTATGTAAAATGTCGTTCTAAAGTTACATAAGATAGTGGCTAAGAATAGAATTTGTATGTGGCATATGTTGTTGCAAACCTATGGTATTTTGGCACTGAGGGGAATTTCTGCAATCAAAATATTATATAGGAGATATATATGTCTCTAGGAAAATATGCTTATTCAATTATATTTCACCTTCCATTATACTAATACTTTAATTTATAAAGCTCGATGCAACTACAGAGCATATACAAATAAATGACAAATGTCTATATTCCAAATTATAAGATGTTGACTATCTTACCGTTTATTTCTTTAAGATGTTAAATTCTTGACAGCATCTGGTTCGTAGCGCAGAATCATTCATGTAATTATGTTAATTTGTGAATTTATTCTGCTCTTAACTCATCAGAAGGAAAGAAACTCATCAATTTCAAAATAAAATAAAGGAGTATGGGTATGATTACAAGATCCAAAAATCGGAAAAGAAGTTGCAATTTTGTTTTCTTTTAGGTGCATCATCTTTGAATTTTAATGTAGAGTTACCTACGCTAAATTTACGTATTTATAAATTGTTGTCATACTGTTATAATTTACATAAAATATTTTATTAATTTATTCTTTATAATTAGTCTATATTTATTTTCCTAGATAATATTGATAACGGTCAAATCCAGAATGTATGTATTTATGCTTATTTTATACAAAACTAATTATCAAATCTATTGATTTATGTACGGTAATTGCTTATGTACGATGATTAGTTAAATTTAAATTTTGCTTAACTATAACCCTCATTTTATTATTTGTTATATTATGTATATTTCTACATTTAAATATATTTCTATAATTGCCATTTAGTTAGGTTTAATTAACCATTTATTTACATTAATATAACATCTTTCTTAATTTTTTTCAAATACATTTGTTTTTCCATATCCAAGAGAGATAATTTACTTTTAGAAGTATACTGAATTGTCTCCTATTACATAATCGAATTTTATTCGTTAGATTTTATGTATCTTAATTGTACTAATAAAATGTTATTATTTTGTAATTTAGTAGTTTTAATTTATTTAATTTTCATCATTTATTGATTATATTATTTATTTAAACCTTAATATTTAAAAATAATTTTCAATATAAATTAATCCATGTTTATTTATAAGTTTTACACATTTCTATTATAACACGTACTATATTTACTTTAATTATTACCCGATACGTCTATTAGATTTACTTCAAATAAATATATTTTCTCTAATCTAATATATTCAACTCAAATAAACCCCGATTTTTTGTATTTATATATATTCTTAATATCTTAAAATTAAGTCCAATAAAATAAAGTACGCATCAAGTGCGATTGAAAGCCAAATACAACTAATATTAGGAAAATAAACAAATATTATACTTGTTTGAAATTTATCACAAATATATTTCAGAGGTCTCGCCCATCTTCAGTGTGTTGTTTCTTTTTTGTTTTTTCTTCTTCCTTGCCATGTTATAAATTTGGAGAAAGAATTTTTAAAGAGCCGCGCGTTGTTTCTAGCGGTTATATTTTGAAATGTTTGAACTGTGCGTAGGCAACGCGAGAATAACGTCAAAGAATGAGAGTTCATATAGAAACGTTGTTTTAATTTGAATGAAATAAAATACGCATCAAGTGCAATATATTTGTGATAAATTTCAAGCAAGTAAAATATTTGTTTATTTTCCTAATATTACGTTGTGATTTGGCTTTCAAGCGCGCTTGATGCGTATTTTATTTATTCAAATTAAAACAGCGTTTCTATATGAACTCTCATTCTTTGACGCAAGTCCAATAACTTTATTTATTTACATTGTTTTTCATGGAGGTATATCGTTATAACTTAATATTCAATATCATTCATGCTATATTTTTAATATCAGTTTTATATAGTTTCATTCCTATTGACATATAGTTCAACTCCATCATATTTACATTTATTTATATATTTTATTGATTTTATTTTTATTTTTAATTTATTTCCATTGTTATTCTGAAAGGAATCTTAAGTTTAATACGATGTGTGCAATTATATATTTATTTAATACTATGTATACTTATTAATTATTTATTACATTGTTTTAATTTAATTATTTAAAATCAAACATTCAATGTTATTGTTTTCAAATGTAATTATTATGTATACATATTTCAATATTTCAGCCACACAAAGATAACTGCTCATTATATAATATATAGCAAGAATTTGTTTATATTGGATTTGAAGACAACCAAATTGTAAGCAGCACAGAAGCAGTCACATGATAATGTCTTCCGCTAGGTATATGGATGAATTAACTAATAAATGAATTAGCCTAAGTTTTTAGTGAAACAGATCATACTGGTTTTCTTTGGAAAGTTATGTCAGTGAAAAACGGAAAACTCCACTTCACGCTCATACTGGACGAATACTTAATATAATTAGATCCTTCTTGAATAAGAGAAAAACCCAAGTTGTTATCGATGGTCGTACATTAAAACAGCATGCGATAAATGCGGGTGTGCCACATGGGTCGATCCTTGGGCCCTTATTATACATGTTATTTACAAACGATCATACCTGAGAAAATTGTCTTCGAGACGAGTATATTTACTGATGACACCACATTCTGTAACAGTAACGAAGAGAAAACGAATGTACCGATATCTATAAGTTCACCCACAAAAACCAAAACCTTACTTCTGTTTATATTTTTTTCAAATATAAACCGCGTGTCAAACTATTAACGAGATAACATTTTTTTACCAGTTTTAGAAACTTACCGGTAGTTTCGTATCAAAAGCTTCGGAAACGTTGGAAATGCTGAGCTGCGCGTACTGTGAAATTTTCGTTCCGCGCAATATAAACAACTTGCCATGGTAATTGCTGAATCCACGGTATTGGAGGTGTTTAAAATTATTAATAAGGCAGTCTGTTTCGTCAATAAAATAGGTCGTAAAGGTGGTTTGAATAGTTCTGAAAAGCATACTATTACAGAACAGCTAGCAAAAGGTAAAACTACCCTCGAAATATCGAAAATGATAGGAAGGTACCATCAAACTGTGAAGAACTTTGTCAATGACTCTACAAAGGTACGTAAGAGAGCTGATAAAGGTAAATCTAGAGTTGTTTCATGCTGTTATCAACTCCAAATTAAACGTGAAGTTAAGAACCCTACGCAGACAAGTCGAGAAGTCTTTGACCAAGCCGGATTGAAGAATGTCTAAAAAAGAAATACTCGATGCCGCCTTCTCAAAGAAGTGGCAAAGTATGTTAAACCTGTGACAAAGCCTCCATTAAAGCAAAATCACATACAAGACCGATTGAAATGGTCAGAAGACAACATGAAAACGGAGTTTTCCAAAGTTTTGTTCACGGATGAAGTGTGTGTCACTCTTGATGGCCCAGATGGTGTAAAAATGATGTTAAATGCGTACATAGCTTTTCTGAAGGAACACTTTGAACCATGGCTGACGAAGCAAAGGTTGACGTTCAGAAGAACCATTATTTTTATGCAGGATAATGCTCCCTCGCATGCAGCAAGCAAAAGCAAAGAGTATTTGCAACAACTGGGTTCTCTGGGCGACGGAAGATGGAGTGGTCTGCGAGTTCACCAGATTTTAACCCAATTGAGAACCTTTGGAGTATCATGAAACGACGCCTCTATGCAAGTGAACGCCATTTAAGAGCAAAGATGAGTTGTGGGATGCTCTCCAAGAGGTATCGTGAGGACTAGCTTGACGAAATCACAAATTTGACTAATTCTGTTGACCAACGTCTTTTACAAGTCATTCATAAAAAAGGATCGAATATCCCCTACTAATTATCTCAACGTAGAAATTGCTATGTAGTTATTGTGTTCTAAGCATTTTTCCTAGTTCATTTAATGTTTGAAAATTATTTCAGTAAACAAGTTATGGGTATATTGTGTTTTTTTCTCAACCTCGTTAATAACTTGACACACTGAAATCAAGAAGTATTCCTATCTTTTGCCATAGTTTCGCTAATACTGCTTTAAATATTTTTTTTTTTTGACTGGAGTAGCTTAATAGTATTGTAAGTACTTTCTCAAAGTTTTATGGATTTTTATTCACTCGTTCCTTAAATAATTAAACAAAAATGTAAACTCGTTAATAATTTGATACGCAGTGTATACCAGAAGACTGGCTGAAGGCCAATTGTATTCAGAACAAAGACGATTACCATTGCACCAAAGTAATATTTTCCAGGAGTAATATTTTCCAGGAGTAATATTTTCAAGGAATAATATTTTCAATGAGTAATATTTTCAAAGAACAATATTTTCAAAGAATAATACTTTCAAGGAGTAATATTTTAAAGGGGTAATATTTTCAAAAAGTAATATTTTCAAGGTGTAATATTTTAAAGGGGTAATATTTTCAAAGGGCAATATTTTCAAAGAGCAATATTTTCAAAGAGTAATATTTTCAAGGAGTAATATTTTCAAAGAGTAATATTTTCAAAGAGTAATCTGTTTTCCATCTAAGAGTTCTGTATTCTGAGAGAAATGTATTCTAAGAATCGAAATAATTACCTATAGAATTTGACAACTATATTCAACATTAAATAATCTATAAATGGTTGATATGTTGTAAAACGTGGGTAAACGAAGGTGGACTAACTCTGTCGTGTTAGAAAATTACTCACACCTGAGAGTATCCTATACTGCTACAAAACCACAATTCGCCCATGCATGGAGTATTGTTTACATATCTGGGCTAATGCGTCTACCTCTAGTCTCTCTCTCTTAAACAGAGTCCAATAAAGAGTTCGCAATCGAATACGTCATGTACTATAAGCCTAACCCTAACCCATGTCCCATCGCCGCAATGTTACATCTATGTGCCTGTTTTACAAGTACTTTAATGGAATGAGCTCCAATGAGCTCAATACGCTTGTTTCCACTCGACGAGCATAATCTCGACCTATGCGAGAACAGCAAAATCGACACGGCTTCATTATTGCGATTCCTAGATAGTCGAGACCATCTACTCTCTTATTTTTCTTTTATGACTGACAGACTTTGTATTTCACTTCCTTTTTCCTGCTTTCCTAACTTTAATTACATGTAGAAGTTTAAATGTAATGTGAACGAACATCTCGCTGCTAAACTTCCAACGATCCCCTGTTAGACATGATTCCAAATAGTAACCCCTTACGACCAAGTGGTAATACAAGCCTTGTTTGGGACTGAAAAACAAACAAACAAACAAACAAACAAAGAAGATTAGTTACTCCTTGCTAATAATTGAATTCAAACTGAATGTAAAAATATTTAAATAATTTCCCAGAATTTTAGTGAAGCATCTATTCAACCGTGCATAGATTAGACACAAAGACGTTTTATTTCGATTGTTATGCAAATTCCAAGCATGTTCGGGGAAGAGGAATTTTAGTTTCTAATAAAAATAGAAATAATTTATTCATTATTTAATATTTTATTTCAATATATTATTCAATATATTGAAATGATATCCGTATTTTATTTTGTAAGGAAGGATCACAGGCTTTTCGCTTGTTTTTTCAAATCCAAATATATATATATATATATATATATATATATATATATATATATATATATATATATATATATATATATATATGTGCACTGAAGATTCCCGAAAGGATGAAACACTAGTGTCTGTAGGTATTTAATTATTATAGTAGAAAATAATTATGACAGCCCCTTTAAGAAATTCATTTCTTATCGTTGAGCACTTTCAGTTGAATTAAAAGTCGGTCAATTTAGCTCTTATGCGTAGATCATCGTATAACGATTAGATCACTGTCTGCCTGACGTAAATGAACACTTAAAATTAAGATGTTTAAAATTCAACGTTATTTCAAGCGGTTAATGGTAGCCGAATGGATACGGTCTTCGCTAATCGAGCCAGAGATGTCTCGTGATGCGGGGTTCGAATCGTTCGACTGGTAGTAATCGTGACACCCTGCACTGAAGATTCCTGAAAGGATGAAACACTAGTGTCTGTAGGTATTTAATTATTATAGTAGAAAATAATTATATATATATATGAAAGATGTTTGAATTTATTTAAGTAAGAACCAAATTGACAGATGCGCGCCCGGAAGTCGTCGAGCGTTACGACGACGACGACGTCAATGACCAGGTTTGTTTGTTATAAGCGAAGTCAAAAAAGAAAACAACGTTTTAATTAAGCGTGGGGGGGGGTAATCAAAACAGCGAAAAAGAAACACAAAAAAACTAATGTAAGGCAAACGAACGATGAAAACAGACAAAAAGAAAACGTGAAAAATGGCTTAAATAAGTCTGTTTCGATATGAAAAGTTAAAAAATCGGTGGGTACCCGGGTGTTTTTGGGTGTGTGGTCAGGGATGGATAAGCGAAGTAAAAAAAACAAAAAAAAACAAAAAAACAGAAAAACGAACATTACGTGAAAAATGGCTTAAATAACACTGTTTAAATATTTAAATTTAAAAAATCGAAAGAAAAAAAAGACACCTCACACCACGATTCGAACCTAAAACGTTTAGATAATGAACCAACGCGCTAATCAACTAACCTAACGCGACTTACATAAAATTTGTTCAGTTTTTCAACTATTTAAAGTAAATCGGGTCATGACCTCATCTGGCGCATGCATAGAATCGCCCGTCGTCACGAGAAGACCGTTTTTGTTGACCCTCCTGTCGAAAATTGTCGATTTCGGTATGAAAAAATAAACGTTTTTGGCCAATTTTTCGATATTTTTCGAGCGAAGGATGGGGCTTCGATATGATACCGAGTTTGTGAATTTTCGTCGTGTCTGTCGAAAGTTTTTAGCAGACACAAACATACACACATACATACATATATTTTCGCTTATATAATATATATATATATATAGATGATAGTTTATGAAAAGGTGAAAAGGAAGGGTTGTAAATTTGGGTTGAATTTGGGGGTATCAAAACCAAAGCAAAATATGATGAAAGTAAAAATAAAATAGATAAACCCCATAATTTATTATACCATACCTGTTCACACTGAAACACTTATCACAATATTCTATATTAAAAAAACCTTGTTAAACTTTGTGACATATTTCCATTCTATGGAGGTCAGGTGCGAACGAACACCCCATAATTTTATTATACCATATTTCTTCAAACTGAAACATAATTATCAAAGTATACTTATGCAGATAGATATGAAAAGTCTTTATTAAAGTTTGTGCCTATTTCCATTCTATGGAGGCCAGGCGCGAACGCAGACCCCACAAATTTATTATATCATCCATATTTAAGTTACAACATACTTACCAAAGTATTCTTATGTACATCTATATCAAAAACACTTGGAAACGTTTTTTTTAATTTTTAAATTTTTTATTTCTATACTTTGTGAACCAGGCGCGAATGCAGACCCCACAATTTTAATGAAACACCGTTCTGCCAGATCAAACATATCCATTCCTGTGCCTCGACACATCCATCATTATATGTAATCAGTTTTTTAAAATAGTCAACCATATAGGAGCCTATTCCTGACCAGACAGACACACACAGAGCTTTATATATATATATATATATATATATATATATATATATATATATATATATATATATATATATATATGGACTATTATAATATCCATCCCAACAATCAATATATCATTTCTTTTAGATTTTGATGGTTTTTCTTTTTTTGTTGCGATGGTACAGATATAAATAAATAAATATTGCTCATGTTACGCACCGTGTTGACTAGAATATATATTCCGAAATTCATAATGATCGATTCGGTAGTTTAAGAGTTTATCCTGTACAACGATATATATTATCATGTACAACGATAGATAAATAAGTATATGTATGTATCATAATTTTTGTTGTGTACAAAATTTATACTGCAATTATGAAGAGAGACATGTTTGAATATTATTAAAAGTATGGAACAATGAAAGATCAGCTTTAAGAGCTAAATTGAGCTTCATTTTTAGAAGCAAGAATTACCTATGTTTTGTAAATAAAGTGTATTGACGGTGAGAAAAACAAATACATAAAATAAATCACGTGTGATGTGTGTACGATGATAGAATCCCCTCACGTTCAAGCCCAAGAGACATTCCTTTTGTTTACAGAGAGAACGAGAATGATCTCGAAGATCGTCAGACAAAAGTCCGATTGAGCGCAACTCAATATAGTAAATGAGTCAATACTGAAGTTCGTAGCACATGATGAGTTTTTAAGCCAATGATCAAATTATTGAAGATCCGGACGTGTTACTAAGGACGTCTGTTGCTAGGTAGATACAATTCCTGATTCTGCCAGGTATGTGCTGTTGGATTCTATTATTCAATCTTAACGTCGTTCAACCTACATAGTCGGCACAACAACTACATTTAAATTGATAAATTACATTATTGTGATGCGAGGAGGTAAGAACGTCTTTTCGAAAGGACGCCACTAAAAGTTTCGTAAACTCAATACGTACGTTAGAAGCAAAGTAAAATGTTTCTACTATGATTTGCTTGACGAATTTGTCGCTTCACTGAGCCTAATCACAAATTGGGCACCGTATCGGCTTTTATTTGGAAAAATGAATTTAATATCTTTTCAATAATAGACCCACTCACAACGAGAGGATACCCATTATTGGATAAAGTACTCGTGATGGTTTTCAGTTCTTCATCCAGTTTTGCTTTTGAAGAAATCATAAGGGTACGAATTTTTAGGGCACAAATTGATTAAATTTTTAGTTTCTAGGGCTAAACGAACCTCGGCATATATACTATCCTGTACACATGGGTTTACGACGATAATTTTGTTACTAGTACATCCAAGAAAGCTAGAGAATAGTTAGTTAAAAATTCCAACAAAAACCTAACAGCCAGCCATGGTTCTCCCCAGAATGTGCTGCTGCTATCGCGCACAGAAATAACTTTTTCTATAGCTACCAACGTAATAGATGCACTGAGACTAAAGCTGCTTTCAGGACTGCCAGCAACCACTGTAAAAGAGTAATAAAAAATGCAAGAGAGCTATATGCCCAGTCTGTAAAATCCAAGGTAGCTGATCAGCGGCTTGGTTCCCACCAGTTTTGGCAAATAACAAATAGGATCCTGAACAGAAGTGTGCGTTCTATCCCAACAATTATCAATGGACCAGAGGTCATCTCGTCAGCGTCAGACAAGGCCAAACTATTTGCAAAGAACTTTGCAGCTAATTCTACCCTATGCAACGAAGGCCATCAACTCCCCATATTTCCTCCTATAACACAGAACAAGCTAGGTAACATACAAATATCCGTGCATGAGGTCACCAAGCTAATAAAAAACCTAGATTCCGCCTGCGGAACTCTGTTCCGTCTGCCTGCATCCCTCCTGACTACAACTTGGATGTCTTCAAGTCTAATGTTAACAAATTCCTAATGAACCGCCCCCTTAAGTAAACACTTCATCAAATCTCCTCACTAACGTAATGTACTTGCAATAACCCTTATCCCTGAGTGGCTTCCGGGCCTTGTATAAGTGGTGATCACTGTGTAAAACAAAAAAAAAAGATTCCTTGATGATTATAGTTAAATGTGGTAAAAAACAACAGCTAAATATTAAGAGATTTTACAAGAATCAGAATTGTTAATTGTAAAAGAATCGAATATTTAGAAGACAATTGGAAATTGTACCCGCATTGGGACAAAGATTGGAATGGTCCTATCACTAAAATATATATATATATATATATATATATATATATATATATATATATATCTATATATATATATATATATATATATATATTATATATATATATATTATATATTATATATATTACATATGTTATATAAATATATTATATATATATATTATATATATATTATATATATATTATATATATATTATATATATTATATATATTACATATATATCATATATATATATAATATATTATATATATATACTACATATATATTATATATAATATATATATTTTATATATAACACATATTATATATATTATATATATATTATATATATTATGTATATATATATATTAGATACATGTACTATATATTTATTATATATATATTATATATATTATATATATTACATATAGATATTATATATATATACCATATATATATTACATATATAATATATATTATATATATTATATATATATTATATAAATAATATTATATATATAATGTATTATATATTATATATATATTATATAAATATTACTTATATTTTATATATATATGTGTTATATTTAAAAAATATATATATATTATATATAATATATATAATATATATTATATATATTATATATATTATATATTATATATATATTATATATATATTATATATTATATATATTATATATATTATATATAATATATATATTATATATATATTATATATATATATTCTATAATATATATATAATATATATTATATATATATTATATATATATTATATATAATATATATATATTATATATAAGAGTATTATATATATTATATATATATTATATATATAATATATATTATATATATATATGATATATAATATATATACTTTTTATATTATATATAATATATATCATATATATATTATATATATTATATATATATATTATACATATTATATATGTAATATCTATTATAATATATATAACATATATATTATATTTATATATATTATATATATTATATATATTATATATTATATATATTATATATTATATATATTATATATTATATATATATTATATATTATATATATTATATATATTTTATATATTATGTATATTATATATATTATATATATTTTATATATTATATATATTATATATATTATGCATATATAATATATATTATATATATTATATATATATTATATGTATTTTATATATATATTATATATATTTTATATATATTATATGTATTTCATATATATATTATGTATAATATATATTATATATATTATAGGTATTATATATATTATATGTATTTTATATTTATATATTGTATGTATTTTATATATATATAGTATATGTATTTTGTATATATATAGCATGTGTATTTTATATATATATATATTATAGGTATTTGATATATATATATAGTATATGTACTTTATATATACATATATTATACGTATGTTATATATATATGTATTTAATATATATTATATATATTATATATATTATATGTATTATATATATATCTTATATGTATTTTATATATATTATATGTATTATATATATTATATATATATATTATATGTATTTTATATATATTATATATATATTATATATATATATTATATATAGTATGTATATTATAGATATTATGTGTATTTTATATAAATATTATATATACAATATATATTATATATATTATATGTATTTTATATATATATATTATATATACAATATATATTATATATATTATATGTGTATTTTATATATATTATATATATATTATATATACACTATATATATATTATATATCAAATATATGTCATATATATAGTATTTATATTATACATTTTATATATAGTATACATATAATGCATATTATATATAATATACATATTATATATATTATATATATTATATATATTATACATATTATAAATATTATATATTATATATATTATATATATTATATATATTATATATATATTATATATATTATATATATTATATATATATTATATAGATTATATATATACATTATATATATTATATATTGTATATTATAAATATTATATATATATATTATTTATTATATATATAATATATATTATATATATACCCAAGATATTATATATATTATATATGTAAAATATATATTATATATATTATATATATATTTTATCTATATATTATATATATTTTGTATATATATTGTATATATTAAATATATATATAATATATATATTTAATATATCTATTATGAATATATATTAAATATATATAATATATATGTAATATATATTTATATATAATACATATACATATATATAATATATAAAATATTATATATAATTGGTATTTATATAATATATAATATATATAATATATAATATATATGTAATATGTATATTTATATATAATACATATATATATATATATTATATATAACATATAATATATAATAGATATTTATATAACATATAATATATAAGATATCTAATATATATAATATATATATAAAATATATATAATATAATATATATATAATATATATAACGTATATATATAATTCATATATAAAGTATAATATATATAATATATATACACAACATATATATAATATATATAATATATATAATACATATATAATATATATAATACATGTATATTATATATAATACATATAGATACAATATATATAATATATATAGATTATATATATAACATATATAATATAAATATATATATAAGATATATAGATTATGAATATAACATATATATAATATAAATATATATAATACATATATAATATATATACAATATATATAATATAAATATATATATGATATGTATATAATATATATGATACATATATATAATACTAGACCACCCGTGACCCGTTGGGTCAGTACGTTATATTAGCTATGGAATTCATGTATGAGCGTGACACTTGTGGCATAAAGAAAATAGTTTTTTTTTACATAACAGAAGCATTTCTATGAAAGTATATTAAAATGAAAAAAGAATATAGATAGATTTCTATGAGTCGTTCTGTTTATTATAATTGTTATTTTTTTTTAAATTACAGTTACTGAATTATAAGTGGTTGGTCATACTTATAGGTAAATATGCACTGAACAGGTATCATAATCCTTATTATAGTTAAATTCAAATTTTGATATATCATCTTTTAAATGAAATTGTTAGTTGAAAGTACAGAATAATAAAAAAAACACTCTCCACATGTTAATAATGGCTTTTTAAATAGAAAATGAAAATAAAATGTAACTTTTTCATTTAATTTAAGCAAACATTCAGTACCCATTGTGTAAAGGAAAACACTATTTAATGTAATAGAAATGTGTGCATTTACCGATTCAGCTTTCCGTTTGGAAATGTAAGCAGACGACTTTAAAAAACATGGGAAGAAGAAAAAGAAATTTTTTTGTAATAACGCCCTCTAGTAAAAAGGTCTGCATTAGTTAAGGGGGATAACTCTATCCAGTTTTACATCGCTGCCTTTTTCTCTCTCTCACACATACACGTAACTATTTCTCGCGTACGTAACGAAAACAGAGGGAGTAGGAGTGTTGAAATCTATTAGAGGGAAAGTGAGAGGTGTTTTCTTTCCATAAATTGTATAGGGTAATATTTCATATTATCAATAGATTCATAGATAAATAGATTTTATAATATATATTATAATTATCTATGAATCGATGTATTATTTGTATATATAAATAACTATTTGATCAAATTAAATTAAATTGTTTGTATTAAAAGCGATATAAAAATTCCGGAATTGGAATAACGGATTGCATACGTTGCTATTAACGCATGCGCAACCGGATGTTGAAAACCGGAAATCTGATTGCAAACATACAAGATCCATAGACTTTTAGTATTATATAGATATATAATATTAATATATATACGATATATATAATATATATAATATAAATATATATATTTTATATATAGTATATATAATATAAATATGTATATGATATATATATAATAGAATATGAAGATATATATGATATATATATAATATATATATGATATAAATATATATATGATATATATAATATATATAATATAAATATATATATGATATATATCATATATATAATATGAATATATATATGATATTTATATAATATAAATATATATATGATATATAATAGATATTATATGAATATATATATGATATATATATTATATATATAATATAAATATATATGATATATATATGATATATATAATATGAATTTATATTATATATATATATAATATAAATATATATATTATATATATACCATATATAATATAAAATATATATGATATATATGTATATATAATATATAATATAAATATATATATGATATATTTATAATATATATAATATAAATATATGTATGATATATATAAAAATATATAATATAAATATATATATATATATGGTATATATAATATATATAATAAAAATATATAACTACTTCATTTACTCACATAAAATTAATATACGAAAGTATAGATTTTTTCGTAAGCTGTAAGTATTTACTTCAAAAGTTCTCAATACGTAGGTAGAGCTATTTAGTAATTATAAAATATTTTTGGCGATTAAGTTGCACTGAATATTCTGCGTTTCATCCACTATAGGATTCGTCTGGCTTAATATAAGTATATATATAATTCATGTATAATAAATATATATATATATAATATATAATATATATCTAATATAAATATATATATGATATATATAATATAAATATATATAATATATGATATATATCTAATATAAATATATATATTATATAAATATATATATAATATATATATAATATATATATAATATAAATATATATAATATATATAATATATATAATATAAATATATATATAATATAAATATATAGATAATATATATATATAATATAAATATTTATATTATATATATAATATATATAATATAAATATATATATAATATATATAATATAAATATATATATATAATATATATATAATATAAATATATATATAATATCTATAATATAATTATATATATAAATTATATATAATATCTATAATATAAATGTAATATATATATATATAATATATATAATATAAATATATATAATATATATATAATATATATAATATAAATATTTATATAATATATATAATATAAATATAGATAATATATATATAATATATATTATGTATTATAACTAATACGTACATAATATATATACTAAATATATATGATATATATAATATATATATATAAAAGATATATATATGATATATATAATATATATATACAAGATATATATATAATATATATATAATATATATATGGTGTATATATAATATATATATATATAATATACATATCATATATATACATAATATATACATACAATATATATATAATATATATATACAATATATATATATATAATATATACATAAATACATGGTAAACTACGCTTTTGGTTAGTTTACCAGGCCACAATATTTGTGAAAGAGAACCCGAATAACAAGAAATATTACGTAGGTTGACTCTCTTAAATTTCAAAACTTGATACTATGACCACAAATGTACCTTCAACAATAAACAACACCGTATGAAAACAACACTAGCGAATTAATACTGGGAACTCAAGGAAAGAGGACATTCGCCGGTAGTCGAATGGAAAATAATAAGACAAGCTTCCACGTGTAGGGACCTAGACGACCCATGTAGATTATGCTTTCATAAAAAATTTGCTATCCTCTACTTTAAAGAACCCCAGCATCTATTAAACTGTAGAAGAGAAATAGCAAACAACTGTGTTCACAAGGTAAAATTTACGCTAGGATAGCGATACATAATAGTTTTAAAACTAAAAAAACAATAGAAAATAAAAAAATAAATAAATTAAATAAACGTGAATATACATAAACTATCACACATATATGTATGTATATATACATATATGTATATATATGCATATATGTGTGTACACATATATATTTATATATAAACTAACATTAATAAAAAAATTAAAAAAAAAACGCTAACCTAGATTTAAAACAGATCAAGAAGCTAAATATCCAAGCTAAATAGAGCACACACAAAGGAACAGGTCAACCAGAGGTCAAATAGGCCTTTGTCCGATAAATGCATTCTCGTTGGCTGATAGGGAGGGCGCCCTGGATACTAGAAAGCTGATTGGCTAACTAAAATTTCAATAGAAGATGCGCATATAAAAACGACAAACAACCACAGAATTCGCGCAAAAGCCTGAAGAATTCTAGAGTGGATAAAACGCTGAATATTCAGTGTAGCTTAATCGCCATATACATTTTATAACTTACTACTATATATATATATATATATAATATTTATATATATAATATATATATATGTATAATATATATATGTGTATTATATATATGTGTGTTTGTGCGCGCGCGCATCCATTTAAATAAAATATAATATTATATATATATATATATATATATATATATATATATATATATATATATATATATATATATACCGATCAGGTACTTTAAATAAACGTTGCCATTAAAAAATCAATGACGTCTATCGATTTTTGTTATAAAGAATTGCATAAAAGATAGAAAGAAAAGATGGGCCGACATACAAACGAAATCAGTGCGGGCAAGGGAGGTCATGACATTTTCGCCATTACACTGTTTTTTTTAGTTGTTATTTCAACTTGACCTTTATAAAACGGGAAGAAACTGTTTCTCATTTCCGTTAAACTGTGTCGAAATTTGGCGTTCAATGGCGGACGGATCTGAGTCATCGATGGCTTCATAAAAAACACTTTTCTTAATAGAAGTGACGTGCTGAAATCTATCGAATCCTCGCAGAATTTACTTAATAACGTTGATAAGGTCTATTTTTCTTATATGTGGTTAATAGCGGGGTTATCCGTCATTGCCCAGAGAAAAAGTGTAACATATTTCGATTAAAACCTCTCTCTCTCTCTCTCTCTCTCTCTCTCTCTCTCTCTCTCTCTCTTTCTCTCTCTCTCTCTCTCCGATCCCCATGTCAGGTTTCTACTTTACTCAGACCATTTATCTCTAGCTAGACATACACACATACATACACCAGAAAACTTCTCTAAGTTCCTTGTCGAATTAGTCATCATTTTTCTTTTCAAATTGGTACATAATAGCACTGAAAAACAAACCCTAACGCTATTCCGACGAGAACCGACCCAGTTGTCTCTCAGAGAATGGATAATTTTTTGTTTCTACATTTTTTCTTTAGATTCATTTCAAGCAAAGCTAAACATGAACTTACTAACTTTGTGGACGTTTGTTTCGTATATTTTAACTTTGGTCTGGACATACAAACACACATAGACACAAGCAACTGCACTTTATATAATAGATGGAGAAGTTATGGCAGGATTACTTTACCCGGAATTGAATAAGGAATCTTATTTCATTTAGTGCCCAGCCCGTAACATGTTACAATTTAGATATTTTTAAGAAAGGCTAAAAATTAAAAAAAAAAGGACGAAAAGTAAAATATAAATACACAACAAATAAATGTTAGCAAAGGCAAGATAAGTCACTCATCTACTTACCTGGATAATATTTTTTGTGTGTTTCAACTCTTGTAAAAGTGTTTTTTGCTTTTATTTCAATGTAGAACAAGTGTGAACTCTGAAAAGTATGAATGTAAAATAACTGTTAGCATTCTGTTAGTCTGAGAATTCCAAGTCGAAACGGTAGGTAATTCTTTGATGATATTTTTCGTATTTATGAGTGCGGTAAAAAGGAACCAGAAATAGGACAACAAGGACCACAACATTGGGTAGTGAAGCGGTATTGTGTCCCATCAAACAGAAGTGAAAGGTCATTGAAGATTTCAAACATCACATAGAAAAGCTGGTTTCGATGACCTTTCAAATATGGAATGCCAACATAAACTGGATAAGCCTTTTGAGTCATAAATAACAGGTCAATAAGGTTCGAATATTTTACAAAATTTCATACAAATACATACACGCATAATCAACCATAATAACACACCGAATGTATATATATATATATACACACACACACATTTTGGGGATTAGAACTACATTTACCATCCCAATGAATGCACTGACAGTGATACGTACGAATCTTAGAAAGGCGAACCATTACAAGATACATCTGCCTTACTTAAAAATGCTAGGTTTATTTTGGTGTGTTTAGTTAAAAACACACAATCCAATATTTTTGCTGATGAGGAAACTTTGTTTTCAAAAAACTATATGATAAAATTATTGTCCAAGATTCAATGTCTATCTCAATAAAAACATTGTTTCTCAAATGATCGTACAATTTATTGATTTTGTTTGTTCTTTCTTATGAAATCGATTTTTAACTTTTAATCTCCCCCTCCCTGTCTTTATTTGTCTTCTTATTTTCTTCCTTCTTTTTATGCATATATATATATATATATATATATATATATATATATATATATATATATATATATATATATATATATATATATATAAGTGTGTGTGTGTGTGTGTGTATGTACACGTGATGACAGAACTCCCGCATTAATAACCTGCAGGTTTCATCACTCACTTGTGAGATATTAAGAAAGCAACCCCTATATTGACGTGCGTCGGAAGCACAGCAAAACACACACACACACACACACACACACACACACACACACACACACACACACACACACACACACATATATATATATGTGTGTGTGTGTGTGTGTGTGTTTCCACATGTATAGCGGTAGGAGTATATATATATATATATATATATATATATATATATATATAGACAGCTATATATAGAGAGAGAGACAGAGATATATATATATATATATATTTACAGAAATATATATATATATAGACACATATATACAGATATAGACATATATATAGATATATATATATATAGACAGATATATATATAGATATATATATAATATATATATATAGATATATATAGATATACATATATATAGATATATATATATATATAGGTATACATATATATAGATATATATAGATATACATATATATAGATATACATATACATATACATATATATAGATATACATATAGATATACATATATATAGATATACATATATATATAGATATACATATATATAGATATATACAGATATATACATATATATACATATATATATAGATATATATATATATGTATAGATATCCATATATATATATATATATAGATAGATAGATAGATAGATATATATAGATATATATATATAATATATAACTACTTCATTTACTCACATAAAATTAATATACGAAAGTATAGATTTATGCGTAAACTTTAAGTATTTACTTCAAAAGTGCTCAATACGTAGGTAGAGCTAGTTAGTAGTTTATAAAATATATATGGCGATTAAGCTACACTGAATATACATATATATATATACATACATATACATATATATATATGTGGTCGTTTATGTATATTCATAATTATTTAATTTATTTATTTGTTTGTTTTTTTTTCTTTAAATTAAATAAACATGAATATACATAAACGACCACACACACACACACACACACACACATATATATATGTGCGCATGTATGTGTGTACACAGATGTATATTTATATAAAAAAAGAGCAGAAATGAGGAAAATCGTCTGCCTTAAAACACTTACCTAGTTCTAAAACAGATCCTTTGTTCGATAAAATGCATGCCCATTGGCTGATAGGAAGGGGCGCGGTAGATACTAGAAAGCTGATTGGCTAACTAAAATCCTCAACATATATATAAAAACGAGAAACAACCACAGAATTCGCGCATAAGCCTGACGAATCCTATAGTGGATGAAACGCCGAATATTCAGTGTAACTTAATCGCCATATATATTTCATAAATTACTATATATATATATATATATATATATATATATATATATATATAGATATACAGATACATATATATATATAGATATATATACAGATATATATATATATATATATATATATATATAGATATATATAGATATATATATATAGATATATATATAGATATATATACAGATATATATATATATATATATATATAGATAGATATATATATATATAGATATATACTTAGATATATATAGATATATATTTAAATAAATGTTTAGAGTTACAGAATTTATATATAGTTTTTATAATAATAAGCGGAAGTTTCTCGAGAGCTCTTTCGGCTATCATCTCGTCAGGAGAAAATCGATAGCGTACAAAATAATATTGTGTCGAAAAATAAAGAGTTCTAATGGGGAACTTATTAAATGTGCCAAAAGTACGGGGACACTAAAATAAATTTATTAACGTTTAAAAACGATTAAAATATTGGCACAACGAGGGAGGAAAAAAAAGCGGGAGAAACAATGCGTTGGATATTTCTTTTTGCCGACACAAAGAAGGTTGACGCACCGCAATAGAGACAGACTCCAAAATCTTTAAATGGTTTTTGGAGTCCGCTCTATGTAGCACCTCGAAGCAATCTATTTTATATCTATCGGCACAAACGTTGGCCAATAGCAAAGTCCAAGGCTGCAGAAGGAGGGAGACCACCAGACCCCACTCTCCCTTGTCTGATCTTCGATGGAACATGCTGGGTTATACATCCTTGCATGTTTTGACTCGTATAAACGAGCATGTTCCATCGAAGATAAGACAAGGGAGGATGGGGTCTGGTAGTGTTCTCCCTCTCTATCATAAGTAATGTGTCCCGTCCTCTCTTATATATGTGTTAAAAGAACTGATCACTCTCTCTCTCCTTCTACGATATACGTTATAAGAAACCACAGACTGTAAAATGTATGTCTCTTCTCTATCTTCCCCTCATCATCTTAAAAAGACCCCAACTACACAACATTTATAACGATTGCCTCCTGTATAGAGTGAAGTAATTTTTGTAAATCTCTGGCGAGTTCGTTTTTGTAGGAAGATTAACATTCAGGAACTAACTGCCAATGAGAATTGGAGGAATATGAGAAGGGAGAAATCATTATTTTTTGAATCAGGAATGGAAAGATTGTGGTATGTCTATAAACATAGGATCTACATAATAAGATTTCAACCCTATATCTGTCCAAAACACAGAATACCTCCTGGTTTTCACTGGGAGCGGTAGGAGTCCTTTTTATTTAGAGGGAAAAATAGCAACTACTTCAACTGTACGTAGTTGTTGATTGTGATGATTTTGCTCCTAGGGTATAATGTAGAATTTTACTATAACGAATTAATATGTGTAAAATGGCGTTCAAAAGTTACATAAGATAGTGACTAATAGTGTAGACATAATAAATTTGTATATGGCATCTGTTGGTGTAAACCTCGTGTGCTTTGGTCCACAGGGGAATTTATGCAATCATTTTGTTATATAGAGAAGATAATAGTTGTACAATGTTGGTTTTCATATATCAATGTAAATCCACTGAAACTACTGTGCTTATCAAACTGTGCTTGATGAATAAACAGAGCGTGTTTATATATTTTTTTAGATAAACATTATTGGCTACATCTGTACATACATGTTTCTGTAGTGTCTTGTTTCAGAGACATTGCTTCATGAGACCGTAATGTCAACTTGAGACCCAAGAAACGAGACACTGCAAAAAAAAAAATGTGTGCACATAAGTAACCAATAATGTTTGTATAAATAAACATTATTTTCTCTCTCCATCTCTCTCTATATATAACACAAAATATGTATATATATATATATACATATATACGTATATATTCATATATATGTGTGTATGTGTGTGTGTGTGTTGCTAACACATTAAATCAAATTCTAAACAAATTTTAATTATTTTAGCTCCCTTAATAGGGGCTTAACTCAACAAAATTACACATTTCTAAGCACGTAACTCGAGATTTTCAGATGTTTTTTTTTTCAATATGACAGTCGATGTTTATTGTATGTTTATTCGAAAAGATTATGATTATGGAAGGAATTTTTTGTAGGATTGGATTTTCTATTGATGTGAATATTCAGTGCCGAATGGATTAGCGGGGAAAAAGATAAGCATATTTTGGATTAGAAATTATTGAAATGTTTTTTTTTTGTTGTTTTGTTTGTTGGTTTGTTTATTGGCTTGTTTGTTGGTTTTTTCATTGGTTTGTAGGTTGGTTTGTTTATTGTTTTGGTTGTTGTTTACCTTTTAGTTTTGTTTATTGGTTTATTGGTTTGTTTATTATTTTGTTTGTTGGTGTTTTTGTTGTTTGGTTTGTTGTTCTAATGAATCAGATAAATATTGTTGGCATCCATTTCCTCGATATCAGAGAGAAAAAGAGGAGAGATGGAGAAAGATGGAGAGAACGAAAGTGGGACAGGAGTAAGAAAAGTGGGATGGTGGACGAGGGTTAGGTAAAGCGAAAGAAGAAGAGGACGGATGAGAAATAAGAAGAGATATAGATATATATTAAAAAAATTGATTCATGTCCAAGTAACCTACATCTAAAATTTCAAGTGTTTAGACCCAAAATTGACGGACGAGTTTGGTAGAGTCTGTGAAGGTCAACTCTTTAAACTTTGACCCCGTGGCAGCCTAATTTTCTCCCAAAATCTGATTAAACAGCTTGCTAGATGTCTGATTACTCTTTATGTAAAATTTCAAATGTTTAGACCCATAATTGGCTGAATAGTTTGCTAGAGACCGCAAAGGTCAAATCTTTTAAACTTTGACCCATTGGCAGCCAAATTTGGGCCAAAACCCGATTAAAAAGCTTGCGCTATGTCTTAATAGACTTTATGTAAAATTTCAAATGTTTAGACCAAAAATTGGCTGAGCAATTTGACCGCGTAGGTGCAATTTTTTTCCAACTCTGACCCCAATTTTGATCCCTTTACATTTATTGTTTTGGGACCAAATCAAATTAAAAAGTTTGATCCATGTCCACGTAACCTACATCTAAAATTTAAAGTGTGTAGACTCAAAATTGACGGAGGAGTTAGGTACAATTTGAAAACTCGTTGAACTTTGACTCCTTTCACAGTAAAATTTCTGGCCGAAAACCGATTAAAAAGATTTCTCCAAATCTCAATATTCCTTATGTCAAATCTCGAGTCTCTAGACCAAAAATTGACAGAGTAGTTTGGTAGAGAAATGTACACAGACACCCAGACACACAGAGAGACATTTTCACTTTTATAGATATATAGATTGAAAGAAATTCTGCACTTTTCGGAGCTTTTAAATCGTTAAATTTTGAATTATATATATGCATATATTAATATATATATATATATATATATATATATATATATATATATATATATATATATATATATATATATATATTCAATTTTATATTCCTGTACAAAAAAGTCTGGAAACTTATGAAGGTGCCTTCAATAAGTTTCCGGACTTTTTTGTACAGGCATTTAAAATTGTTTTAGACTCTTGAAATTTCAGTATGTTATTGCTGTACATCTTATGAGATGAATAATCAATTTGTATGATTGTAGGTTCAAATGAACAGCTACAACAGGAAACGGAATTAATCCTACTAAAGCCTGATTGTCACACCTAGTAGATTTAAAAAATGCAATCTGGACGTGAGGACACTTTAGATGAACGATATGCAATAAAATCATATTTTTAACTTGGAAAATGCTACAGAAACGTATGGAATGCTTCAGACTGCTCTTGTACCGTCTTGCATGAATCGAGCATCAGTTTTTTAGTAGCATAAGAAATTCAAGAACGACAGGGAGTCTGTGGATGGTGATGAGATGTATGAGAGGAGTAATGAAGTCAGAATACCAGAATTGATTAGCCAAATAAAGAATTTCATGGATAAGGACCGTCGTGTGTCTATAGAGACAATAAGTGCACGATTTGATGTCAGTGTGGGATCTATACACAAAATTTATCGCGAAGATCCGGAAGATTTGCGCGAAGTTTGTCTTAAGGGTGCTAAGAGAAGATCAAAACTTGTTATGACAAAACTTGTCATGACAGCAGGAGAATGGTCGAGCTGATCAATTCAGATCCTGCAGTTCTTTGTGCTCTGGTGATCTGTGAATAAAGCTGGATCTCCTGCTATAACCCGGGGAACAAGAGATAGAGTTGCCAGTGGAAGAAGGCCAGCCAGAGCAAATCCAACACGAGGATCCCTTTTTTGACAGCATGAGCATAATCTGCAAACACTGGGTTCCCACTGGACAGACAGTCAACAAGGAATATTATGTTGAAGTTTAAAAGGAATTCAAGTAGAGATCCCGTCGGAGGAGACCAACATTCTTCAAATCGGGTCAGTGGTATTTCCACCAGGACAATGCATTAATCCACAACTCCATCTTTGTCGCAGACTATTTGACTAAGATGGGCATCAAGACAGTTCCTCACCCTCCCTTTGGTTCAGACCTTACTCCCTGTGACTTTTGGTTATTCACTAAGCTCAAAGAAAACTTTCGAGGCGGTTGTTATGAGACATTTGAGATGAAAGAGGCTGTGACGATGGTCATTGACACGCTTACACAAGAGGGTTTCTATGAGTCTTTTTGGGAGTTGTTCGGAGGTGCAAAAAAGGCATTGCAGCCGGAGGAGATTACTTCGAAGGGTTTCATGTGTGTAATATTAATAAAAGTGCCAACGCAAAAAAAGTCTGAAAACTTAATGGAATGACCATCGCATGAATTTGAATAAAATTTTGGGAAATAAGTAAACTTAAAGCAGTCCTTGGATTATACAATTTAAATTTTTGTGACGTATATTTCGTGAAATATTGATATTTTACTAATCTGCAATAAACAAAGGCTTTACATTGCCATATTTTTATTGTTGTTGAAAATTGGTGAAAATTGGTGAAATTGGCCATTTTTCAATCAAATCGATTGACTGCGTTCTCACAGTTGGGGACCTATTGCGGGGCACTGAGAAGAAGCTGCACATGCCTCCCGCAGTAACTTAGTTTATAATGCATTGTAGTCTACATTGCACTGTAGAGAATCTACTGTTAATTTTATAAAATTATTTTTTATATAATGGATTGAATTTAAGTTTAAAATGCGAAAGCAAAGAATCATGCTTCACATGTGCTCTAAACAGAAACATTCATTTCAAACGGGTCCCTGTCATACCAAAGAGCATTCCAAAAGAATTGTATCCTCTTTTCTTATTTCGCCTGAATGAATCAGAGGGGATTCCGAATTGCATTGTTTTTGTGACTGAACCTGTACATCCATGCCCAGAAAGTTTTATCTCTTTGTTGCCAATGTGAGACTCTGAGAATGAAACACTTGTGGTGGAAGTAAGGATATGTCATCGAACTCCTCTATACGGAAAACATTGACCAAGTAATATTCACCGGCGCCTGGTGAACATTTAAGAAGCCAATGCTGTTCATGAAAGCACAATGAGTTCGTCGATTTCAGAGTGACGACAGAGATATGAGTGATAAAACACACTCCAGACTTTTACGTTCACTGCTGGCATTCAGAACGGTAATGACTAGGGCCATGACAACAGCATATTCTCTCGAGAATATATCCCACACAGTTTGACACTGTTAATCAACCGAGAACCACATCACTCTATATAAAAGCATATAAGATATCAACAGATACACACTCGAGAGTCAAAACATTGAAAAGAATATGCTGTTGTCATAGTCCTAGTAATGACTACGTAAATTCTAGAATACAAAATGTTGCTGGTTTAATAGTACCACTTCCGTAGTTGTTTAAAATTGTAGTTTTAGAGTTAATAAAAATAGGAAGTCTTACATTTGGAACGACCCTCATATATATATATATATATATATATATATATATATATATATATATATATATATATATATATATATATATATATATATATATAGCCTTGAGCTCCTGAAGGGGCCTAGGCCATCTACAACTTTGTTGATGCCTTTGTAGCGAGGACTTCTTTTTTTCGGGATAAGGGCTGCTCCCCACATTCCAGCTTCCCAGAAAGTACATACAGCGCATAGCATTCCTTAATGGTCACCCATTTGGTACGTGGCAGGTTTAACGTTGCTTAATTTCGGTGACCTGGCAAGAACAGGTGTATCGCCATGATTGTGTCGTACTCATATATATATATATATATATATATATATATATGCGTGTGTGTATGTGTGCGTGTGTGTATATATATATGTGTGTGTATATATATGTATATATATATGTATATATATATGTATGTATGTGTGTATATATATATGTATGTATGTGTGTATATATATGTATGTTTGTGTATATATATGTGTGTGTATATGTATATATATATATATGATGAGAATAATGGAAATAGTATTCCGACAAACAAAATAAATAAAAAGGAACAAAGCGAGTTATGTATTCATCAACGTTTCGTCATTATTTCGAGATTATTATTCATCCAGAGGAAGTCTCGAAATAAAGACGAAACGTTGATGAACAGATAACTCAGTTTGTTCCTTTTTATTTCTCTCTCTCTCTCTCTATCTATATATATATGTATATATATATATATATATATATATATATATATATATATATATATATATATATGTATATATTTATATAAAATTGATTGAGAGATTCCAACAATAGAAAAATGTATATTTAAATGAGAAAGGCAACAAGAATCGGTATTTTTTAACATTATTTCATTATTCTGTGTTTTGATTTTCCATTTAAAAATGTATAAATATATATTAAAATGTATATATATATGTATGTATATATATATACACATACATATGTATATATATATGTATATATATGCTTATATATGTATATATATGTATATATACATATATATGTATATATATATATGTATACATATGCATATTTATACATATACATATATACATGCATATTTACACATATTTATACATATGCATACATACATGCATATTTATACATATTCATATATATATGCATATTTATACATATTCATATATATATATATGCATATTTATACTTATACATATATAGAGAGAGAGTAATAAAAAGGAAGAAACCGTATTATGTGTTCACCAAAGTTTCGTCTTTATTTCGAGACTTCTTCTAAATAAATAAAGACGAAACGTTTATGAACGCATAATACGGTTTGCTCCTTTTTATTTCTCTATTTTGTCGGAATACTATTTCCATTATTTTCATCATATATATATATATATATATATATATATATATATATATATATATATTTATACATATTTATATATATATGCATATTTATACATATATATGCATATTTATACATATATATATGCATATTTATACATATATATGCATATTTATGCATATTTATACATATAAATATGCATATTTATACATATATATATGCATATTTATACATATTTATATATATATGTATAATTATTCATATTTATATATATATATTTATACATATATATATATATATTTATACATATTTATATATATATATTTATACATATTTATATATATATATTTATACATATTTATATATATATATATTTATACATATTTATATATATATTTATACATATTTATATATATAATATTTATACATATTTATATATATATAATATTTATACATATTTATATATATATAATATTTATACATATTTATATATATATAATATTTATACATATTTATATATATATATATTTATACATATTAATATGTATATATTTATACATATTCATATATATATATTCATACATATTTATATATATATTTATACATATTTATATATATTTATACATATTTATATATATTTATACATATTTATATATATTTATACATATTTTTATATATATATTTATACATATATATATTTATACATACTATTTCCATTATTTTCCTCATATATATATACTATTTCCATTATTTTCATCATATATATATATGCATATTTATACATATTTATATATATATCCATATTTATACATATATATGCATATTTATGCATATTTATACATATATATATATATGCATATTTATACATATTTATATATATATGTATAATTATGCATATTTATATATATATCTATACATATTTATATATATATATATTTATACATATTTATATATATATATTTATACATATTTATATATATATATTTATACATATTTATATATATATATTTATACATATTTATATATATATATTTATACATATTTATATATATATATATTTATACATATTTATATATATATATATTTATACATATCTATATATATATATTTATACATATTTATATATATATAATATTTATACATATTTATATATATATAATATTTATACATATTTATATATATATAATATTTACACATATTTATATATATATAATATTTATACATATTTATATATATATAATATTTATACATATTTATATATATATATAAATATATTTCTACATATTTATATATATATATTTATACATATTCATATATATATTTATACATATTTATATATATATTTATACATATTTATATATATTTATACATATTTATATATATATATATTTATATATATATATATTTATACATATATATATATATTTATACATATTTATATATTATAAGGCTTACGAAATAAACAACTGCTCAATAATGTACTAAATGACATTGTGCACTAAAAGGAAAATAATGGCGACAATGTCTATGTATATACTTTGATGATCTGATTTGTTGGCACTACTGAGAACCCAATAAATTAGACAAAAGCTGAAGCGTATCAATTGCAAGGTTAACAAGAAGTTAATTGACTGAGGTCGGAGGTCAACCAAAACTCTATACGATGATGATGAAATTTTTATTGTTTTGTGATAGATAAACGCGAATTCATCTTGGAAGAAATGCCTGCTGATAAATGGGTCAAATTAATTGTGAACAAAATCTATTTGTGGTTTGAACAAGTAAAGATTCTTTTAAAAGTCGATCATTTGATTTGCGTACCTAGCAATGAGAATAAAAAATGTATTCGTAACAGACCGATGTACAAACTGTAACTCGTATAAAAAGGTACAATTCACCATGCTTGAATATTGTTGTCATATATGGGTTGTAGGAAAGGACGTACCGATCAAAACAAATGCATTGAGGACATTATTATGGCACCGTGAAGAAGGTGGGCTCCCTCTACTATGCGAGAAAATTACTCACACCAGAGAGTATCCTATATCTTTACAAAGCTACAATACCCCCGTGCATCGACTATTGTTGCCAAATCTGGGCTGGTGCATCTACCACAGGCCTCTCCCTCTCTCTCTTAGACGAGGTCGATTTAAATGTCATTGTTCTAAACAACATGGACCAACGTTCAACAAAAAAATTTGCTATTCAGAATGAAATATTTATCCATGTCAACATTGAGAGAAATTACCAAGGCTGCTGCAAAGAAGATGCGCTTCTTTACCGTGCTAGAAAATGACTCACCCAGAGAGCGTCCTTTATCCTTACAAAGTCACAATTCGCACAAGTATTGTTGTACATCTGGACTGGTGTACCTACCACTAGTCTCCTATTTTTTGACAGGTTCCAAAAAAGACCCCAAATCTAATAAGATTTTGTGTTATATCTCCCCTCTTTGGTTTTCATACATAAAGAACATTTCAGTGTATAAGAATTATTTAATACTAGAGATATTCATAATCGTACCCTATTTCTAAAAGAGGGGAGATATTAACATAGGAAAAATATTTGGAATCAAATCCTGCCTTGTTGTTATTTGAGATTATTTGAAACCAAAGCAGCAAGTTTTAGTCTCCCCTCCATCAAGGCTAGAAGTTGTGTGTATATATATATATATATATATATATATATATATATATATATATATATTAGTGTTGGGTGGATTGATTAGAATCAGGAATCGAAAAAAAATCGAAACTTTTGGGGATATTGGAATCGAAAACATCTGTGTCTATTTTCGATGCCAAAAACGATTGCCTTAATTATCTTTTTTATTTATTTTGCTTCAAATAAATTTTTTCCACTGCTGGTAGTAATGATAAAATAATATCAATTTCAAACAATTAGTAAAGATAAAATCTGTAGATCACCCCAACACACAACTGTGGTTTTACGTTTGGGAAAACATATGCACATTTAACCTGTGTTTTTATGAAAATACCTACATATCGTAAATATTTAGAGATTTATAAGGTACGGGAATCTGAATCGGTAACTGTATCAGAATCGGGAAAAATATTGTATGTTAATGTACAGGTGTATGTATATGTGTGTATATCTATGTGTATATGTATGTATTTGTGTACATGTATGTATATATATATGCATGTGTGTGTATGTATATACGTATATGTATTGTTTATATGTATGTGTATATATGCATGTGTGTGTGCATGTGCATATATGCATGTGTGTGTATGTGTATATATGCATGTGTGTATGTATATGTATGCATGTATATATGTATGCATGTATGTGCATGAGTGCATATTCATGTACGTGTATATATATGTAGGGAAGTGTATGTATATATATATGTGCATATGTGTACATGTGTATAAGTATGTATATGTGTGTATGTATTTGTATATGTCTGTGTATTTATATGTATGTACATGTGTATGTATGCGTGTGTGTATGTATATGTATGTGTATTATGCATTGTGTATGTATATATGTATATATGTGTGTATGTTTACAGATATGTATGTATGTGTGTATGTGTATATATGCATATTTGCATATATATATATGTATATATGCCATTGGCCGTCTTGTGTATGTTTATGTATGTATATGTATGTGCATTATGTATTGTGTATGTATGTGTGCATATATGTGTGTTATATGCATGTGTGTATATGTATATATGTGTATATATGTATGTATGCGTGCATGTATATATATATATATGTATGTATACTAATGACCGTCTTCAGTGTCATATCAGCTTGAGCGTGTGAATTTTGCTGGCAGGACTAAAGTCATTTTCGGCTCATGGACTTTCAGTGCCTGAGGGAGTTGCACTCGTCTGGCAAGACGTTGCAATCATCATATATATATATATATATATATGTATATATGTATATATCTATCTATGTATCTATAAAAGCGAAAGTGTTTGTCTGTCTGTGTGTGTGTCTGTGTGTGTACATTTCCCTACACAATATCTCTGTCAATTTAAAGTCTACAGACTCGAAATTTGATATACAGGGTACTTTTCGGTCAGAAATTTTGCTGTTAAGGGGTCAAAGTTAAACGATTTGATCTTTGAGAACTCTACCAAACTCCTCGTACACTTGAAATTTTAGATATAGGTATCTTGGACATGGATCTAACTTTATAAATCGATTTGAGCCCAAAACAATAAATTTTAAGGGGTTATAATAGGGGACATATTTTAAAAAAATTGACTCTTTTTTTTGTTCAGCATACACCTCCAAACACCCGGGCAACGTCGGGCACTCATGCTAGTACGTATATATTTTTGTTTTATCTGTAAAAG
>NC_136515.1:23484873-23554873 GCF_053919585.1 Euprymna scolopes
CACTTGCACGTGGTACTCTTTCTGCAAATAGATAAATAGATAAATAATAAAAAATAAGAACGTTACTTGTTATCATGTCAAAAGAAGGAAAAATCCTGCTCACGTGATTACGTGTCTTCTTAAAAACATTTACATAACCTTTTTATTTTTATTTATATATCTGTTTAAGCTTTTTTGTCAGTGTACTAGAAGGAATTCAATTGATTACAACCCTTTCTGCGTGTTCTTTATATTACAATAGTACAATCCTAAATCCGACGGCGCACTACTACACCGTTCAATACTGCAAAACTGAAGCGAAGCTGTTCTACTTGAAAGGGCGCCATTTTCTTCTTATTCATATTTATATTTATCTTTGCTTTAAATAACTAAAGTAATTACGTGTTTACTTTTTTAATATCCCATTTTGCTGTTTCGGATTTTTTTACTAAAGTAAGTAAAGCTTCATTACTTTTCAAAACTCTTTTTGTTTCTTTGTTTTTTGATATTTCGTCGATATTATTTAGTAAGAGTGTTTAGCAGAAAAGCCAACAAACGACTATTCGAAAAAATAAATATACAAGAAATAAATGCCGTGTTAGAGCTTTTTTTTGTTTTGAAATAGCTTTTAATGCTCTTTACTTGAAATAATTACAGCGAACCGAAATTAAAACGAAATTTGAGGCGATAACTACTTAAATGAATCTTGATATAAACTACACATGCAACAATCCTCAAGCACAATATAACGGAAAACATTAAAATATGCTTATAAATATTCCTTACGTTGACGAAACTCTCTTAAATGCTCAGAATGCTCAGGTGCCCCTCCTTCAAATTGAAAATATTCCTTACGTTGACGAAACTCTCTTAAATGCTCAGAATGCTCAGGTGCCCCTCCTTCAAATTGAAAACGGGCTCTCCATTTCAAAGTACCTGCAATTTTAATTTTTTTTTTTTAAACCGGTTCGTGAATTAATATTTTTTTTTTTACAAGCTACTTAAAAATACAAACCAATGAACTTTTCTACCATAAAGTTACTTTTATTGACTATGGTAACATTTATTTTGTGTACATTTATATTATTATATATATATAACATTTTCTCTTTGTAAGCAAACATCATTTTGTTGGTCACTCTTGGCTACGAATGGAAACAAAGTTGATATAAAAATATATTTTCGCGAAAATTATCTTTACTTTCGTCATATTTTGCTTAGGGTAAAATGTTTGAGCATAAAAACCTATCTCTTTACAACCCCCTCCTTTTCATAACATATCATACTTTCATCAATCACAGTCCATTTTCTGTATGCTGTTTTTGAACCCTGTCAACGACGGGTACTTCTGTAGTATTTTATAACTTTATAATTTTTTATTCTGCATGTATGTTTACTTATATTTTACTATATGCATTTACTTACATACTTACTTGCTTTATCCGGAATTTGCAGATACCGGCCATCCTCTCCCCTTGAAATAAAAACAACAACTTTTTATTCATTTATTTATTCATCTATTTACTTGCATGTATGTATGTATGTATGTATGTATGTATGTATGTGTGCGTGTGTGTGTGGATGTGTTTGTTGTGTATATATATATGTATATGTGCAATTGTATGTATTCATATATATGTATTTATATACATGTGTATGTATTTATTTTATCTTTCTTCTCAGTTCATTTAGTGTCCGTTAATAACTCCTGCTGATAATTTAATTCTTAAGTAATAACTTGTACATTTCAGTTGACCTTTTTTTTGCTTAAAATTTTGTCGTCTTTCAACGTATTTGTATATCACATTGCGTGTTTTCTGATACAGGAGGAAATATTGGGGGTTGGCGGCCTTGGTCGCAAAGGGTAGAATTAGCTGCAAAGTTCTTGGAAAAGAGTTTGGCTTTGTCTGATGCTGACGAGATTAACCCAGGTCCATTGATGATAGTTGGGATAGAGCACACGCTTCTGCTCAGGATTCTGTTTGCTATTTGCCAAAACTGGTGGGAACCAAGCCGCTGTTCAGCTAATTTGGACTTGATGGACTGAGCATATAACTTTCTTGCATTCTTTATTACTTTCTTACAATGGTTGCTGGAACCTTTTCGAGGGTATGAAATGGTCAATACCTACAATTAACCATTCCGTCAGGTCTGATACTATAGACGATACATCCTTTTTAAACATGGAACGCAGAGGAAGATCCGATATAAATGTACGGAAACTATCCCAGTAAGCCATAGTATATATATATATATATATATATATATATATATATATATATATATATATATATATATATATATATATATATATATATATATATACTGTACGATGGAGAGGTACGTCTGAGGACTTATTACATTTCATTTTTTATCTTAATTGATACAACAGAGTGGTCGGAAGATCCAAGAGGAGTCAGAACGGAAACTGAACATAGTTCAGGGCAAGTTGTGAGAAAAAGCTCTAGTAGACTCGCATACTGGCCGTCATTGTCGGACACACAGGTGGGTTCGTGAACAATCTGAGTGAGGTCATAAGCAATGGAGAAATCATGACAGAACCGCCCCTCATCATCGGTCTTGTTTGAGTGGGTCAACCATTCCACATTGTGAACATTGAAATCTCCACATACGTGAATGTTAGCTGAAGGATATGCTGATAGAACTTGGTCAATTTTCTCAGATATGCTTTTAAAGATAGTAACTCCGCTGTTAAGGGGGCGATATAGAGTAAATATAAATGCGGTAGTGTGAGCGAATGACACCCGGAAGCACATATAAGGTAAGTTAGAATCTTCTCTGGAGATGTCCCTACCACATGGAAAGCCATCTTTAATATAGGCACATATTCCATGCCCATGGCGACCTTGGGGGTCAGATTTGGAAGTTAAGTTAGAGTATCCTTTAATTACGAACTCATTTAGGGAAATAGTCTGTCCAATTCCGGTTTCACTTAAAAATAAAAGGTCTGGTTTAGTCTCCTGTAATTGGGCTTCAACCTCTGGAAGGTTAGAACGTAGACCCCTGATGTTGGAGAAGGAGACATGGTAGTGGGGGTCTACGTTGGAAGTTTCAGATACGGGTTTAATCGTGTATTTTTTATTGAAACTTGTCATGATGGAATTTTGCAGTTTGTGGACTAGGTCGTCAGACTTGCTTAGAGCAGAACAGAGAGGGGAAACTAAGAGAGAAAAGTAACGAAGAATTTTTTTTTTTTTTGTAGAACATGATAAGGTAAAGCTGTAACAATTACCCACGAGTATGACATCGAGAGGCCCCACCAGAGACTACTGCATGGTCCAGAATCCATTCACCAAATAGCAATACAGCAGCCCCAGTACTTTGCACCTGCTGATAGGACAGCCTCCTTAGTGGTTATTCCAAGGTTCGGGTCCCTGACTATCAGGCGGATAACGTCAGCCCAGATAAAACGTTTACCTCCAGTACCCTTACTAGTGACATGGCTACAAGGATAGACATAGAAACTCTGTCGACTGTTCACGTAAAATACTTCCAACCTAGAATACAGCTTTTTCTTCTCCCTTTGTCAGAAAAATCACTCATTAAAAAAATGAGGACTGAGTGACAAATAAATATACATATTATTATTATATCAAAATTAATTGAAGACTAGAAAATGTTAAGGAAAATGTTATAAAATTATAAAATCATTACTTTTTTGTCTTAACACACCTTTAAAGAAGACTGTTGCTTTTAATGTTTTTCTTTTTTTTTCTTTTTTTTTTTTTTCTTCATGTTAGATTTTATATTCTTTCGGATTAAATCCACGTGGAGTGAAGAAAAGCGGATGTTCTTATTGACGATTGTAGTTCGTTTGAATCGATGTGCATATTAAGCTAGTGGGCGCGAATTTTAAATAGGAGGCTTGTTGTCACATCCTAGAAAACATTTCTTATGTAAATTAAAAGTATTTGAAAATCAGAAAATGCCAAGGAGAATTTTATTAAATCATAAAATCGTGTTTTTTTGTGTTTTTTTTTTTTAGACTTTCGGTGTTAACACATCCTTTGAAAGAAAAAATAAAAGGTAATTGCAATTTCTTTTCCAGTTTACGGATTTTGTAGTCATGCCTATATGCATTTTATTTTCTTTTTTGATTGCTTGATAGGTGCTATTTCTTTTAATAAGTTAAGGGCAAAATAGATTCATTGATTGATATAATAACCAAAACAATGATTTTGTATTACGAAACAGGTGCTGTCAAGAATTGTGAATGTCAACGTACTTAAAAGAAAAAATTGTAAAATGGTCAACATTATGAAACTTGGAATGTAGACTTTTGTCATTTATTTGTATTTATATGTGGCTTTATAAATTAAGAATCGGTACAAATAAAATGTAAAATATAATTGAAAAAAAAACATATTCCCACAGAAATATATTAGTGGCCTGGCAAGCCCACAGAGGAGATAACCAATGCAAAAAAAACCCACAGTAAAATTCATTCCGAAGCAGCAAAACTGAGGCTGGCCTGCCAGGACACTATATATACAAATATATGTAGGAAAATTTGGGCATATTTTATTGGCTTGAAAATATGTCCTTTTTTTTTACCAATTGTCATAAAATTTTTACCATAGAAGAGTATTATAATTTTCGAATAGCTTGCAAACTGTTCATCTACTTTCGTCCCATAGAACCAAAGATATGAGCATTTCAATATTCGAATTGGCTGCGAGTGTAGCTATATATATATATATATATAGAATATTCCGCGTTTCATCCACTCTCGGACTCCTCAAGCTTGTGCGCGAATTCTGTGGTTGTTTATCGTTTTTATATGCTCCTCTTCTATTGAGATTTTAGTTAGCCAATCAGCTTTCTAGAATCCACCGCGCCCTTCCTATCAGCCAATGGGCATGCATTTATCGGACAAAGGATCTGTTTTAAAACAAGGTTAGTGTTTTTTTTTTTGTTAGTTTATATATAAATATATATATGTGTACATACATATATGCACATATACATACATATATATATGTGTGTGATCGTTTATGTATATTCATGTTTATTTAATTTATTTATTTGTTTATTTTCTATTGTTTTTGTTAGTTTTAAAACTATTTTTTATCGCTATCCTAGAGTAAATTTTATCTTGTGAACACAGTTATTTGCTATTTCTCTTCGACAGTGTAATAGATGTTCGGGGTCTTTAAAGTACAGGATAGCAAATTTGCATTGCGATACAAAATAGTTTTAAAACTAACAAAAACAATAGAAAATAAATAAATAAATAAATTAAATAAACACGAATATACATAAACGAGCACACACACACATATATATATATATATATATATATATATATATATATGCATATATGTATGTAACTAAATAGCTCTACCTACGTATTGAGACCTTTTGAAGTAAATACTTAAAGTTTACGCATAAATCTATACTTTTGTGAGTAAATTAAGTAGTTATATATATTTGTGAGTAAATTAAGTAGTTATATATATATATATATGTGTGTGTGTGTGTGTGTGTGTGTGTGTTCCACTTTTATGTCCAATTTTATAAGTTTCAAATCTCAGCGACTATTGATCAGAATTTAACAAATGAAGGCTTGTTGGGAAGGTAATGACCTGAAGTGCGTAGTAGGTTATGTAACATTTGCCATTAAGGGCGCATATATATTTTATATATATGTATATATATGTATATATATATATTAGTAAGCTTAATCGCCATATATATTTTATATATATTATATATATATATATATATATATATATATATAGTTGTGTGTGTGTAGTATTTTTAAGGGTTTACATTGATTTGAAAATATATTTCAAATAAAAATTGTACACAATATTATCAAAGATTTATTACAGCTGTTTCAAAATCACGTTTATTTTATAGTCATAGAATACAACAAAAATGATTCGAACAGCTTTTCTCTTCAAAGTGGTGTTATACGAGTGTCCTTCATATGTACGCAGAGCAAATTATGTGTGTAAGTACAATATTATACTGATTTCTCTCTCTCACTCTTTTTTGTCTTTTTCGCTCTCTCTCTTTCTTATATATTTGTTTACCGTTTTTTGGGAAAGAATTCCAACAAAGTGCTCGATTACAAAGAAAAAACCTTTTTCGATATAAGAGCTTAATATTTATTTATTTAAATGTACAGAAGGTCGGAAAAAACATTGGTACCGTCGGTTTCAAGCCTAACATAAGGGCGACCAGTTAATGGTAAATCATAAATAATGTTAGGCTCTCGTCAGCCATGTTGTTTCTGTCAGGACGATCCTGTTTTCTTCAAACTGAAACAACATGGCTGACGAGAGCCTAACATTATTTATAACTTACCATTAACTGGTCGCCCTTATGTTAGGCTTGAAACCGATGGTGTCAATGTTTTTCTGAACTTCTGTATATATATATATATATATATATATATATATATATATATATATATATATATATATATATATATATATTACTACAACTCTAAATGCATTTTTGCCAGTCTCTTCTGATCCTCGATCGTAAAATTCCGAAGCGCGTTTTGTCACACACATCTGTCGCCACTATGAAATCGATGAACTCATCTCCTAACTGTGCTGACATCAACTACATCGGTTTCTTAAACGTTTTACAGGCGTCAAATGATGTTTATTGGTTTACATTTTTCTACATGGAGGAATTCAATTATGCATCTCTGCTTTTGACGCAGGTGGATTACAGGGCTTGTTTTTTTTCGAATCTTACACCGTCAATATCTGCAACAGAGAAGTTAAAGTTCCAGGTCATTATTGCATAAGTTCAGCCATTGCAAAAATACACTTTGTAATCTCCTCTGACCATTCGAATTAAATGAAAAATAGGTGGCATTACTTTTGGAACGTCCTTCGTATTCTAGACAACACAGGTATTTATATTTTTTTATAAACTTTAACATGTATTTAAAGTTATGTTCATGGATATGATATTTCAAATTGAAACGTTACAGAGCAACGACAACTATTTCGAATTGAAGCGTTACAGAGCAACAAAAATGCTATTTCAAATTAAAGCGTTACAGAGCAACGAAAATGTTATTTCAAATTGAAACGTTACAAAGCAGCGGAGATGCTATTAAAAATTTAAGCATTGCAGAGCAACGAAAATGCTATTCCAAATTGAACGTTACAAAGCAACGAAAATACGATTTCAAATTGAAGCGTTACAGAGCAACAAAAATGCTATTCAAAATTGAACCGTTACAAAGCAACGAAAATGCTATTCCAAATTGAAACGTTACAGAGCAACGAAAATACAATTTCAAATTGAAGCGTTGCAGAGCAACAAAAATGCTATTTCAAATTGAAACTTTACAGAGCAACGAAAATGCTATTCCAAACTAAAACGTTACAGAGCAATGAAAATACTATTTAAAATTGAAGCGTTACAGAGTAACGAAAATGCTATTTCAAATTGAAACATTACAGAGCAACAAACTTGCTATTTCAAATTGAACCGTTACAGAGCAACGAAAATGCTATTCAAAACTGAAACGTTACAGAGCAATGAAAATACTATTTAAAATTGAAGCGTTACAGAGCAACGAAAATGCTATTTCAGATTGGAACGTTACAGAGCAATGAAAATGTTATTTTAAATTGAAGCCAAAATTAACCAAAGAAAATGGTATTTCAAACTAAAAGATGACAGAAAATGTAAATGCTATTTCTTACTTAAGGATGACAGACAAGTGAAAATACTTTTTTCAAACTATAGCATGACAGACCAACGAAATTTTATTTAAAACTAAATCGTTACAGACCAACGAAATTTTTATAGCGGACTGAGGCGTTACAAACTAAGGAAAATGTTATTTCAAACTTAAGCGTGTCACAGTATCGAAAATGAAATCTCAAATTGAAGTATTAAAGACCAACGAAAATACTATTTCAAACTTAAGAGTGACAGACCTGTGAAAATGCTATTTCAAACTGAAACGTGATAGACCACCAAACATTTTATTTTAAACTGAAACGTTACAGATCAACGAAAATATTTACTCTTAATCGTGACCGAGCGACGAACACACTTTCACCAAGATACGTCCAGTCATCTAATACACACTTTCATAATCACAATCTCCCGCCTTTCATTCAGCATTTCCAGTAGAACATTATGTTCCTATAAAAACGCCTCATGTCATTAATGGATGTATAAGCGGGTTTGATGAGTGATCGACGCACGCGCGGGGGTGGGCTTGGAGGGGGGGGAATCTCGGCCGCAATTCAAGGCGATGACTCATACAACCTGTCGTTTGTGTAAAGGCATTGTTTTTCATTCTCTTGCTTTTTCTCTATCGATAAGCTTTCAACTATAATTCCTCAAAATGAATCATACGTCATGCAAAGAACATTCCTTCATCAATCCACAACTGTTTGTGGCGAGATTTTGAATAATTTATATATACGGGCCATCGCCGACTTACGTCTACATTCGCTTTACGGCTGGTCGTAAAGCGAATGTCAATGAATTGACAGTAAGTCGAACCACACCGAAATTTTAACCATATATATTAGACCCCAATTAACAACTATTCCTCAAATTTCAGTTTCCTTTGTGTATCCTAAAAGGATTTTAGGATGCATAATATGGGCAGACGTCTCTATTGATTGAAATAAGGATCGTATATAGAATTGGCTTTAATTTCCGTCTCGCGGCATAAAATGGCGTAAAACCGTTCTGATCTGAGAACTGTATTCTAGACTCTTTTTCTCGCACTCACACATGCACACACATATACACACATAACACTCTCTCTCTCTCTCTCTCTCTCTCTCTCTCTCTCTCTCTCTCTCTCTCTCTCTCTCTCTCTCTGTATATATGTTTAGAGGTACAGAATTTAAATAAAGTTTGAAATATAATGGGCGGAAGCTCTCGAGAGCTCTTTCAGCTATCATCTCATCAGGAGAAAATCGATAGCGTAAAAAATAATACTACGTCGAAAGTAAAGAGTTCTGATGGGGAACTATTGAAAGTGCCAAAAATTACGGGGACGCTAAATTAAAGTTTATTAACGTTTAAAAAACGATTAAAATAATGGCACAACGAGGGGGAAAAACGGGAGAAAAGATTCACAGTTCCTCAAAGAGAAACAATGCGTTAGATGTTTCTTTCTGTCGGCACAAAGAAGGTTGACGCACCGCAATAGAGACAGACTCCAAAATCTTTAAATGGTTTCTGGAGTCCGCTCTATGTAGCACCTCGAACCATTCTATTTTATATATATCAGCACAGCACGGGTTGTCAACCAAATGCTGGCCAATAGCAGAGTCGAAGGCTGCAGAAGGAGGAAGACTACCAGATCCCATCCTCCCTTGTCTGATCTTCGATGGATAATGCTGGTTTATACGAGTCAAACGATGCAAGGATGTTCGTCCAACATAACCAGCATCGCACTGGCATTTGAATTGATATACAATATTGCTATTTTGGATGTAAGGCAAACCATCCTTGCGAAAAGAAGGAAATGCAGGTCTCGTAGTATATACCAAACGCAAGGACACAGAATAAAAGCAGTCATAAATACTTCTGCGAATCTGTTTGGAAAGTCTGTCACTCTTTTCCCCAATCCACGGTAATTTTAAATAAACCGGGCATTTCAAAGGTCCAAACTTTTTAGGGGATTTAAAATCCGCAACCTTTTGAAAATACAGTCATCAATAAGGTCAACAGGCTAACCATTATTGATGAATATTTCCCTGATCTTATTATTAGCGTATTATTTTTACGCTATCGATTTTCTCCTGATGAGATGATAGCTGAAAGAGCTCTCGAGAGACTTCCGCCCATTATATTTAAAAAATATATGTATATCTGTTTCTTTTTATTTCAGTTAAAGTTCTCATCAGAAATCAAGGGACTCAACTCCCTGAGTCCAACACTGAAACTCCATACAAAAACTACACAAATATTAAAAAATTACATTAAAATTCTCCTTTATCTCTCCAACACTGAGTTATTAAAGAAGTTGAGAACATATTTTTCCTCTCCCCAATCGACCATTTATTGACGTTATAGTATACGTTTCTTGTGGTCTTATTAGATTCCAGGCCGAAATTTTTTCTTGTCTGGTGGGGTAACATCACTTAGAGAAGGTGTACCATTCCTCGTAAAAGCCAGTGTCGGTTGCCATTCAAGCAGGGAAAAGTATCCTCATGCGAGGTTGTCATAACAGTGTCTAATAGCCATTCAAGTTCTCTATGCATATATATATGCGCACACACACACACACACACACACACACACACACACACACACACACACACAAGCACACATATATATATTGGACGATTCTAATATTTTCCACTATTCCGATACAATTCCCAATTTTTTCCGATTCCGATACAATTACTGATTCCGATTATTTTAAAATGGGGTGGGGATGGGGGTAAATAAAATATTTGTATTACTAAGAAATTCACGTAATATGTGCATATATTTTTTCAAATATATACATTAACTTGAGCGGGAAGAAAGCGTGGGTGACCTATGGATTTTAGTTTTAAAATCAATAAATATTTATGGTTTTATCAATAGTACGAGTTATGGTAAAGCAAATATAAAAAGAAAAAAAAGACAATAAAAAATCGTTTTTCGCATCAAAGAATTGGCACAATTTTTTGCCTGATTCCTATGCCGATTTCGATACCCCAAAACTTACTGATTTTGACTAATCGTCTCAAAACTACGATATATATATATATATATATATATATATATATATATATATATATATATATATATATATATATATATATATATATATATATAATCCCCTAAATTAAGGAAGAGATTATTATAAATTTATATATATGTATATAACAGGCCGCCCGGCATTGCCCGGTCGAAAAATACGCTTAAATATTACCTTTTGATTAATGCAGATTTCGTATTTATATAATACTGGACCCAATATATAGTAATGATTTAAAAAGTTAAAAAAAAAAAAAAAAATGACGCTTGCACCACCATCGAGAATCGAAACCAAAATGTTTAGCGTACGATTTGCTTTTTCCTTTGCCCTTAATGCCTGAGCTATAGAAACATCTTTGCTACAAGGCTAAAAATTAAAACATGAATCAATAGCTATTACTTTACGCATGCATATTCGTAATGCAGTTGTTCGACCTACACCTGGCAAATTTTATTTTATTAATTTTCACACTTTTTCACCGATTTCCCCCGGCTAAAACTTAAATATAAAGTTTCGTATGAGTTCGAATACCCTATATATTTAGTTTCATGCCTGTAAACCGAAAACTGACAGAAGAGTTTGGTATGCAAATTAAAAAAATATATATACGCATACATAAATATATATAGAAAGAAGTTTGTGTTTACTATAACCTTTTTACGCAAATATTACCCAAGCAAAAAATCATGTAGAATATCTGCATAAATATAATTACACGGAACAGTTTTACCAAATTATTGAAAAAAATTTACCCCACACCGGGAAGCAAATATAGTAAAATAATAAATAAGGACATCGTAAACTACGCTTCTCTATTTCAATTAATTTTACTAAAACAATAATTAGTTCTTAAAATGCGAAATTAAATAAAATTGCGAATAATAGTAAAAAAATGTAACTGAAGAAATCTTGGGTAATGCCCACTAGATAATAATTGTTCAACCTCTGATATTGTATATAAATATAAAGTCATAACAGGGAATAATACTAAAGTATACTTAGAATCCACAAATTGTCAGTTTAAAGACAGATTTCGTAATCACTTAACATCAAGTTAACTACAGAGAATGGAAATAGAATTATTAATGATGAAAAAAACAATAGCAACAATGGCATTAATCGGAATAATAATAAGAAAACAAGAAAAGCTTAACTACCATGAAGAGGACTTCGAAAAAATAAAACTATCTATCTATATATCTATAAAAGTGAACGTGTGTGTGTGTGTGTGTGTACATTTCCCTACGTAATAATTCTATCAATTTTTAGTCTACAGACTCGAAATTTGATATACAGAGTACTGAGATTTGGGAAAATCTATGTGATCGGTTTTTGACCAGAAATTTGGCTGTTAAGGGGTCAAAGTTCAACGATTTGACCTTTGAGAACTCTATCAAACTCCTCCGACAATTTTGGGTCTAATCACTTGAAATTTTAGATATAGGTTCCTTGGACATGGATCTAACTTAATAACGTGATTTGAGCCCCAAACAATAAATGTTAAGGGGTCATAATAGGGTTCAAAGTTTAAAAAAATGACCTCTTCGATCTCTACCAAATTACTAAGACAATTTCTGGTATAAACATTTGAAATTTGAGGGTATTCAGAGATAGGGTAAGCATTTTAATCCATTTGGGTCGAAAATTTTTAGTTACCAATAAATAAATGTGTGTATGTCTGTATGTTTGCATGTGTGCCTAAAATTTTCGACAGAGGCGACGGATTTTTACAAGATCAGTATCGTTTTAAAGTCCCACCTTTCAGACGACAAATATCGAAAAAATTGGCTAAAAACATTAATATCTTCACCTTCAACGCGGAACTTTTCTAAAGGGGGGTCGCTTTTTTCGCCGATATTTTTTAAAGTCATCCTCTCCTTCCGATTTTCTAGCCTTAATTTTAAAAAATGTCACTTCCGGTTTGGCGGTGGTCGTAACAGCATGGATGTCAAGTTTTTTCCCCGTTCTTTTCCTCCTTCGCGGTGCGGGTTCGAGCCTGCCTTCCTACTACAACTTTACGCAATAACTCTGTCAATTTTTGGTCTACAAACTCGAAATTTGATATACAGGTTACTGAGATTTGAGAAAATGGATGTGATCCGTTTTTGGTTAGAAATTGGGCGATTAAGGAGTGAAAGTTCAACGATTTGACCTTTGAGAACTCTACCAAACTCCTCCGACAATTTGGGGGTCTAAATAATTGAAATGTTAGATATAGGTTCCTTGGACATGGGTCTAACTTAATAACTTGATTTGAGCCCAAAACAATAAATGTTAAGCGGTCATAATATGGGTAAAAGTTAAAATAATTGACCGCTTTTCTCTTTTCTGCTCAACATACACCGCCAAATACCCGAGCAACGGCGGGAACCTATGCTCGTATATATATATATATATATATATATATATATATATATATAAGTGATGGGACGATTCCAATGATTTTCTCGATTCCGATACAATTACTAATTCTGATTTTGAACCTTTTAAATTTCTAAATATAGAGTTGTTCATTTTTTTTTGCGGAGAGAGGAGGGGTCCGCAAAAACATGAAATATATGCATATAATTTCCTAAATATAGAAATACGTTTATGGAGGTTTAGTTTTAGTGGTAATTTAAAACCAATAAATATATATCATTTCATCATTAATGCGCGCCATAAAACAATAAGTTTTAACCAAAGTCAAACAAATAGATACAATAAAAAGAATCGTTTTTTGCATCGGAAAATTGGCACAAATTTTTCTAAAAGTTCCGATTTTTTTCAGTTGCCGATTCCTATTAATCGCTTGAACACTACTATATATATATATATATATATATATATATATATATATATATATATATATATATATATATATGATAAACTCCTAAACTAATGACCTAAAACTATATTCAGTTGTGAGGCCCCAGCTTGCGGGCTTTGGGGAGTGTGGAGCCACCCTTTAATTGCCATTGCTCCAAGGTCTACTCTGACCCGGAGTGGTAGTACCTGTTAGGGTCCCAACTATGGGTTAAATGGAGTGAATGACGATCCTAGGCTTGTGGTTTCTCTGCATCCATTTGGAAACCGTCCTCCTCTTTTGGGTAGACATTGTTTAACCTATCTTATCTCTTCGGCGTCTAGAACCCAACTCACTAAAATTAACTCGACTTCTTCAAACCGGAACCCTTGACACATCAAATCTGTTCCCCGTTTGCATAATTTCCGATCACAAAATTTGATGCATGTCACAGTATGACCCTTTGACCCTTTCTGCACCTGCAACTTCCTCAACTAATTGTTTCCCATGATTCAATCTCTTGTTTATTTCGCTAGATAAACAATTAGTTAGTTAGTTAGATAGAGAGATAGATAGATAGATAGATAGATAGATAGATACATACATACATACATACATAAACCGATAACTGAAAAAATGTGTTATACACGACTTTGACCGGCCATTACACACACACACACACACACACACATACACACACACACACATATATATATATTTATATGTATGTATATTGCATCTATCCTTATGCATGTCAATATAACGTCAAAATACTCAACCATCCAAAAATACATTTTTTGTTGTTTGATGTTAAGTTTGGTCTACTCTCTATCCTACTAAAAGTTGGATAATATTTGAGTGTGGAAAAGTTTCAATTTCAAACTTGAAATTTTTCGGTTGTTATTTTTTCCATTACGTTTTAAAACACTAACTCGGTAAGTTTTCATAGTAAAATCAATAAATCTTGCATTTTTAGCCATGTTTTTAGGGCCAATCGTTAACATGATATGGTTGCCAGTGATGTTGAATCACCCCCTTATATAAAATTTAACCTGACACACAACAATAAAAAACTCAATGTTGCAATTTTTGCGACTGTTGGTGCATTAACTCGTCTATCTATCTAGCGATCTATCTATCTATCTATCTATCTATTTATCAATCCATCTACTATTTAAAAGGAACTTTGTGTGTGTGAGTGAGTTCGTTACCTTTGGACTAGGAAACAGCTGAACAATTTTTTTTAATTTCATGCAAAAGTTCTTGATGTGTCTGGGAGTATCCTACATAAGTTTTGTATCGGAATATGTTCGATAAGTATCGAAAATCGATAACAAAAAAGCTCCGATAAAAGAAGGAATTCAGATCTTCACAGAAGTTAACACTTTTATAAATATCACAAATACATTTGGAGAAATTTTATCCTGGCCTCCATAGAATGGAAACAGGCACAAACTTTAATAAAGACTTTTCATATCTATCTGCGTAAGTATAATTTGATAATTATGTTTCAGTTTGAAGAAATGTGGTATAATAAAATTATGGGGTGGTCGTTCGCGCCTGACCTCCATAGAATGGAAATATGTCACAAAGTTTTACAAGTTTTTTTTTTATATAGATCCACAGAATATTGTGATAAGTGTTTCAGTGTGAACAGGTATGGTATAATAAATTATGGGGTTTATCTATTTTATTTTTTCTTTCATCATATTTTTCTTTGGTTTTGATACCCCCAAATTCGAAGCTATCTCTTTACAACCCTTGCTTTTCATAATCTATCATACTTTCATAAATCAGAGTCAATTTTCTGTAGGCTGTTTTTGAACCCAGTCGACGACGGGTACTTTTGTTAGTATATATATATATATATATATATATATATATACATATATATATATATATATATATATATATATATATATATATATGTGTGTGTGTGTGTGTGTGTGTGTGTGTGTGTGTGTGTGTGTGTGTGTGTGTGTGTGTGTGGCGTGATGTGTGTTTTTGTAGAATTGATAACTTTAGTAAATACTGATTAAATCTTAAAAGATTTTAGTATAAAAGATGATATTACGCTCGCCGTTTTCCGTTTTCAATGAGCCTTCGTATAGTTGTACAGTCCAATCCCTAATCCAAAAAACCACAATGTTTTATTAGCAATGGCAGAGCAAAAAGAAACCCTTTACAGCTGTGATCTGACGCCATTTTTATCTGTGGCCGACAGCGCCTCATGTGTCTGTCAACGCGATCGGTCAGCCTGTTTCGTTTGATCGTTATCGCTATCAGTCTATCATCGATTTATCGATTTTGTATTCGGTACTTTCCATCTTAATTTGTAGAGATTCTTCCCTTTCGGTTCCCTAGCCAGATTACATTCCATTCTTCACACAAAAAGAAGAATCGTGACCTAAATAAAATGACTGACTTCTGAATGAACTGAAAGACGACGCTGGACAAAAGATGCGACTCAGTGTCAGCATCAAGAGAGATAAACAAGGGAAATAACTCTGTCGAATTAGAAGATATTTAATGGCGGTGCAAGTTTGTTAACTGCATTCCTTCTCAATAGGTAACTAATAACATGCCAGATGAATTAGTTCCGGTTTTAAAATGTAAATGTAATCAGAGCAATTATTTCATTGACTAGCGGGACATGTGGAAATTCCACAGCGGACTCTTTCATATGAAATATATTGATGTTGGCATTCTGTGGATGTTCAGCGTAAATGGAGACGCCCTGATATTATTGTAGCTGTTTTGTTAAAACTGCAAAAGTATTTATCTACGCTACCAGGGACGCCCGGCGTAGCCCGGTGGTAAAATACGCTTAAATATGATATTTTAATTCATACAGATTTCGTATATATTATTATACACTTAATGTTCTATCGATTCTTATAAATTATAAAGTTGTGATTTCAAAAAGAAAAAAAATATCTATATGACTTGGGTGAATCGAAACCGAAACAAATATATATATATATATATATATATATATATATATATATATATATATATATATATATATATATATATATATAAACTTGAGTGCCATCAATTATAATCGAAGCCGAAAACAAAACTTATAAAGGACTTTTGGTCAAATTATTTATAAAAAAATATGATGTGCCATCAGCTATAATAAAAACCGACACCAAAGCTTATGAAAAATTCTTGGTAAAATTATTTATTACAAGAAACTGAAGGTCATCACAATTAAACGACAGTCACTCAGAAGAAAAAAGATGTAAGCGTGAAACACCAAATAACATGCACACTATCTTATTAATATGTAGATGAATACTAAGATTGATTTCAAAAAAGTCTTGCTCAAAACAAGAGGAGGTCGCTTTTATCCGTGACTAGCAGGTTCACTCATGTTGCCTGATATTAAATGATTATCAATTGAGGATGAAGGAATTAATCTTTTTGGTCAATCTTTCGATATTTGTCGTCTGAAGGGTCGAACTTCAAAATGATATCGATCTCGTGAAAATCTGTCGCCTCTATCGAAAGTGTTAGGCAGACGTAAAACATACATACATACATTTAAACAGACAGGTGAGATTTATATATAGATTATATTGAACCTAATATATAGTAATGATTTAAAAAGTCACAAAAAAAATGCCCCGTGCGTCACTATCGAGAATAGAAACCAGAACGTTTAGCTTACGTATAATTTTTGCCTCTGATATTAATGGCTAAGCTATGAAGACATGTTTGCTGCAAGGCTAAAAATTAAAACATGAACCAATAGCTATTACGTTATGCATGCATATTCGTAATGGCGGCGTTCGATCTTCACCCTGGCAAATTTCATTTTTTTTTTTTAATTTTCATACTTTTGTACCGATTTTCCCAGTTTAAAACCAAATATAAAGTTTGGCATGGATTCAAATACCTTATATATGAAGTTTCATGTCTGCAGAACAAAACCTGACAGAAGAGTTTGGTAGGCAAAATTTTTTAAACAAAAATATATGCGTATAAATAACTATATATAGAAAGAGTTTTGTGTTTATTATAACCTTTTTACGCAAAAATTACGCAAGTATAAATCACGTCGAATATCTGCACGAATATAATTACACGTAATAGTTAACTAAAGATGATCATCCCATTAGAAAACTAAAAAAAATAATAGGCAATTAATTAAAATGAATGTTTAAAAGAATATGCAAATTAGGTAGATCTTTTGCAATTCCACAACCCATACATAAAAAAGTTGTATTTTCTTTTTAAATAACTAGAAAAAGGAGTAAAGGAGTTTTGAATATGAATATGAACAAAAAAGAAACACATTTATAGGAGTATAGATAGATAGATAGAAGATATAATGGTTTGCATTAAAGTTTAAAATGCAAAAGTCAAGTATTATGCTTCAATTGTGCTCTACACTGAAACATTTATTTCGAACGCTTCCTTGTCATATCAAAAAACCTACTGCTGATTTTATATGTTGGGCCTTTCGGCTTGTGCGGCAATAAAACTTCTTAAATGTACTTGTTATGTAAAGCTGTGTAAGATATTAACTTTGGTCAAAATCGCCTGTTCCCACTTTCATCGGATTATATCGATTATCAATACTTATCTAAGACATTCCGACACAAATCCCATCTAAGAACACTGCCAGGCACATAAAATACCTTCGCTTGAAATTTCATAAAAATCGACCCAGCCGTTTTTGAGTCAATAAGAAAGGAATTCACACACAGACGCAGACATACAAAGTTCTTTTTATATAAAAGTAAAGATACAAAAAGCGACGCACCGAAATTTCAGATTCTTGAAATTGTTCTACTTTAAATACGTAAAACTAGACAGCACTAATTAATATTAAATAGCGAGACCTGTGGGAATTCAACATGCGACTCATTCACATGTAATATATTGATGTTGGCATTCTGTAGATGTTCAGTGTAAATGGAGATGCGCTGATATTATTGTAGCTTTTTTGTTAAAACTGCAAAAGTATTTATCAAAACTAGCACGAACGTCCGGCAAAGCCCGGTCATAAAATATGCTTAAATATGATATTTATTTTTTTGCAGATTTCGTATATCTATATAATTATAAAACTCAAATGACCTTGTAAATGGTGTTGTAACCCAACATCCGGTTTACGACTTCCGGTTGCGGATGAATACATAAGCATAAACCATAACGTAATACGGAAATGAACGATGTAAAAAAAAAGCAGAATGTATTAACAATTGTTTATTTAGATAATTTAAACGCGAAAATAAATTGGGACGCTAAAAACGTACACAGTAAAACAATACGTTTTATTGTCGCGTTGATTATTTATTTGTAACGCGAATTAAAAAAACATATTTACAAATAAATAATCAACGCGACAATAAAACATATTGTTTTACTGTGTACGTTTTCAGCGTCCCAACTGTTTTTTTTTTCGCGTATAAATTATCCAAATAAACAATTGTTAATACTTTCTGCATTTTTTACATCGTTCATTTCCGTTTTACGTTTAAGTTATTTTAACGCAATTTTCTTACAAATCTACATTAACCTGTTGACAACCATAAGAGCATTTTACACCGCCTTCATTTTTTAAAATTTATTCTCCATTTTTAATACACCTTTCTTAAAAACATTCATACATTTTCTTCTACACTACCAACATAAATAAATAAACCCGAATATATGTTTTTTTATTTGCGTTACAAATAAATAATCAACATTACAATAAAACGTATTTTTTACTGTGTACGTTTTCAGCGGCCCAATTGTTTTTTTTTCGCGTTTAAATTAAAAGATATATCTAAATTTGAATTTAACTATAAGTATTGAGACATCTGTTCAGTGCAAATTTACCTATAAGTATGGCAAACCACTTATAATTCAATGGCTATAAGTTTTTTTGTTTTCAAAAATAAACAATTATAAACAGAACGACTCGTAGAAATCTATCTATATTCTTTTTTCATTTTAATATACTTTCATAGACATGTTTCTTTTATGCCACACAAAAAAACTATTTTCTTTACGTCACAAGTGTCACGCTCATACATTAGTTACATAGCTAATATAACATACTGACCCAACGGGTTATGTGCAGTCTAGTATTATAAAATTGCGATTTCAAAAATAAATATATATATATCCATATGACTTGGGTGCATTAGCTTGAATCGAAACCAAAATAAAAACTTATGAAAAAAATATATATTTGTATAAATAACTTGAGTGCATTCAGCCATAATCGAAACCGAAACCAAAACTTATGAAGAATTCTTGATAAAATTATTTATAAAAAAATAGATTACTGGAGTGCCATCAGTTGTAATCGAAACCGAAACCAAAACTTATGAAGAATTCTTGATAAAATTATTCATAAAAAAATAGATTACTGGAGTGCCATCAGTTGTAATCGAAACCGAAACCAAAACTTATGAAGAATTCTTGATAAAATTATTTATAAAAAAATAGATTACTGGAGTGCCATCAGTTGTAATCGAAACCGAAACCAAAACTTATGAAGAATTCTTGATAAAATTATTTATAAAAAAATAGATTACTGGAGTGCCATCAGTTGTAATCGAAACCGAAACCAAAACTTATGAAGAATTCTTGATAAAATTATTTATAAAAAAATAGATTACTGGAGTGCCATCAGTTGTAATCGAAACCGAAACCAAAACTTATGAAGAATTCTTGATAAAATTATTCATAAAAAAATAGATTACTGGAGTGCCATCAGTTGTAATCGAAACCGAAACCAAAACTTATGAAGAATTCTTGATAAAATTATTCATAAAAAAATAGATTACTGGAGTGCCATCAGTTGTAATCGAAACCGAAACCAAAACTTATGAAGAATTCTTGATAAAATTATTTATAAAAAAATAGATTACTGGAGTGCCATCAGTTGTAATCGAAACCGAAGCCAAAACTTATGAAGAATTCTTGGTAAAATTATTTATGACAAGAACTGGAAGCACATAATAATTAAATGACCCGGATGTAAGCGTGACACAGAAAATAACACACACTCTATAGTATTAATATATAGATAATGAACACCTAGGATTCTGAATGATTTCCGATGAAGATGAATGATTTGTTTTATTTGGATTTTAGGCTGTTCACATCTTGAGAGTTATGTTTGTAAGGATCCGTGGCATAACGGATAAAGCACCAGATAAAACTGAGTTATAAGTGACACTCGTTTGAAGGTTTAAGGTTCAATCTCCAGTGCGGGCGATGCTAAGAATACAATTACGAATTATTTTAACCTTCTACACGACATGAAGATTCCCGGATTTGACAAGATACATCTGAACATGGTCGGAAATTATATCGGCCGAAACGTTGTGGAAATATCACTCAAGGTGAGAACAGTAGTCCTAATAATAGAAGTATTACGAAAGCCATCACAGCCGAAACCAATCGTATCTAATTTAATCTATTATTTATAATTAATGGTTCCCATATCGTATTAAATTCTATACTAGGTAATTTTCTTGAGAGTATATATTAAAACATTCACATTTGTGTGTGTGTGTGTGTGTGTGTGTGTGTGTGTGTGTGTGTGTGTGTGTGTGTGTGTGTGTGCTTACTTCTATCATATTTACATACATATTTGGAGTTTTTGAAATGAGGATTGCTAATTGGTATTAATTGGATAATTCGGACTACTGTTCTCAAGGACACGTGACGTAGTAGATAAAGTAAATTCAGTTGTAAGTTTACACTCTTCTGGAGGTTGAAGGTTCGAGACCATGCTACCCCCGCGGATTACATAAAGGGTTCCGTTTGAAATTCTATGCAGTTAGACAGAGAGCTTGTTTGCAAATATTATTCGCAAGAACCTGTGGTGTAACGGGTACAGTGTTAATCGATTCTAGGTGACACCCCTTCGAAGTGCAGACGACACTAAGAATACAATTACGAATTACTTAACACTTCTTCTCGGCCATTGCTAATGGTTAACAGAACAAGAGAAAACTAAAAGTTTTCATTTGAAATGTCCTATGGATTCCTGAGTTCGACAAGATACACCACACCTGAAGAAGATTGGAGGGTACATCGACCAAAACGTTGGACGAATATCACTTGTAATCTGAATAATCCAAATAATACCATTGACTATTATCGTATGAATTCAAAGATTTTATTATTGGCATTGGTTTTCCCGATATTTTTCTAGTCAAAATTATTTTTAGAAAGATATTAGGTACTTACGTGAAGATGGAAGTGATTTTTTGTGGAATCGGATTCGAACTTGGAACACCAAAGTCGTCAGTTCGTGTTGTTAACGACTTGATCATCATCACTTTCCAACATTACGTATTAAAACAGCTGTATTACATTTCGGCAATCTGGAAGATTCTATGGAAACACCGACGCGTCATAAATTTAATGATGCAACTGCATAAACATCAATTTGGAATGTGCATTGAAAAAGCAATCCGATTAATTGCAGCAAGAAAATCTTGTTCGCCGCCGATAAGAAGGTCAATTGATTTTGGTTGTGCAAATACCATTTCGTATCACGAATGAATTCTTGACACAAAAATAACTTATCAATTTCCAAGATCAATTTATCCAATCTATTTCAACCTAAACGATATGGAAAGAACCAACCTTCGATTAAATCGAAATATTTTCATGTTTATCGATTTTTATCTATTAAAATTAAGATTTTTGCGATCTCCATTTTTTTCTTTCTTTGCTCTTTGTTTCTCTCTCTTTTTTTTTCTCTCTCTTTTTTCTCTCGCTGTCTCTTTTTCTCTCTCTATTTTTGTCTATCTATCTTTGTGTCTTTCTCTTAGTCACTGACTACATCACTGTATTTTCGCTGTATCTGCCTTTGTCTTCTATTCTCTTTCTCTTTTTTTTTCTCTCTCTCTTCTCTTTCTATCATTCTCTCTCTATCTTTTTCTGGACCTCTGTATCTTTCTCTCTTTTCCCGTCTCGTTATCTCTATGCCCCCCCTCTCTCTCTCTCTCTCTCTCTCTCTCTCTCTCTCTCTCTATCTATCTATCTATCTGCGAGGTGCCTTCAATAAGTTTCCAGACTTTTTCGTATGTGCACTTTTATTGATAGTACACACATGAAACTCTAATCCCCTTCGAAGTAATCTCCTCCGGCTACGATACACTTATTGTACCGTTCCAACAACTGGAAGGCCTCATGGAAGTCCTCCTTTGTGCGCATGTCAATGACTCTCGTCACAACCTCTTTCATCTCCTCAATTGTTTCATAACAACAGCCTCTAAGGTTTTCCTTGAACTTAGGGAATAACCAAAAGTCACACAAGGAGCAAGTTCTGAACTATAGGGAAAATGATGAACTGCCTTGATGTCCATCTTGATCAAAGTTTGTTACAAGGATAGAGCACTTTTGGAACAAACGTTGTGCAAATCCTCCGCATCTTTAGTTCCTCGTGAATTATTGTTCTCACACTGACATCAAACAGTGCACTTATTGTCTCTGTAGACATACGACGGTCCTTATCGATGAAATTCTTTATTTGGCCAATCAAATCTGGGGTTTTGACTTCCTTACTCCTGCCACACATCTTATCATCCATCACACACGTCCTGCCTTCCTTGAATCTCTTATGCCACTTAAAAATTATGCTCGATTCACGCAAGGTTGTCCAAAAGCAGTCTGAAGCAGTTCATACGTTTCTGTGCCATTTTTTTTCAAGTTTAAAACAGAATTTTATTGCATATCGTTCTTCTAAAGTGTCATCGCGTCTAGATTGAATTTTTCGAATTCACCGACTGTAACAATCAGACTTTAATAGCATTATTCTAATTCTTTCTGTAGCTGTTCATTTGGACCTGAAATCATAAAAATTGGTCAGTCGTCTCATAAGATTTAGAGCGATAACATATGGAATTTTCAAGAATCTGCGATAATTTTTAATGCGTGTACAAAAAGAAGTCTGGAAACTTATTGAAGACACCTTTTATCATCCAAATCTATCTTTGTTTTGTCGTTCTCTCTGCCTCATCTCATTGTCTATGCTTTTTGCCCCTCTTTTTTTTCCTCTCTCTCTTTCTCTCTCTCTCTCTCTCTCTCTGTTTCTATGTATGTGTTTGTCTTTCTGTGCCTCTCTCTCCACCTGTCTCTCTTTGTCAGTCTTTATACAAACCTCTTTCTCACCATCCTCTTCCTCTATCTTTCTTTCTCCGTCTTTTTATGTATCTCTCTCTTTCTCTCTCTCTCTCTCTCTCTCTCTCTCTCTCTCTCTCTCTCTCTCTCTCTCTCTCTGTGTATCAGATTGTTTTGCAATTGTCTCTGTCCCCGTAATCTGTCTCCGTCTATATTTCTTTGTCCATCTTTATCTTTGTTTATCTGTCTTTCTCCCTTTTGTTCACCCTCTTTCTGACTCTCTGAGTGTCCTTTTTCTATGCGTGTCTCTGTTCTTCCCTCTCCCCTTCTTTCTTTCTCTCTAAATCGTCAAACCAGATAAATAATTAGTACTATAAAAATATTTAGAATTTTTTTAATGGAAACAAACGTTGATTAACTCATATATAGTATAATAACAATAGAAAAATGCGAGAATAGAAAGTAAAATGTTTAAGCTTAAACATGGAAAAGTAAAGGACTAGTTGTTAAAACTGGAAAAGAAAAGGACAAGATATTCTAGAAAAAGAAATATAATAAATTTATAACTTAAAATATTGCATCATTAAGAATTGATTATATAATGTTATAAATTGAATTTAAAAAAAACCTTAATGCTGCAATATTTTAAGTTATAAATTTATTCTATTTTTACTAGACTATCTTGTCCTTTTCTTCTCCAGTTTCAACAACCAATCCTTTACTTTTCCATGTTTAAGCTTAATCATATTACTTTTCATACTCGCATTTTTCTATTGTAATCCATGATTTTTCCAGGCTTCAAGTAAATTCGCTAGTCCTTTGTGTAATTTCATTCTTATCTTTCCCCCCCCCCATAAACATAACACACATATGTAATAACAATGTACGGCACTCGCCTGCTTTAAAAAAATCCCCCTAATTATCTCCCTTTCATTTTTAATTTTGTCTGTTTCACTTGTTACTTCTCTTTTCGCGAGAGCGGTGAATTGGTAGCAACAGTAGTCACTGAAGCGACGTGATTGCTATGGAAACCACTCATAAAAAACGTCGTTAACTTCCTTACATTTTTTACGCTTTTTAACACCAGTAAATTCATCATAAATTTTTGTTTTACTGAACGAAAATTGAAAACTTATTTTTCACAATATAGCTGAGAAGGTGATCTATAAACTGTAATAATTGTTTGAAATCTGGTTTGAAAAATGAGTAAGCGGTGAAGCTTTAAAGCAGTTCTAAATGACTAAAACTGCCACTTAATCATATATTCAAACACCGTAATTTTTGAATTTACGATGAAATCAATGTTTTGTTCTATTTCTAATGAAGACTATGTTCGAGTTGATTGCTCTTCAAAATAACGTAGACGTCGCTTTTCAGCAGTCATAAACCCTGGCATTTATTTAATTGCAGAAAGTAACCCCTGTATGGGGATTTAATCGTTCGTAGATGCATGAGTGTACTAAATTCAATTGACTTTTGAAGGATTAATTCCAACCCCTTTACAAATTGCAAACAGCAACCAGAAATTTCCTTGGCGGCACTAGTTAAGAAAGATGTCATCTTCGCTGTCCTATCACTAGTCGCCGACGTTGTGCCAAGCTATCTTCACTGAAGATGGATTCCTTGAAGAAGACTTTCGGCGACCGGACTTTATCACTGTATTATTTATTTGTTCACTCTGATACTGTCAAATTTTCTTCAACCTACACCCAACGATTTCCAATTCTGAATTTGATTAATCGTCCCAAAACTAATAGGTAGCCGATTTTAGCATGACTGCTAAGATAGACTACCTCGAACAGCTCTGGTATGAATCATAGAAGGACAACATCCATCTATGTTTACTTTTACTGTATTCGCCATCTAAATTTTGAATGCGTGCTTTTTGATCAAACTAAAGATTTAAAAATTCCCTTTTTTTATCCCTCTCCCTTAAAAAATGGATAATAAAATAAAAATCTTGGAAATCAGTGAAAAAGCCGGAAGGCTAAAGACGAACGATGATAAACGAATTCCATCACTGAATTTACGTTCAAATTAAGTTTTCTTTTTATATAACGCTTGTTCTTTTCAATAAATTCCGGACTCATTTTCTAGAGAGTGTTATAATGACGTCATCATTTTAGAACATTTTTTTTAATGTTTCTTATACTTGATTTTTTTTTTTCAATTAGAATTGTTTAAACATTTTTTAAATCTTAAAATATTGCTCCTGGCAAAATTGAGTTAATTAGCAAAAACAATACTCGTTAATAGATTAACAGAAGTATTAGCAATTAATTTAATTAATTTTAATTAGACTGAATAATAATAAGATACGGCATAATCGCATTGACACACCAGTTCTTGTTAGATCACTGATGTTAAGCAACGTAGAGTCTGACCAGTACCAGATGGGTGACCAGTTAGTAATGCTAGTTGCTGTATGTCATTTTTTCCGTGATGTACGTGCGGTTGGAGAATGCTTGTAAATTAAATATCTTTAAACTTCCTCTTTCGGAAAAAGCCGGCAAAGCCCAACAAAGACAAATACCAAAGCAGGTATTATCAATTCGTTAATTAGAAGCAATTCAAATACGTCATGAGGTTATGTTTCCGAATTTTGAGATGAGGATTTGTTATTCGTATCATTTGGGTTTTTCGGACTGCAGTTCTCATTTTGAGTGTCATTTTCACAACGTTTCGGTTGATGTAACCTCCTACTTTCTCCATGTGAATATTGTCGAACAAGGGAATCTTTCTATCAAACTCACGAATCTTTCTGTCAAACTAAAGAAGTGGCACGGAATTTCGAACGAAGCCCTTAATTTAATCTACAGGCGTCGCATGGGCAAATCTTTCGTTTTAGGAACGTAAAATGAAAAGATATTTCAAAATAAAAACTGACTTTATTTGACTCGGATAAAGCGGTAAATTGAATAAGGAATGTTTATATTAAAGTTCTAATCTATATATCTATAAAAGTGAACGTGTCTGTCTGTCTGTCTGTCTGTGTACATTTCCCTACGCAATAACTCTGTCAATTTTTAGTCTATAGACTCGAAATTTGAAATACCGGGTACTGAGATTTGGGAAAATTGATGTGACGGGTGTCAGCAAGAAATTTGGCTGTTAAGGGGTCAAATTTCAACGATTTGATCTTTAAAAACTCTACCAAACTCCTCCGATAATTTTGGGTCTAGACACTTGAAATTTTAGATTTAGATTCCTTGAACATGGATCTAACTTAATAAAGTGATTTGAGCCCGAAACAATAAATTTTAAGGGGTCATAATAGGGGTCAAAGTTTTAAAAAATTAACCATTTTTTTTTGTTTTTTTGCTTTTTTTTGCACAGCATACACCTCCAAACACCCAAGCAACGCCGGACACTCCTGCTAGTGTATTATAAAGTTCAGAATAGTTTTTAAAAGGCCCTCCCTTTAACAAGATTGGCTTTCTAAATAATAACATTCTTAAACTGCGCGAGTATCGTTGATTTCTTTAACTTTAACCTAATTTCTCCAGAGTTTGAGTGTCGTTTTTATTACTGGTTTCTATCAACCACTGTGTGCAGAGAATCTATTTATTCTCTCCCATTGTTTTATTCTCCGTTTTTAAAAGATTTACGAATGTTATTATTATTATATTCATTTTTTAGATACTAGTTTATGTAGTTTATTATATATATATATATATATATATATATATATATATATATATATATATATATACTAGCATTATTATATATGTTTTTATTTGAAATCTAGTGGAGCATATACTATTCTCTGCAGCCTCTTTTTCACAGAAAAGAGTATGTTAGGCTTTCTCTATTCTATCGTTATTGCCATGATAGGAGCTTCAATCTGCGGTTACCCCTATTGTTGGATAATGAGCTGGGGCGACACCGATAAAAGCAGAGATGTGGATATGCACATTTCAGATACATTTTTGATCTACGTTCCATAAAAATGACCGGAATTATAATTATCACCGAAAACAAAGACAGGCTCACAATCCACGTTGGAAGTTAGAATTGCGCAACGCAAAATATATAAAAAATGGAACAATTAAGTATTTTTAATGCATTTACATTTCAGCAATGTCGATTTGATGTCTTTATGAAATACACTTAACATAAACAATCAGGAGAAAAACGAAGACGTTATTGTCATTTTTCCGCTGTCGGCCAACACACACACACACACACACACACACACACACACACACACACACACACACACACACACACACACACACACACACACACACCCTTACATCTAACCGCCTATGAAACTCTCTTCCGTCTCTCTTTGTCGATGGGTAAATAAATGCTAACATTTCACTGTTTCTCGTTCCATCAGTTATGAGCGGGCAGATGTCGTCAGAGTTCACAGCGTGACGTATAAAGTACTAAGTAAAACCACTTGTCAGTGACAATCTTGTTGAGGTTGAAGATTTTCTCTTACGTACAGGCGACACTAAGCTTAAAATTATGATTTAGGACTTCTTAAGAAACTAACTGTTAGTTTTTTTTTATTTTTTAGGACGGCGAATAGAGTGCTGTTTCGGGAGTATCTACTCCTTGAATGGTAAATTTAGAAAACAAATCTTGTGCTCATCTTACTCACCGTGTCTCCTTGGATATATATCCCATAAATCATAATGATAGGTTCATTAGTTTTTAAATGAATCATATATATATATATATATATATATATATATATATATACACGTGTGTGTGTGTGTGTATTTATGAACGTATACATATATCTTATATATAGCACACACCAAGGAACGGATAAACCGGAGGTCAACTGGGCCTTTGTCCTGTAAGTGCCTGCTCATTGGCCAATTAGGAAGAGTGCGGTGGATACTAGAAAGCTGATTGGCTAACTAAAAACTCAATAGAAGGTGCGTATATAAAACCCGAGGCAACCACAAAATTCTCGCATAAGCCTGATGAATCCTAGCGTGGATGAAACGCGGAATATTCTGTGTAGCTTAATCGCCATATATATTTTATAACTTACTATCTTATATATATATATATATATATATAATTTATATATATATATATATATATATATATATATATATATATATATATATTAGTGATGGGACGATTCCAATATTTTTCCGATTCCGATACAATTACCGATTCTATGCTAAATTCCCGATTCCGATATTATTACCGATTCCGACTCCGATTTTTTTTTTATATAAATCTCTAATTATTTAACGATAAGATTGTTATTTTCCCCGATCTTCGTAAAAAACATGTTTAATATGCAGATATTCCTAAACGTCAAAAAACACTTATGGAGAGTGGTCTATCGATTTTAACTTTACTGGTATTTTAAAATAAATAAATATTTATTATTTTGTCATTATTACCAGCAATGAAAGATTTTACTTTAAACAAAATCAAATAAAAAAGACAATTAAAAGAATCGGATTGGCATCGGAAAATAGGCATCAATTTTTCCGATTCCGATACCGATTCCGATACCCCTAAATCTTCCGATTTTTCCGATTCCCGATTCCGATTAATCGTACGAACACTAATATATATATATATATATATATATATATATATATATATATATATATATATATACACACATATATATATATATATATATATATATATATGTATATATATATAGCGAGAGAGAGAGAGAGAGAGAGAGAGAGAGAGAGAGAGAGAGAGAGAGAAAAGAAATAAAAACTGTAAGTTGAAATTTACAATTAAATTTATTTTTCGGCTGAATATATCAAAAAAAAATTTTACAATGTTCTTATTCTGCGGAATTTCACAGAATGCTGTTCTTGCTATTTTTCTCATCAGAGGACAGAATGAAATCCGCAAATTATATTTGTAGCAACTCTAGAATTTTGTGGTTGCGGCGTTAAATGATACTGCAATTTATTATAGTCATACAAGGGGCGTGCAGTAAGTAATGCCCCTGACCCACTTCCCATAGAAGTAAAGCAACGAAACTTGGCACAGTTATTAGTCTTTCTCTACATAGGAAGCCCCCAGAGTTATGCATTTCTCCCATCGTCTGATGCAGCTCTGGAGACCGTTTTTATAGAACACTCCAGGTTGGTCCTCCAACCACGACGTGACTTCAGAAATCAAGGCTGCGTCATCTTGGAAACGCTTTCCTTTCAAAAACAACTTGATGGCTTGAAAGAGGTGGAAGTCAGAGGCTGCAAGGTCAGGAGAGTAGGGAGGATGGGGAAATATTTCATAACCACACGCCCGTGCTTCTGATCCGACAACATGCGAGTTGTGGACCGGAGCGTTGTCGTGCAGGAGTAGGGTACCTTTGCTGATCTTGCCCCGCCTCTTGATTTTGATAGCTTCCCTTAATTTCCTCAAAAGTGAAGCATAATATGCTCCTGTAATTGTGGTACTCTTTGCCAGGAAATCTGTCATCACTACTCCGTCCTGGTCCCAGAAGACTGTGAGCATGACCTTGCCAGCGGAGGGCTGCACCATTGCCTTCTTTGGAGGTAGTGAATCCAAGTGCTTTCACTGCATTGACTGGGCTTTGGTCTCTGGATCATAGTGATGGACGCAGGTTTCATCCTGTGTAATCAGTCTTTTGAAAAACTTTGACTCGTCTTCTTGGAACATCTCCAAATTCATCCTCGAGCACTCCACGCGTTTTCGCTTCTGAAATGGTGTGAGCAACCTGGGAATCCATCTGGCAAACACCTTATGCATATGCAAATGGTCATGAATGATAGTTTCCACAGACCCTGTACTAATTTTGACATCTTGGGCTATTTTGCGAATAGTAATGCGCCGATCTTCCAAAATCGCAGCCTCAACTTGACATCAATAGCAGAGGTGGGTCGACTAGGTCTGGGAGCTGTTTACACAAACTTCCGGCCATGTTTGAATTCACGATGCCAGAGTTTTACAAGGTCATATGATGGGGCATTATCACCATGAGTTTCTTTCATTTCATCAAAAGTCTCCTGTGGTGTGTGTCCTTTCAAATACAAAACCGGATCACTGCTCGACATTCAACAGGCTCCATTTCACACCTGACTCAGTTTAAACACTTGTAAAACAGAAACCACAATGACTTCAGAGCTGTAATTTGCCACATAACCCGTAAACATATAAATCATTGCACATGCAAAAGTTCAGCTAGATCAGACAACTAGAAGTTGGCCAGGGGAATTACTTATTGCACGCCACTCGTAAATCGCAAAAATGTACACGTCACGTAAACAAAGAGTGAAAAATGTAGATGTAAAAATAAAATAATAAAAACTAACCGGGCATAAGATTACAGTTTGCATGAAGACTCTTCCAAAGGTGATCCGAAGGCGAAAATAAATCTTTAAAAAAAAATCAAGTCCAAATTTAAATCCCATTGATTAGAATTAGTCCGATTGGAAAATTTTCAACGCAGCTGAAATTATGGAAATTGTTTTTTCCGATAGTGCAGTAGTCCAATATAGATCCCGAGTTGAGTTGATTCCAGAAATTAGACGCATAGAAAACCAGTCCCCCCCCATATGATTGTCTTAATTAGAAATATTTGCAAATTGTTTTTAAGAGTATTCAGTCGAACAATAAATTTGATTGTAAATTTCAACTTACAGTTTTAATTTCTTTTCTCTTATAATAAGCTCTATTCTCTATTATTTTTGTATTGAGCTTTTTTATTTGGCTGGGATTAAAATATCTATATATAAATAATTTGGTACTTGTATATGATCGAAGTTTACCAGAGCTTATATCAAGTAGACATTGCATATTTTGAATTTTACTACACATATATATATATATATATAGTGGGAAAAATAAGTGTTGGACACATCCCATTATTCTTTATTTAACACATTTTTTATGCAGCGAATGGCGCGAAAATTTAACAAAAAAGAGTTACTAATTTAACAATAACAAATAACTTTAGAATAAAAACGAGAATAGCCGGAAAAAAAGTATTGGACACATTGTTTTAAATTATATTTTATCATTTTTTATAAATAATGCTGGAAATTGTTATTTGCATTTTAATTTGCCGACACTATTATACGTTTTAGAAGTTTCTCGATTGTTGTAAGTATTGGAACACGTTAGTCACCAGTAAGCCATCCCACGTGAAGGTTTTCATGATGAGTAAACGTAAAGAACTCTCTCAAGTCGTCCGTGATAAGATTATTGCCGAGCACAAGAATGGAATTGGTTATCGGCGTAAATCTGCTCAATTGAAAATCCCTGTAAGCACCATAGGAAACCTTATTAGGAAATGGAAAGTGCATGACTCAACCGTGAACCGTCCACGCACCGGGGCTCCTCGCAAGATGTCGGATCGAGGAGTGAGAAAGATTGTACGAAAAGTTCAGCAGCAACCGAGAACCACACGAGGCGAACTTCATAAAGATTTGGAAACAGCAGGGATAGTAGTAACGAAACCAACGATTAGTAATGTACTCCGACGCAACGGTCTTAAATCGCGTACACCTCGAAAGACACGATTACTAAAAAACTGTCATGTTTATGCTCGTCTGGAGTTTGCAAGAGACCACTTATTGAAAACAGATGATTACTAGAAGAATGTGATCTGGTCCGATGAGACGAAAGTGGAACTTTTCGGCATTACCTCTGTACGTCGAGTATGGAGAAGAGATGGCACAGCGCACGATCCCAAGAACACCCTCCCCACTGTTTGGTGGTGGAAATGTCATGCTCTGGGGATGCTTCTTTTTAAATGGTACTGGGCCATTTCATATTATAGATGGAAAGATGAATGCAGCCAAATATCGGGAAATTCTTGAAAATAATCTCTTAGCTGCTTCCAATGCGTTAGGTATGCGACAGGGATGGATCTTTCAATAAGATAATGATCCCAAACATACTGCTAAAATAACCTCCGATTGGTTCATACAGAACAAAATAGATGTTTTTAAGTGGCCCAGTCAGTCCCCAGACTTAAATCCTATAAAAAATCTATGGAACGAGCTCAAAATCATGGTCCACCAGCGAGATCCACGTAATATTCAGGATTTGAAGAAAGTATGTGTTTAAAAGTGGACCAAAATCTCGCCTGAACGTTGTCACAAATTAGTTTCGTCGTATAGAAAACATCTCGAAGCTGTAATAGCCAATAAGGGGTTTTCAACTAAATATTAGATGAAATTGTGTTAGTGTGTCCAATACTTTTTCCGGCTATTCTCGTTTTTATTATATAATTTTTGTTATGTATTAAAAGGTTCCAATTTCTAAAGTTATTTGTTATTGTTAAATTAGTAACTATTTCTTGTTAAATTTTCGCATCATTCGCGCTGCATAAAAAATGTGTTAAATAAAGAATAATGGGATGTGTCTAACACTTATTTTCCCCACTATATATATATATATATATATATATATATATATATATATACATATATATGTGCATATACATATATATATACATACATATATATATATATACATATACATATATATATGCATATACATATATATATATATATATATATATAATATGAAACCTTGTTATATCAGTTAACATCATCTTTTGGAATTAACCGATTTATACAGCCCATAATTTCATTGATAAATCTCCTTTACCTTGAGTTGAAAGAAAACATCGAACTCAGATTTCAGGTCATCCTGCTACTGAAACGCCTACAGTCTAATATTGAAGATTATGTTTGCTATGACAATGTAGCGCTAAAAATAATATATGTTTGTATTCGAAACAAATATTCTCCATGTTTACAGGATGCGTAAGCCATTCGAGGACACATGTTATCTATATCATTTTTCTCTTAGTCTAGCCGTCTTTTTTCTTGTCTGTCTGTCTGTTTGGTCAACTTTTTTTTTTCGGAAACTGGCGGAAATTCTCTACGGATCTTTGTTAAGATAAGGTGCACTAAACTAAATATTATGGTATTCCTTCGATGCAGAATCAGGGATTAATAAAGATTAGTATGTAATATCCACTTTTTCCTGGAAGCTACTGGAATGATTTCGCTGAAATCTTGTATGATCCTTTTTGTTTTAAAGTGTACTGAACTACAACATTTACACTAGAAATTTTATCGGAAACGACTGGGCTGATCTGACTGCATTTTTGTATGGATCTTAGTATGGACCTTTGTTAGGTTAAAGTGCAGCAAACTAAGTATTATGGTATCCGTTCGAAGCGCAGTTAGGAACTAAGAGAAATAACAGGGATTAGCATTCAAGTTCTACTGTTTCTCGGAAACTACTGAGCTGATCTAGCTAACATTTTGTATAGATGGACTATGTTATAATTAGGTGCAGCGAACTAAGTAGTAATGGGAATAATATTTAATACAAAAATGAACACAAATCTAATCACATTTAGCAATCAGTTTAGCATAAAGCACTCATTCTAAATAAATGGGTTATAACTTGTGACATTTTTTGAATGAATTAAAACCTTTTGTCCATATGATAATGTATTAAAATATCAAGTTTGTACATACGTTATTAGTTTTCATCCCTTTTAAATTTTAGATGAGATCGCCCGATCACCGAAAATGTAACGCAAAAAATGTTTTCAAATTTTATTTGATGACACTATTCTATTAAACATAAAACTCAATAAAGTATCTTGGCTTCCAGACTAAGATCAAAGTATAAAATCGATTTGGAAATTTTAAGTAGGACGACACCTAAAGGTGAATGTGGTATTATGGTGATTGAGGATTCTAACTCAGAAAATGACAAGGCTAACCATAGATCCCCTCCCTACATCTTTGAATAATCTTGGACCACATCTACATCTTTGAATAATCTTGGGCCAAATTTGTTTTCAGATTTTTTTTTATTTCATAAATCTTTTTGAAAATAAATTTTTCAAAGTGTAATATCTTTTCTGTCCGGTAATAACGCGGCGTCAGCGTACGCAATGGCGAACGACGTTCATAATACACAAATCTGATTACAACTGATACGATGTGAAAATGCAAGCAAGGCACAATAGTTTGTAAATATATATTTCTTTTGCGTTCGTGCATCAAATCCAAGTTCGTGCATCAAATCCAAATTCGAAAAATGTGTAGGTGCACGGATGTATTCTTTGGGCGTTCGTGAAAAGTGACGAAAAAAAAAAATGAAAACTAGAACGAATTGCAATGTCGTATTATTTGAATTCACTAAACTATTGTTCTCATCTCGAGTGTCATTTTTCATACCGTTTCAGATGATTTAAGCTCCGACCTTCTTCAGGTGTATCTTGTTGAACTCGGAAATTTGGACGAAATTTAGAACGGAATCCTTTATTTACTTCACGCGGGTAGTATGATCTCGTTCCATCAGCTATGACTGGATAGAGATCCTAAATAATTCGCAATTGTATTTTTCGGTCGACCACATTGAGAATTGAACCATCAACCTTCAAGAGAGCATCCTTTTTACAATTGATTTTTTCAAGTACTCTAACCATTTCCCCACGGGACATTTCGGATGTTATGAAAAGATGAGAACAGTAGTCCAAAGAATTCAAATAATACGAATAATTACTCCTCATCTAAACAATTCAGAAACGAATTGCATGATGATGTGATGAACAGGAATACATTCGTGTTTCTTCTTACAAGAAAATGATACGAAACATGCGGTGAACATGTGAAACAGCTGCCGGAAGAAGTGATATCTGCAAAGTCACTCAATACCTTTAAAGCAAGACTAGATAAACATTGCTTACAAAGAAAATACGTTGAAAAACTGTAATCTCGGGTTTTATAGGCCTGTGTGCCTTCTTCATCGTATATCCTATTATGATTGATTGTTTAATACATAAATACTTACTTGTTTAGCTGCCTTAGAGAGACTCGAAAGGTACGCCAAAAGCCTCGCGTTTAAGGATATTACCAGCCCTAACCCAAAACACTCGCCAAATATAGCGTCTTACTCGATTATTACTCGAATAAGTAGCCAAGACCACTCAGGTACTTTAAACGAATATATCCTCTTCGCGGGACATATCACATAGTATCTCCAGAGAGCTTCGCCATATGCTTGAGTACATAATAACTTCTCAAAGGGTGGTTGTTTCCTTGTGTCAAGAAACATGTGGATTGACGAGTAATACTGAAGTACTCACTGAAGGCATCTTCAAACATTGTATCTTGTGCAGGCATCTTTAAACTTTGGCTTTTTTATTACATTTTCATCCTAAACAAGGCACATTCCCACTTTAATGTAGGGGGCTACTATCAGGGGCCTAAGTTGAAGAGGTACTATGTAGGGAGTTTGGCAGCAAGATGTCTGTTCACATTACACTTGAACTTCTGCATGTCAGTACCGTTGGGAAAGAATGAACCCAGAAGTGAATTCCAAAGTCTAGTAGTTCTTGGGAAGAAGCTATTAGAGTCGAAGGCTTTCTTACATCTATGGATCTTTGCTGCTTATCGGGTTTATCGGGGAGGAGGGTTGTTGAGGGGATACAAAGGCTTATAGTTCGTCAGAGCATTCACCATTCAAATACTTATAAAACAGACAGAGGGATGCAACACTTCGTCGATGAGACAGGGACTGAAGCTTAGATGACAGTTCAGGACCTATCAGGTTTGCGACTCTCTTTTGAACCCTGTCCAGGTGCGAGAGACTAGTAGCAGATGCACCATCCCAAATGTGACAGCAGTACTCCATACATGGTCGAATGGTGGCTTTGTAGAGGTGCAGGATACTTTCAGGCGTAAGTAACTTTCTAGCACAGTAGAGAGAGCCCACCTTCTTCTCAGCAGCCCTGACAATGATCTCGATGTATCTTGTGCAGGCATCTTCAAACATTGTATCTTGTGCAAGCATCTTCAAACATTGTATCTTGTGCAAGCATCTTCAAACATTGTATCTTGTGCAGATTGCACCCTCATCCCACACACAGTTTCTGTTATTTCTAAATTGAAACCCATTTAGTACTGACTAGGCGTAACGTTGCTTAACCTCGGTGATTTACCGACAACCCATGTGTCAATGCCGCATGATAATTCCACTCTATTCAAACGGAACATTAATGGCTGCACAGTTAATAAATATGCAGTGATGAATATGTTTCGACTGGTTAGGTATTTCAATTAGTATTAACGAGAATTTCAGAGTCAATGTGTTGTTCAACAACTGAGAATTGGAAAGAAATTCTGTCCATGGAAGTTATATTTGATGTTAGCCACACGAAGGACAAAAATATTCTTTACAGTGGAGGTAGTAAGACGGGTATTTGCTGTGAAAGTTTTACGACAAGCGATAGAAGCGCAATCACGTAATACATGATAATATTACATGATTCGGGATTATTTTTGTCTAAAATACTTTTTTGAAAAGAATGTAAGTATTTTTGACTAAGGTTGCAGGGGCGGGGGAGTAAGAGCCGGACTTGTAATAATGCTAGGAGTCAGAGTAAATTTTTTTGAAACCTGACTCTGATTATTAATAACGGGTTTCTTTTTTTTCACGAAAGAGTCACCAATTATCAAGGTCCGAAGGCCACTGGAGGATAAGGATTAATGAATGTAAGGTGGCGGTTTAGTAATCGTTAATAGTGTAGATTGATTAGAATTTGGATTATATAAGAGGATGGCCCAACAAGAACTTTTTTACATTGGACTTGAAGGCTACCATGTTGTATTCGATTGGGAAGCAGACCAATGGAAAAGTGTTCCACATGTGGGAAGATCTAGGAAAGAAGCTTTGTTTATGGAATTTGCGTTTAGATTAATATAGAGAGGGGACAAAATTGTTAATAGTGGTTGTAGCTAATCGAGTGCTTTTGTGAAAGTTTAATAAGGAGGAATCATAGATTGAAGCTCAGACGAGCACTTGCTATGAAAATAACGATAGAACAGGGATAGTCTCGCAACGTCTTTTCTGTGGGAAAGAGGTTGTAGGGAAGAGAAAAGGGCATCCCTACTAGGTTTCTAAGGCATGTTTTGAAATCTATTAAGGCAAGCCCCTACCTAGATGTGGTAACCGTATTCCATTTTAGGACTATTTGGCTTTTATAGATAGAGAATTGCATCAGCAGTAAGATACCTACTGAAGCGGTTAAACCATTGTTCCAGCGATCTTGGCAACAGATTTGATGTATGTGTTTCATTTCAGATCAAGAGTGAAGATCAGTTCCAGAAGCTTGTCAAGAGATGGTGCTTTCCCAAGACAAAAACCATTCATTTCAATTGGGGCCAGATGGGGGTCAGAGCTATTATGATAAAAAGCAATAACTCTTATCCCCGAGTGGCCTCCGGGCCTTGATAAGTGGTGACTTCCTTGTAAAAAAAAATAAGAGAGAAGCTTTTAGGTGCATTAAGATTAACCAGCCACATTTCTGCCATTGCAACACATGCTCAAGATTAGAAGAGAGAGAATGAGTAAGACCTTGTCGGTTTTTGAAGTGTTGCCAGAGATTGTGGTGTCGTCTGCATAAATGTCTACGAATGATTTAAGAATGTGATTTGGAAGATCATTGACGAAGATAAGGGAGTTGGGCCTAGGATGGAACCCTGAGGACGCCAAAGTTAATACTATAAGCTTCTAATTTGTGCCAATCGACGACTTATAAGGCTATCAGAGAGACAGGATTTTATAATTGAGAGGACATTTCCAGCTATTCCATTATTCTAAAATACGAAAGCCGTTTCTGATATTTTGAAATCCGAGGGGATAGTTGAAATGGGATTATCATATGTTATCATTGCTGATAATATATGATAATCCCATTATCATTCAAGCACTACCGTGTTTGAATATATGATTAAGTGGCAGTTTAGTCATTTGAAACTATTTTTAAGCTTCGCCGCTCACTCATTTTTCGACCAAATTCAAAACAATTATTACAGTTTATAGATCACCTTCTCAGCTATATTGTGAAAAAAATTTCAATTTTCGTTCAGTAAAACAAAATTTATGATGAATTTTCTGGTGTTCAAAAAGCGTACAAATATGTAAGGATGTGAGCGACGCTTTTTATGACTGTTTCCATAGCAACCACATCGCTTCAGTGACTACTGTTGCTACCAATTCACTGCTCTTGCGAAAAGAGAAGTAACAAGTGAAACAGAGAGAATAAAAGCATGAAAGGGAAATAATTGGGGTGATTTTATTGAAAGCAGACGAGTGTCGTACATTGTTATTACATATGTATATGTTATGTTTATCAGGCAAAATATAAGATTGAAATTACACAAAGAACAGGTGAATTTACTGACAACCTGGAAAAATCATGGATTACAATGGAAAAATGTGAGCATGAAAAGTAATATTATCAAGCTTAAACATGGAAAAGTAAAGAACTAGCTGTTTAAACTGGAAAAAGAAAAGGACAAGATATTCTAGTAAAAAATATAATAAATTTATAACTTAAAATATTGCAGCATTGAGATTTTTTTAAAAATTTGATTTATAACATCATATGATCATTTCTAAATGCTGCAATATTTTAAGTTATAAATTTATTATATTTTTTACTAGAATATCTTGTCCTTTTCTTTTCCAGTTTTACCAACTAGTCCTTTACTTTCCCACGTTTAAGCATAACCATATTGCTTTTCATGCTTGCATTTTTCTATTGTAATACAATAATTGCTTTTCTTACAGTTAAACTTTTATTTCTTTTTCTGTATATTTAAAACTGTGCAAATAAAGAAAATTTAAAAACTATGTTAATAGTTTCCAATCAAGAAAACAGCAATTCTTTCTCCTTTGTCAGAAACATTGCTCATGGAACGTGAGGTCTAAAGGACAAAATAAAGGGAGCGAGATTTACAGTGCTGTTGAAAATAAACCAAAGGTGCATTCAGAATCAGACTTTCTAATCTCCTAAGAATAAATAGACAGTTTGAATATTGGAAGACTTTAAAATAAGGAGTTTGAATCGAACTCGTAAGAATACGAGGAGTGGGATTCCTAGTCAGATTTTTAATCCTTGAAGGATTAACACACATTTTGAAGATTGGAAGTTTTTAAACTAAGGAGTGTGAACTGGAGTTGTAGCATGTTTTGGTAATAATACTAGGGGTCATATTTGTTTGTTTGTTTGTTTGTTTTATCTCCAAAGAAACAACAGACAATTTATTCGAAGTTTTTAAAATAAGAAGTCGAATTTGGATTCTAAGTCAGACTTTTTAAAATAACACTTAGGGTTGGATTCTGAGACATTTTTAATTTTCAAAGAATAAATATACAGTTTGAGTATTGGAAGTCTTTAAAATAAAATAGTTTGTTGGAGTCGTAGTTGGTGTTGGAGTCGCAATAGTTCTAAGATTTGGATTTTAAGTAAAATATGTTAATCTTTGAAGGATCAACAAAGAGGTTGAATATTGAGTCACTTTAAAATAAGTCAGAATCTAGCCTTATACATTCCGATTCCGCAACCCTTGTAACATATTATAATAAAAAGGTATCGTCATATTAGTGATGGTGTCAATTAAGAACATTCGTATGATTGGTCGACTATTGGTCGCTGATAATCATTGATTAATTGCAGTGCATCTTATGGCTGAAGCTGTGGTCGAAATAGTAGGAATTATAAAAGAAGTAGCAGGGAAAGAAGAATGCCTCTTGGAATAAAAGTGAGATTGATAAAGCGAGCGTGTTATTGAAGGAATATTAAGGTTGATAGAACCATTCAGGTCCTGAAGATTCCTAAATAGATTAAAAGAAAATAAGGTCAGGAATAGAATAGCGTTGCATTCAAAGAGTGGTTGGATGTTGGTTGCTTATGGGTGCAAAAGGAATGGGGACTAACAGACAGACGGCGAAAAGAGGATTTGGAGAATGGAGTAATTAAAAAGGGGGGAATGTTAAGAAATGCGAGTTGGGTTAATATAAATGGAAAGGAAGTAAAAAAATATTCCAATGCAAACGAAAAACGAAAATGAAAAGCGAAAAAAAGGAATTTGCACCAAAAGAGAATAAATTTGAATGAAATTATGAAAGAAAGAAATGGGGAAAGTGACAAAAATAAAACGAAGAAATAAAAGTAACAAAGAAAGTAAAGTAAAATAAATTCGATGGGGTGTTCCAAAATTTATGCCTCCTATTTTTTATTCCACCAAAAATAAAGCCTCCTATGTTATTAACTCACAAAGTTAAAGGGTTGTGAAAACGGGAGTGGTACCAGTAGGACAAAAAAAAAAGATTTCCGAATTTGTTAGAAATATTTCAGATTTGCATTAAATTTCATCCATATTCATAGATTAAACCAGATTTTCCGGCATTTCAGTTTTTATTAAAAAAAAAAAGAAAACAACCATTAACCTTAAACCTAAATCATTTATATTTCATGGATTATATATGGATTTTAATATTCGAAGTAGGACATAAACGTGGTGCAAATTGCTATTAAGGGAAACATATATATATATATATATATATATATATATATATATATATATGTCAACGTGTCTGTGTGTCTGTGTACATTGCCCTACGCAATAACTCTGTCAATTTTTAGTCTACAGATTCGAAATTTGATATACAGGGTACTGAGATTTGAGAAAATCGATGTGATCGTTTTTTGGCCAGAAATTTGGCGATTAAGAGGTCAAAGTTTAACGATTTGACCTTTAAGAACTCTACCAAACTCCTCCGACAATTTTGGGTCTAAACACTTGCAATTTTAGATATAGGTTCCTTGGACATGGATCTAATTTAATAACTTGATTTGAGCCCAAAACAATAAATTTTAACGGGCCATAATAGGGGTCAAAGTTAAAAAAAATTGACCTCTGCGGTCTCTTCAAAATTACTCAGACAATTTCTGGTATAAATATTTGAAATTTTACATAAACAGTATTCAGAGATAGCGCAAGCTTTTTCATCGGTTTGGGTCGAAAATTTTTAGTTACCAATATATAAATGTATGTATGTATGTATGTTTGCATGTCAGCCTTAAACTTTCAATAAAGGCAACGGATTTTACCAAGATTAGTATCGTTTTAAAGTTCGACCTTTCATACGACAAATATCTAAAAATTGGCTAAAAACATTAATATCTTCCCATTCAACTAGGCACTTTTCTACAGGGATGGGGTCACTTTTTTCGCCAATATTTTTTAAAGTTATCCTCTCCTTTAGATTGTCTAGCCTAAATTTTAAAAAAATGTCGCTTCCAGTTTGGTGGTGGTCGTAACAGCATAAACGTTAGGTTTTACCCATTCTTTTCCTCCTTCGCGGTACGGGTTCGATCCTGCCTTCCTACTACCACTTTTTTTTTTTTGCTCAACATACACATCCAAACACCCGAGCAACGCCGGGCTGAAATGCTAGTATATCTATAAAAGGGAACGTGTCTGTGTGTCTGTGTACATTTCAATAACTCTGTTAATTTTCAGTCTACAGACTCGAAATTTGATATACTGGGTACTGAGATTTGGGAAAATCGACGTGATCGGTTTTCGGCCAGAAATTTGTCTGTTAAGTGGTCAAAATTCAACGATTTGACCTTTGAGAACTCTACCAAACTCCTCCAACAATTTTGGGTCTAAACACTTGAAATTTTAGATATAGGTTCCTTGGACATGGATCTAACTTAATAACTCAATTGAGCCCAAAACAATACATTTTAAGGGGTCATAATAGGGGTCAAAGTTAAAAAATTGACCGTTTTTTGTTTTTTTTTTGCTCAGCATACACCTCCAAACACCCGAGCAACGTCGGGCTGAAATGCTAGTATATCTATAAAAGGGAACGTATCTGTGTGTCTGTTTGTCTGTGTACATTTCCCTACGCAATAACTCTGTTAATTTTTAGTCTACAGACTCAAAATTTGATATACAGGGTACTGAGATTTGAGAAAATCGATGTGATCGGTTTTTGGCCAGAAATTTGGAGATTAATGGGTCAAAGTTCAAGGATTTGACCTTTAAAAACTCTACCAAACTTCTCCGACAATTTTGGGTCTAAACACTTGAAATTTTAGATATAGGTTCCTTGGACATGGATCTAACTTAATAACTTGATTTGAGCTGAAAACAATAAATTTTAACGAGTCATAATAGGGGTCAGATTTTTAAAAAATGAACCCTTTTTTATTGTTTTTGCTCAGCATACACCTTCAAACACCCGGGCAACGCCGGGCTGAAATGCTAGTTATATATATATATATATATATATATATATATAAAATATATATGGTGATTAAGCTACACTGAATATTCCGTGTTTCATCCACTGTAGGACTCTTCAGGCTTATGTGCGAATTCTGTGGTTGTTTATCGTTTTTATATGCTCCTCTTCTATTTAGATTTTAGTTAGCCAATCAGCTTTCTAGTATCCACCGCGCCCTTCCTATCAGCTAATGAGCATGCACTTATCGGACAAAGGCCTATTTGGCCTCTGGTTGACCTGTTTCTTTGTGTGTGCTCTATTTAGTTTCTTGATCTGTTTTAAAACTAGGTTAGTGTTTTATTATGTTAGTTTATATATAAATATATATATATATGTGTACATACATATATATACATACATATATGTGTGATCGTTTATGTATATTCATGTTTATTTAATTTATTTATTTGTTTATTTTCTATTGTTTTTGTTAGTTTTAAAACTATTTTGTATCACTATCCAGGAGTAAATTTTATCTTCTGAACACAGCTGTTAGCTATTTCTCTTCTACAGTTTAATAGATGTTGGGGTTCTTTAAAGTACAGGATAGCAAATTTTTCATGAAGGTATAATCTACATAGGTCGTCTATTAAAAAAAACAAAAAAAACACTAACCTAGTTTTAAAACATATCAAAAAATTAAAGTAATGTTGTTGGTGGTGTTGTTGTTGGTGGTAGTGGTAGTGGTGGTGGTGGGGTTGCTGTCCACACCCCCAACCTCCTCATGTTACGAACGGTTTTCGGAATAGACAGCCCGAACTTTTCATAGTAAGGACGACTATCGAATGTCAAGAACGGGTGGAGAGAGGTGGTGTAGTAAGGATGATGAACACCCCCTCAGCCAGTGGTGCCAAATGAGATCTTTAAATTCACTAGATCAGGGAAAAGTATCTCCAGACAATCGCTAGATTTTTAATTTTTGTCGTCTGTAATTTTCAAAAATCGCTTATTCACACACAAAAAAAAACTAAAAATAAAAGGAAAACACTGTATTTTAACTACATACCCTACATGAAAATATTATGAATGTAGTATATTTGATATAAAAAATATAAAACAACAATAACACAAATGTATATAAACAATAACACAAATGTATATAAACAATAACACACATGTATATAAACAATAACACACATGTATAGAAACAATAACACAAATGTATATAAACAATAACACAAATGTATATAAACAATAACACACATGTATATAAACAATAACATAAATGTATATAAACAATAACACACATGTATATAAACAATAACAAAAATGTATATAAACAATAACACAAATGTATATAAACAATAACACACATGTATATAAACAATAACACAAATGTATATAAACAATAACACAAATGTATATAAACAATAACACAAATGTATATAAACAATAACACACATGTATATAAACAATAACACACATGTATATAAACAATAACACAAATGTATATAAACAATAACACACATGTATATAAACAATAACACAAATGTATATAAACAATAACACAAATGTATATAAACAATAACACAAATGTATATAAACAATAACACAAATGTATATAAACAATAACACAAATGTATATAAACAATAACACAAATGTATATAAACAATAACACAAATGTATATAAACAATAACACAAATGTATATAAACAATAACACATATGTATATAAACAATAACACAAATGTATATAAACAATAACACACATGTATATAAACAATAACACAAATGTATATAAACAATAACACACATGTATATAAACAATAACACACATGTATATAAACAATAACACAAATGTATATAAACAATAACACAAATGTATATAAACAATAACAAAAATGTATATAAACAATAACACAAATGTATATAAACAATAACACACATGTATATAAACAATAACACAAATGTATATAAACAATAACACAAATGTATATAAACAATAACACATGTATATAAACAATAACACAAATGTATATAAACAATAACACAAATGTATATAAACAATAACACAAATGTATATAAACAATAACACACATGTATATAAACAATAACACAAATGTATATAAGCAATAACACACATGTATATAAACAATAACACAAATGTATATAAACAATAACACACATGTATATAAACAATAACACAAATGTATATAAACAATAACACACATGTATATAAACAATAACACAAATGTATATAAACAATAACACACATGTATATAAACAATAACACAAATGTATATAAACAATAACACACATGTATATAAACAATAACACAAATGTATATAAACAATAACACAAATGTATACAAACAATAACAAAAATGTATATAAACAATAACACAAATGTATATAAACAATAACACAAATGTATATAAACAATAACAAAAATCAACAAATGCAGTAAAATTCTGCGTCTAAGTTCTTTTTATGTCATTTCTATTATTAATCGTTGTATAAAAAAATCTATGACTATCACTAACTCGAAAATTGGGAGAGCAACTGGAATTTAGGGTTAGTGGTAGAATAAGTCATCGGTTTCCAACTTTTGGGGAATTAATCCTCTTTACCGATAAGCGGCTGCTTGTTTTTTTTTTAAGTTTGAACTAGTTTGAAGTAAATATTTTGTAATGAAAAAAACAAACAATAACTTTGTTTATACACGTTGAAGTATGTAGGTAGGTAGATAATTAAATTCTATGCATAACATTTTTTCTTTTTTTGCTGTTTTTTTGGTTTTTAAAATTTTCGGCTGTTAAGTTTTTAAGCGAGAAAAAGTAGATAGTAGTAAAGTTTTAATAAGAAACAGAAATTTATTTAAGAAAGAAAACGTGGAATCCTATCATACGGAAATAGAAAAAAATGCAGTCCGTGTATTTATCTGTAAATAATGTTTTAGAAAACAAATGTGAAAATGTAAAATTAAACGGAAAGTAGAAAAATTCAAATAAACCTAGAAACAGTTTTAATAAAAATTAAAAAAAAAAAAAGGGAGGGTATACAATATACATTTAGCCGTCGAAGCCATGTTAATGTCGACCGGTTACGTACGGGCGTGTGGGATAAAAAAAGGTCGTATCAAAGTTTTAATAAGAAACAGAAATTTATTTAAAAAGAAAACGTGGAATCTTATCATACGGAAATGGAGAGAAATTCAGTCCGTGTATTTATCTGTAAATAATATTTAAAAAATGCAAAAACCACAGAAGATAAAAGCAAAAAAAATGGGAAGGGTTTCCTTATGTTTCAATATTTTAAAGGAAAACCAAATGTGTAGGAAACAAATCAAATCAAATCTAACAGTTTAGGGATTTGTGTAAATTTCTATAATAGGAAATAAAAACAAATGTATATAAAAAAAAAAGCAAACTGTCGGATTACGATAGTTGGCTAAAATGTAATTATATGTACGTATTGGTAATCGAGGACAGTAAGTTAACGAAGTGTCCGTTTAGTAAAGGGAATAGTTTCATTCCAATAATCCATGAAAAAGGAATGGCTCGTATCAGCCAATCAGATTTTGACGACCAAGTATAGGGAGACGTTAGTGTTTTTAGTATAGAAGAACGGAAGGTAAATGTTGTGTCAAGTAGTGAATAGATCAGTTATGTGCGAAGGGATCTAAATTTAAGTACCCTGTAAGTAAAAATACGCGGTGTAGGAGGGAAACAGTGGAAGTACTTGGCGAATAGGGGGAAAATGGGAACTACTTCCTCTGTAGGTGTTTACGATGATGATGATGTCGCTCCTAGGATAAAATCTAATGTTTTAATATTACGAATTAATGTGTCTAAAATATTGCACTGTTAAATAGTTGGATTTCCTTTTGTAATGTGGAATGTGGTGGGTGTAAGGCAAGTGTCACGTTTACGATGTCTTGAATTGTACCTTTTGTATTTTATTTGATTATATTTCATACTCTGCTGAATTTTGATACAATAATCAATTTAAATTCCCGATTCGTTTCTTTATAAATCTCTAAATATTTGACTATAAAGTTGTTCTTTTTCGAGATTATCCTAAAAACACACGTTAAATGTGCATATAGTTTCCAAAACGTAAAACGACTTATGGGCGATGATCTATCGATTTTAGTTTTAATGATAGTTTAAAATCAATAAATATTTATTATTTTATTATTATCATTATCAGCAATAGAAGATTTTGCTTTAAACAAAATTAAATAAAAAAAACAATTAAAAGAATCGTTTTTGGCATCGGAAAATAGGCACAAACCGTTCCGATTCTGATATCGATTTCGATACCCCTAAATGGTCCGATTTTTCCGATTCTTGATTCAGATAAATCGTCCCAACACTAATATGTATATATATAATACACACACACACACACACACACACACACACACACACACACACATATATATATATATAATATATGTGTATATTTAGTATAGTATAAGTGATTTTTTTTGCAAAATGCTCGAATGCTACAAAAGTACACTGAACGAAAATCTTTCCATATGAGAACGTTTCTGTCTCGAAAGAAATCTTTTGAGAAGCTCAAAAAATATTTGTTCTTTTCATTTCAATTGTGTTTACTTCGACGAGCACGGGAAGATAAAGACGAAGAGAGAGAAATTAGAACGAGAATGGGGATTTAATATATGAAAAAGAGTAAAAAAAAAAACAGTAAGGAAAAGACAAAAAAGAGAGAAAAAAACATATACAAAAAGACAAAAGAAAGACAATAGGAAATAAAGACTAAAATGAAAAAGGATTAAAAGAAAACGGAAAATAAAATAATAAAAGAAAGGGAGAGAAAAACGCGAAATGGATAAGGAAAGAAAATCAAAGAAAAAGAAGGAAGAAAAAAAGAGACAAAAAGAAAGAAAAGACAATGAGATGAAGGCTTTAAAAAAGGGGAAAACATAAATAAGAGAAACTAAGAAATTGGGATCAACGTGAGAAGGCATATGGGGAAGAAAAAACGTAGAGAGAGAGAGAGAGAGAGAGAGAGAGTAACAAGTAAAAAAAAGGAGCGAAAGTGAAGAAGAAAGAAAGAGATAAGGAAAAAGAAGAGAGAGAAAAAGAGAAGGAAAGGCGACAACAAATGTAAATTACGTGTAAGGAGATTAACTGTCCGACCAAGACGCAACTGAGTGTGACGGAATGGTTCAGGCAAAAGAGAAATTGAGAAGGAATGGGGGGGGGCTTTTAACAGACATAAAATGAGAGGAGGGCTTAAATGCTTGTAGAGAATGGGCGTTTTATATAGATGATGATGATGATGATGATTCGTCTCACCCTCCTCCTCTTCCTCCTCCTCCTTCCTCTCCCCATAATCATCATCATCATCATCGTCGTCATCGTGCAACAATATGGAATTCCATAGGAACAAAAGAAAATAATGTTATATGAATAGCACACGATAAGGAGCGGTCAGGTCTGGGTGGGGGCAAAAAAAAAAAAAAAAAAAGAAAGGAATATAAGAATTTGCAAAGACGGAAAGATAAAACAAGAACGAATATTTTAAGGATACATCCATTCAATCTGCGCGGTTATGGACGAACATCTTATTTCAAACTTAAGCATGACAGTCCGGCGAGAATTTTTTTGTTGAAACTTAACATATGCTGTTCTAAACGTTCACGTGATAGACAAAAACAAAATGCTATTTGAAACATTAGACGTGATAGACTGGAGAAAATTAATTGATAAGATAAGCATGACAGACCACATGTTATCCTAAAATTAAAAGCAACAAATCACCGAAAATGTTATTGCAAAAATAAAGCATTCAAACTTTAGCACATCAGATAAATGAAAAAGCTAGTTTAAACTTTAGCGTGACAGACTGAGAAAAAAGCTATTTCAACTTTAGCGTCAAACTTGAGCATGACAGACTGATAAAAATGTGATTTTAAACTTTAGCGTGACAGACTGACGCAATTCTATTTCAAAATTGAAGTAGACCGACAAAAATGCTATTTGAAACTTAAGCATGACAGACCGACAAAAATGCTATTTAAGGAAGACTTACAAAAGTCTCTTTCAAAGTTAGTCATGGCAAATGAATTGGCATAAAGACTATAAATGCGCTGATGCGTTTGAATCTAAAAATGAAAGTGAAAGTGAAAGTAATCTAAGCCGAAAATGAAAGTAAAAAAAAAAAAACGAAAAGTTGAATGAAATATTAAAATATCATCAAAAGTTGTTGTTGCAGATTTTGGTCGATGCTTTTGATAGCTTGAAAATATTCAATTAATTAGAAAAGCATAAAAATGTTTTTCGAGTACAGAACACAAAATAGATAAATGAACAAAAATATTGCATCTTGTGAGCGTCTTGATTCTACGTGTGAACCAGGTCTGGATTGCTATCTTTTCTGTTTGCATTGTTAATTCCTTGGGGTTAAGATCAGAGTTAGGACATACGATGTGGGGGAAAATTGTGCATGAAGCATAACACGACTCAGTTATTTTTAATTTATTACCTTATTTTGATATTCCAGGCAATATGATATATGATATATATGTCACAAACTATGAAAAAACATTAAAACCAACGAAATATTTACAAAACAAACCCATGTCAAATGCAGGTATGTATATATTGTCCTATGCCATAGGTGTCATAAAATATATGTTGGTGAAACTCAACAAGGCCTAGAAAAAGGTTTAATAAAATTCAATATAAAAAATAACAATTCTCTGAATGCATTATTATATCAATGATTGCAGCATGGTCATTTTTTTTTTTTTACTTTTCAATTCATTTTAAATAAATCTCTGCAAAGACTTTTTGAATGAATGCTAACACAAACATCATGGCGATTTTTACCATTTATCTCCTTTAATCAATGAAATTATATCCAAAGAACAAAACTAAAATTTAGATATAGGTTAACTTACACAACAGAAACTAATACCGATAATAAGAAAAATCAGTCAACAAATAAATAAAAACAAAGAAACACACATTTCATTTAGAATTCAAAATTTTAGATGTGTATATGACACATCTAAAATTTTGAATTCTAACAGTTATATTCATTCCAAAAAAGAGCAATAAAGTCATCATATCTTTTATAATTTCTATATAGTATATGTTATTTGGGAAAAAATCTCACATCATGCCATAAAAACTTTACACACTTTGAATGCTTATGATTTTTTCCTTGCTCAATTTGAACAAATACACACATTTCACATTACAAACGCGACAAACATATTTTCAAATATTGCACTGGTATTTTATTTTTACAAATAAATTATCCCAACAAAGTTTTGAAATAAAGACGAAACATTCATGAACATATAATTTTGATTTGTTCCTTTTTCATTTTCCTATCATGTTGGAAGATTATTTCCATAATTACATGACATCTATCTATCTATCTATCTATCTATCTATCTATCTATCTATCTATCTCACTCTCTCTCACTCACGCACTCACTCTCCCTCTCTCTATATATAATTATATGTATATATATTCCACGGTAATTTTTTAATTTCTCTTACTAATCACATATTGAGGTGGGATTACTCCTACCATTCTTACAAAGATGGCCGATTATAAAAAATAAAAATAAAAATGTCATTTTTTTCTATAGTATCACCATTTTCCTTACTTAGGATATTTAATCATTTTACGGAATCTTAATCTAAACTGAGAAACATTATTTCCTTCAACCATAGTGGAACGTGTATGTATATATATATATATATATATAAGATGAATATGTGTGTGTGTGTGTGTGTGTGTCTGGTCACGAATAGGCTCCTATATGGTTGAATATTTTTAAAAAACTGATTACATATAATAATAGATGTATCGAAACACAGGAATGGGTATGTGTGATCTGGCAGAACGGTAGTTCATTAAAATTGTGGGGTCTGCGTACGCGCCTGGTCCACAAAGTATGGAAATAAAAAATTTAAAGATAAAAAAAAAACGTTTACAAGTGTTTTTGATATAGATGTACATAAGAATACTTTGATAAGTATGATTTAACTTAAATAGGATGGTATAATAAAATTGTGGGATCTGCGTTCGCGCCTGGCCTCCATGGAATGGAAATAGGGACAAACTTTAATAAAGACTTTTCATATCTATCTGTGTAAGTATACTTTAATAATTATGTTTCAGTTTGATGAAATATGGTATAATAAAATTATGGGTTGTTCGTTCGCATAGAATGGAAATATGTCACAAAGTTTAACAATGTTTTTTTAATATAGATCCACAGAATATTGTGATAAATGTTTCAGTGTGAACAGGTATGGTATAATAAATTATGGGGGTTATCTATTTTATTTTTACTTTCATCATATTTTGCTTTAGTTTTGATACCTCCAAATTCGAAGCTATCTCCATACAACCCTTCCTTTTCATAACCTATCATAATTTCATAAATTAGAGTCCATTTTCTGTAAGCTGTTTTTGAACCCAGTCAACGACATGTACTTTTGCTAGTATATATATATATATATATATATATATATATATATATATATATATATATATATATATATATATATATTCGCCCTTTTGCCTTTTGCGAATGAACTCTTTTTCTGGGTCAGCGGCCAACTTGCACCGTGTATATTTGTGTGTGCGTATATGTGTATTGGGGTAGAGAGGGCTTCCGTAAGCCGTGGTGAAGGCAACCTTTCTAGGAGAAGCAAATCTCTGATTTAAAAAACTATAAAGCGGAAGACCAGTACCCGCATTAAGCTGGTCTGCAGTTTAATTTGTTGCTGGCTATCTTGCTCTTGCTTGTTGCTGGATCTCAACATTTTGAACCGAGAGAGAGAGACTTGGCTGTCGTACAAATCTAAGACTCTGTAACATCTTTGTATAGATATTCCTTCAGGCATTTGGGCTCATGGGATTTAAGTGTCTGAAGGAGTGGCACTCGTCTGACAAGACGTTGCAATCGTCAATCATCATATATATATATATATATAGTCCTGGTCAAAATCATAAGACCACTTAAGAAACAAATGATTGAAACTATTGCCAAAAGGGAAATATGATGGAAAAAATGAAATTTGTTTCATTCGAAACCTTAATCCTTATCTAATTATTTTTTAAAAAACAAATATTTTCACCTGGTCAAAATGATAAGACCACTTTAATAAAGTCGGCTAGGTTTGAAAAAATGAATAGGAAAAGCTTTCTATGTTACTAAAAGCAACGTGTTAGTGGATAAAAAACATCTTACTTAATTATAAATGGCAAAAGGGAAACCATTATCAGAGTTTGAGAGAAGAAGGATCTTTGAGCTTAATAGGGGTGAAGTATCCCATAGATCCATTGCAAACGAAGTGAATCGTAGCAAAACGGCCATCACAATTTTTTTTTTTAATTCAGATCAATATGGGCACAAAAAGAGTCCAGGTCGACAAAACAAAAATAACCCCATCACTGGATCGTTGTATCAGAAGAAATTATAAAAAAACTCCAGTATGAGCTGAAAAAAGTCAAACAGCAGCAGAATGTAGTCCTAAAACCATCAGAAGGCATCTGAAAATGAAAGGTTTCAATCATTTAAAGCGACGGCACAAAACTAACTGACTTAAATATGCCACCAAATACCAGACTTGGGATGAAGAGAAGTGGGAAAATGTAATTTTCTCCGATGAGAAAAAGTTTAATCTAGATGATTCAGATGGATTTCAACACTATTGGCATGATAAAAATTTGCCCAAAGAGACTTTTTCAACTCGGCATAGTGGAGGAGGGTCTTTAATGATCTGGGGTGTTTTCTCGTCAGCTGGGACCCTAAAGTTGCAAGTAGTGAAAGGCCGGCAAACATCATTGAAGTACATTTCAATGCTTGAAAATGCTTCTATCAGGACTGAAGGTCCACGTCTGTGTGGAAGAAATTGGATTTTCCAGCAAGACAACGCTGCGATACACACTTCTCGACAAGCACGAGAATACTTTTCTTAAAATAATATAGAATTATTAGATCATCCAGCATGTTCTCCGGACCTCAATCCCATTGAAAATCTTTGGGGATGGCTGGCAAAAGAAGTGTTCAAGGATGGAACTCAGTATGATTCGATAAAGGAACTTTCTGATTCAGTTTTCAGTACATGGAATAAAATTCCTTCGCAACTAATAAAAAACTTAGTCGCAAGCATGCCGAAGAGAATTTTTGAAGTAATTCGTAATAATGGAGGCTATACTAAATACTGAGAGCCTTTTTAGTAATTTATAATTGCCTTTTGTTAGATAAATTATCAGTGGTCTTATCATTTGGACCAGGTGAAAATGTTTGTTTTTTTAAAAAATAATTATTAGATCAGGGTTAAGGTTTCGAATGAAGCAGATTTCATTTTTTTCCATCATATTTTCCCTTTTGACAATGGTTTCAGCCATTTGTTTGATTAAAAATTCGATAATATGCGTAAACGCTTACTTTCTTAAGTGGTCTTATGATTTTGACCAGAACTGTATATATATATATATATATATATATATATATATATATATATATATATATATATATATATATTTATATATATATATATATATTTATATATATATATATATATATATTTATATATATTTATATATATTTATATATATATATTTATATATATATATATATATATTTATATATATATATTTATATATATATATATATTTATATATATATATATATATATATATATATATATTTATATATATATATATATATATATTTATATATATATATATATATATATATATATATATATATATATATATATATATATATATATATATATATATATATATATATATATATATATATATATATATATATATATATAGCTATAGATATGGATAGACTCGACTTTTCCGGAGACTGAATGGGGATCGCTGAATGTTTTCCACTTCGCATACTTTTATTGTCATAAAAATCCGTGAAATCTACAATTTTTCACTCAAATCATTTGATTGCATGCTACAGTCGCGAACCCATCGCTGTGCACCAGGTGGAAGCTTCACATGCCTCCCTGCAGTCACATGTAGTCCACAGTCCATTGTAGCGAACTACTGTTTATTTTATAAAATTATTTCATATAATAGCTTGGATTAAACTTTATAATTATTTCTCGAATAAAGAGTTTGATGTATTGCGATAGTTTTCTTTGCAGTTGTACAGTCAATCACGGTTGGATTGTGCTTTAAACAGGAACATATATTTCGAACGCATCCTTGTCGTATCAAAGTACCTATTTTTCATTTTATTTACTGGGTCCTTCTGCTTGTGCGATGATAAAATGCACTTGGGATGTTAAGCTGCATAAGGGTGTTAACTTTGGTCAAAATAGAACTGTTCCTTATTTAATCGGATCTTTTTTGATTATCGATTTCGGTACTTATTGTACGGAATTTAATAAAAAATATATATAACTAAGAACGCTCGCAGACACGTAAAGTATATTTGTGTGAAATTTCTACATTTTTATGTATTGTTTGGACTCTAAATGGATTTCGTAATCAAAAGTCAAACAAACCCCACCCAAAATTCTAACGGATATGCAATAGAGAAAAACCTTTCTCCCATAACCTACTGAGAATGTTTGAAAGAATATTGTTTGTTATTTCATGTTTGTAATATATCAGAACTTAATTAACTATTCAGTGTGTATCCGGATGGTTGGACTCCTGATCCATGTAGACTAACGTTTGGTTAGGTTTATGGTAGGGTTCATACAAGTTGTTGTCCAGATTCAGGGTTATGTCTAAGAAGTTTACACATTTATGGTTTGGGTCTGTTATTATATCTAGGTTCAGTTTACTGAAGAATTGTTTAATTTTTTTTTTTTCAAATAACCTATTTGTTGAGTTCATGTAAAACAATGCATCATCCCGGTATAGTCTTGTAATTTTTTATATAGTTCATTTAGTATATAAACGCCTACAAGGTCCATTACTTCTGCACTATCCGGGAACCCATTGTGACGTCATAGTTGAGATTCCTGTTTTTTTCTGGTCCATAGTTTGTTATCAGATTTAATTAGAGTTCTTCTTGCTAATCTTATAATGTCCAATTTTTTTTTTTTTTTACACAGTGATCACCACTTATCAAGGCCCGGAAGCCACTCAGGGATAAGGGTTATTGCAAGTACATTAAGTTAGTGAGGAGATTTGCTGAAGTGTTTACTTAAGGGGGCGGTTCATTAGGAATTTGTTAACATTGGACTTGAAGACTTCCAAATTGTAGTCCGGAGGGAAGCAGGCAGACGGAACAGAGTTCCACAGGCGTGCAGTTCTAAGAATTCTAATTTTGTTATCTTTGTTAGTTTTCTAGCTAATTCTAGTGCTTCGTCGAAGAGGTTGGGTGAAATAGAGAGGTAATAAGAATCTATATCAAACATAAGGAATTTTCTATTTTTTCCTTAGGGTAGTGTGTCGAACCATTCAATTACCTCTTCCGAGGATTTCCATAGGTTATGGTAAATTTTGGTTTTTAATTTAGGTAGGATTTCGTCTAGTATTTTTTTGATAATGTTTCCCAAATCTGAAATACATGGAGAAATCAGTCTAATGCTAGGATTATTGTTGAATTCTGGTTTATGATCTTTTAGGGTAAAACGTGGGCACAGTGGTGTATATCTCTCTATCTTATCCTTTATGTTCATTTTTTCACTTTTTTCCAATTCCTACTGTAGCTGTTCATTTGAACCTTAACTCATAAATATTAATCAGTCATCTCATAATATGTTAGCAATAACATAGTGAATTTTCAAGAGTCTACGACAATTTTAAATGCCTATACAAAAAAGCCTGGAAAAACATTGAAGGCATCTTGTATTCTATTGAACCTATATCTTACACATTAATTCTTTTAATTTTGTTTTTTTTTGAAACTCAAATTAAAATTATACAAGTATTTTTGCTAGCTCTGTTAGCATGAAATATCGCATCCCTAACAGTATCTTGTGTTCCTAATTGAACCTACAGCTATAAACACTTTAATAATATGAATTTTATTATTTTTGTTTATTTATTTTCTGAGTTTTTTTTTTTTTTTTTTTGGAGTAAGAGGAGGGTCACTTTTTTATTTACCTTCTGACAAGTCGCACATAGAAAATCCAAAATATATAGCTAGGTTTCAGGAATTCCATGCACGCAGCTTGAAGATCCTCTACGGGGATGAAACGCAAACGTCTCTGTGCTGATTAATTACCACAAAAAATATTTTCATAACTTACTACAAATCTGTTGCCAAGGCCGCTGGAAAAATGGTGGGATCTTTCTATCGATCCAGTAGATATCTCACTGCTGATGCAATTCTCTATCTATATAAGAGCCAGGTACGTCCAAGGATGGAATACTGTTGCCACATCTGGGCAGGAGCTGCTAGAAAGGACTTGGCCTGCCTTGATAGAGTTCAAAATAGACTTCGTAGCCTCATAGGAGATGTCCTTTTCTCTTCCTTGCAACCTCTATCTCACAGAAGAGATGTTGCGAGTTTGTCTCTGATGTATCGTTATTTTCATGGAAAGTGTTCGACTGAGCTTCAATCTATGGTCCCCCTCGCAAAACTTTGACAAGAAACACTCGTCTAGCTGTAAACACTATCAATAATTCCCCCCACTCTTTATCTGTGCCTAAACCTAAACGTAGATTCCATGAACAAAGCTTTTTATTAGAACTGCACACCTGTGGAATTGTCTTCCGTTTTCCTGCTTTCCGGCTGACTACAATATGGTTGTCTTCAAGTCTAACGTAAATAAGTTCTTGATGAGCCATTCCATATAAGTTATCAAATTTAACAAATTTTCATTACTAATGATTATTATATTGTCCAATTTCTACTGTACATTCTTTAACCCTTATCCTTGAGTTGCCTCTTTGACCTTGAAAATGAGTTGATACCTATGAAAAAAAAAAAAAAAGAAAAAGTCCAATGTGAACAAGTTCTAATTGAATCGTCCCCCTAAGTAATCCAAGTTTCAAAATTCCCACTGTTTACTATGCTAAAATCACAATGACTAATGTATACCTATTAACCCTTATCCTTGAGTGGCCTCTGGGCCTTGATAAGTGGTGACACCCTTGTAAAAAAAAAAAAAAACTACCTATCTTTAATTACGTACTGAACACTGTTAGAAATAATTATTATAAAACTATACATAATATATGATGTCTCTTTATTATATGTTATGTGTGTACATGACATAAGAGCTGTAATACAGCGAAGCAGCCTGCATGTGTATTACTATATGTGCCCTCATTCTCGGGTCAATCACCATTGATAATCAGAATTGTCTCTTATAACTTTGTCAAAAAAAAACAAAAAAACAAATGGAGTACTATAAGAGTGGCTGTCGATGTGTGTATAGAACATTGTTAGATATATCATTGACGAAGGCGTCTGTTTTTTTTTTTGTCTGATTATCAACTCAATGCTTGTTGGTTCAATCCCGAGTTTGGGATGGGTGCTGGTCTAGCCACACTGAAACGATGTGATGCAGCTAAATAGTGTGCGGATGACTATATAAAAGCGGGGTGAGCACCCTTAGTAGTGATACTCTTTACTACTAGCAAATCTCTTTGTAAATAAACACAAATGGAGCATTGTGAAAGTGGCAAAGATTGTATAAAGCATGGTTAGACATCATTGACGATGGCCTATTAGGATGCAGGCTGATCTAGTCACACTGAGGAGTTGTGAGATCATTTTAAATGGCTGCAAAAATTCAATCATATTCCTATCGAAAATCACTTCAGGCTATTAATATTTTAATTTACTCTTTTGTCATTTAGTCCCAACGCATTAAAAATATTTATTATTATCTTTATTTATCTTTTTATGTTATTTTGTATTTATCACTATCCACTGCAAAGCTCTTATCCATCCACTCTAACTGCATAGAGTAGCATTAAGGTGTCAAGCTGTATTTTATAATCTTGTGAAAATTTATATTGATAAGAGAATCTTCTGCAATAAAATGTAAGATATCGCGGGAGGGATTATTGTCTGTTCTAATGTATATCTTATCATTACATGTATCCCTTATTACGTGTCTACGTATGTGATCGTGATACATCTAGTGTGTGTGTGTGCGTCTATATATATATATACATATATATATATATATACATATATATATACACGTTTTATTTTTTATTACTGTATCTTTCTGTTAAGTTACATTATTGTTTCGGCTACACGCCGTTTTTTTTTTGCCGTCTGTAGCGTCCTCAGACTTTTACAGAAATGTTCGCTATTTTGGGATGAAAGAGTGGAAGAGTGAATGAGGTCAGGGGGGGGGTTGCGAGGAGTGTGGAAGAGGAAAAGAGGAAGGGAACAAGGAGGGAAGGTGGGGGGCGTTTGGTATGTCGATAATGTTTTAGTTTTGGGGTTTAAGGAACTTGTGGGGGAGGGTCTGGGAAGTTCTTATGTAAGTAAGAAGGCAAAGTATATGTGAAAATGATATTAGGAAAAGGCTAGAATCGAACCCTGTTGGCAAGTGTTAAAAGATAACGGATAATTGGAATCGTAGGAATTCAGTCGATTGTTAATTCTATTAGAAATAGCTAAATATTATTTATATAAAAAAAACGATTGCCCATTGTTTAGAAAAACTGGATAATAAATATGTCAGTTAAAAGAATGGACAATGCGAGTTTATAAATTAAAAATAGGTTAGATATGGAACAAATATTTGTTGGCAAAAGTGTGTTTGGACGGACATGTGTAGAAAACGTGATATAGTCACGTTGGTCGACAGTAGACTTCTGACGTCATAAACAAAGAGAGAGAATCAGAGAAGATCACACACAGTGATAGAATCAGTTGAAGACTGGGAGCCCCTTAGAGATGAAGGGTAGAAGAGAGACCATGTAGTTGTACAGGTTTGAATTCCTGACCTCACCAATCGGCCGGTTGAGGAATAAAGAAATATTTTGTAACTTGTCTTCGTTTCGCCTTTACAACAGAAAAGGTAAATGTGTTTTGTATATTCATCTATAAATGAACTTTTGTATAAGTATTTCCAAGTATTATATGTCCTCCTTCATCATCAATAACGTATCTTCCCTCTATATGTGTAAACAAGAATCATGCCAGTCTGTTATAAATGTCTCTCTCCGTATTTATCATCAAAGTCGCCATGATGTACAAAGAACTGTTATAAATGTCTCTCCCTCATCATCATCCTTATCTCTATTATCATCCCCGTTTTACATGTCTCCGATATGTACCCGTCATCTCTTTCAATGTGCACCCGCTACACAACAGGGACAGTTCAAGAAGAATATGCTACATTGGACTTGAAAACGATCATGTTATAGTCAGCTTACAGCCGACCCACGGTATTATGTTGCTGCAGTTCTAGTAGTAGTAGTAGTAGTAGTAGTAGTAATAGTAAACTGAAATCTATAAAAATTCTCTAAAAACCCGGGAAAACCATTTTATAGTAATTATTCAATAAAACGATATGTAATTACGCTAAAATATTAAATATTAACTATAGTAATAATAATAATAATAATAATAATAATAATAATAATAATAATAATAATAATAATAATAATAATAATAAACTATAATATAAACTATAATAATAAAAATAGATATAAACTGTAATAACAATAAATAGAAACTATAATAACCAATATAAACTGTAATTATAAATATAAACTATAATAATAATAATAAATATAAACTATAACATTAATACTTAATCTAAACTATAATAATAATAATAAATATAAACTATAATAAATATAAACTATAATAATGCATAATATAAACTATAATAATAATAAATATAAGCGATAACATTAATACTTAATATAAACTATAATAAATATAAACTATAATAATAAATATAAACTATAATAATAATAAATATAAACTATAATAATAATAAATATAAACTATAATAAATATAAACTATAATAATGCATAATATAAACTATAATAATAATAAATATAAACTATAATAAATATAAACTATAATAATGCATAATATAAACTATAATAATAATAAATATAAGCGATAACATTAATACTTAATATAAACTATAATAAATATAAACTATAATAATAAATATAAACTATAATAATAACAACAAATATAAACTATAATAATAACAACAAATATAAACTATAATAAATATTAACTATAATAAATATAAACTATAATAATAAATATAAATTATAATAATAAATATAAACTATAATAATAACAACAAATATAAACTATAATAATAACAAATATAAACTATAATAATAAATATAAACTATAATAAATATTAACTATAATAATAAATATAAACTATAATAATAAATATAAACTATAATAATAACAACAAATATAAACTATAATAATAACAACAAATATAAACTATAATAAATATTAACTATAATAATAAATATTAACTATAATAATAAATATAAACTATAATAATAACAACAAATATAAACTATAATAATAATAACAATAATAAATATAAATTTTAATACTAATAAATATAGACTATAATACTATAAATACGAGCAGAACTTGTGTAAATCCCAACGAACCAGAAAAAATATTTAATCAACAAATATGCTTCATAAAAAATTAGATTTGTGACAGAAAACCAAAATGTGAAAATATGGTCGATTGTATTTTAAATATGGAACTAACCCAAATGAGAAAAATTAATAAGTACTAATAAATACTCAGAAAATAATATTGTGCTACATAGTTCAATACAAATAATAAAATCACATTGTAAGAAACAATCTTTAATTTACTCATTCAGTCCAAAACCTCTTGACAAACAATGTTCTTTGTCCCCCCCCATTTTGCATTTTTTTTATGTAACGTTTTGCTGACTGTATGTGGAAATTATTATAGATTCCTTTCTAATACCATTATTATATCTATAATATAAATCTCACCTGTCTGTTTAAATGTATGTATGTGTGTATGTATGTATATATGTATGTATCTCTTGCAGAAAAATTCGACAGAGGCAACGGATTTTCACGAGATCGGTATCGTTTTGAAATTCGACCCTTCGGACAACAAATATCGAAAAATTGGCCCAAAATATTAATTCTCTCACCCTCAACTGGGCACTTTTCTACAGGGAGCGATCGCTTTTTTCGCCGATATTTTCGAAAGTCATCACCTCTTTTCGATTGTCTAGCCTTAATTTAAACCTACGTCACTTCCAGTTTGGCGATGGGCGCAACAGCTAACGCATCACGTTTTTATTTTTCACTTTTTCCTCCCTCGTGGTACGGGTTCGAGCCTGTCTGCCTGCTATCACTTTTTTTGCGTTCGCAATTTTCCTTCTTTCTTTCATTTCGAGCCTGCCTGCCTACTACAACTTTTTTTTTTTTTTTTGCTCAACACACACCTCCAAACACCCGGGCAACGCCGGGAACCTAGGCTAGTTATTATAGTAATATTCGCAAACGGGGGTATACTACAGGATGGTCAGTCTCATAGTTTTGTTCAGAATTGCTAGATTTGCCTTTTAAAGACAAATTTCGAGAATTTGACCTCTTTTTAAGTAGTTTGGCCTTAAAAAGATGTATTTGGCCTTTTCAATGTGTAACATATTAAATAACAAAGGGACAGGCAGAATATTATTTTGATAATAATAATAATAAGAAGAAGAAGAATAAGAAGAAGAATAAGAAGAAGAAGAAGAAGAAGAAGAAGAAGAAGAAGACTAAGACTTGAACAGGGAAATAACTAGATTGTTGAAGTTGGAGAAGGTAGCCTGGGGGGGTGACAAATAGATTTAATAAGTAGATTGAGATAATTGGGGTCTGTTGCAATGTGCGGGTACTTCAGGAGACTACCGTGTTCGGAACCACCAGAATCTTTATCGACGACTGAGAAAAACAGATGCTGATAGCCTATGGTCATTTATGGTAAAGTAATAAGCATAAAATAGGTAATAACAACAGCTACATACAAAATATCACAACAGAAATAATAATAATAATAATAATAATAATAATAATAATAATAATAATAATAATAATAATAATAATAATAATAATAGCAGGAAGACCTGACGGATTGAAATAGCCCATTTTTTAATCAAATCGATTAATTGCTCACGTTGGGGGCCCACTGCGGGTCACCACGAGGAAACTTCACATGTCTCCCTGCACTGACTTCGTCCACAAAAAAATTGTAGTTTACATTGCACTGTAGGGAACCTACTGTTGATTTTATAAAATTATATAATATATATATATATATATATATATATATATATATATATGTAATATATATATAATATATATATAATATATATATATAATATATATATATTACATATATAATATATATAATATATATAATATATATATAATATATATAATATATATATAATATATATAATATATATATAATATATATAATATATATATAATATATATAATATATATATATATATAATATATATATAATATATATAATATATATATAATATATATATATAATATATATAATATATATATATAATATATATAATATATATATATAATATATATATAATATATATATAATATATATATAATATATATAATATATATAATATATATATATAATATATATAATATATATAATATATATATAATATATATAATATATATATATAATATATATAATATATATAATATATATATAATATATATAATATATATATAATATATATATAATATATATATACGCTGCCATCGTGCACAGAAATCACTTTTTCCAAAGCTACGAACGTATTAGATGTACTGAGACTAAAGCTGATTTCAGGACTGCCAGCAACCACTGTAAAAGAGTAATAAAAATGCAAGAGTGTAATATGCTCAGTCCGTTAAATCCAAAGTTGTTGAGCAGTGTCTTGGTTCCCATCAGTTTTGGCAAATAGCAAACAGGATCCTGAACAGAAGCGTGCGTTCTATCCCAACTATTACAAATGGACCTGATTTCATCTCGTTAGCATCAGACAAGGCCAAACTATTTGCCAAGAACTTTGCAGCTAATTCTACCCTATGCGACGAAGGCCATCAACTCCCTGTATTTCCTGCTATTACAGATAACACGCTATGCAACATACAAATATCTGTGCGTGAGGTCGCCAAGCTAATCAAGAACTTTTATTCCAGTAAAGCAACTGGTCCTGACGGCATTCCAGTAATAGTGCTGAAAAAGCTCCAACCAGAACTTGTCCCCATACTTACAAAACTGTCTAAGCGTTGCCTTAAGGAGAAGTGTTTTCCAACACCCTGTAAAACCGCATCAGTATGCCCTGTATTTAAGAATTACGGCGAAAGTCCTCCCCCTCTCAATAAGTCCCCTGTGTGTCATGAGTCAGTTGTTGGAATCCATATTAAATAAAGAAGTAGTCAACCACCTCAGCAGAAACAAACTTCTTAATGACATGCAATATGGTTTCCGCTCTGCAAGATCTACAGAAAATGTACTAATGGTTAGGATTAGTGAATCTTTTGACAAAGGCTTCCTTTCCAGGGTAATTGCTCTTGACATATCGAAAGCCTTCGATAAGGTTTGGCATAAGGGCCTACTTCACAAGATTTCCAGCTAGGTATCATTGGAAATGTTTTCTCAATTATTACATCATTTCTGTCCGATAGGTTCATAAGAGTAGTGGTTGATGGGCAGAAATCAGAGGCTCACAGTATTAATGCTGGAGTACCTCAGGGGTCCATCCTGGGCCCAACTCTCTTCCTGATCTACATCAATGATCTCCCTAAACACATATATAATCATTCGTTGACATTTATGCTGACCCCACGGCCATCTATGGCAACACAGCAAAGGCCGTAAATGACAAAGTCCTCTCTGATTCTCTCTCCTCTGATCTTGAGCGCATGGTACAGTGGAGGAAAACCAAGCTTCTATCTTTACATCATCAACGCTCTGATCCTTATCTGGTAACAATTGAAATCGATGGCTCTCGTCTTGGGGAGGCTCCATGTTTTGACAAGCTTCTGGGTTTGACCTTTACTCCTGATCTGAAATGGAACACGTACATCAGGTCTGTTGCCAAGGACGCTGGGAAAATTGTGGGATCCTTCTACCGCTCTAGAAGATATCTCACTACTGATGCAATTCTCTATCTGTATAAAAGCCAAGTACGTCCAAGGATGAAGTACTGTTGTCACATCTGGGCAGGAGCTGCTAAAAGCCTATCCTGCCTTGACAGAGTACAAAATAGACTTCGTGGATTAGTGGGGGGTGCTCTTTTCTCTTCCCTGCAGCCTCATCTCCACAGAAGATACGTTGCGAGCCTGTCTTTGTTTTATCGTTATTTCAATGGCAAGTGCTCGTCTGAGCTCCAATCTCTGGTCCCCCCTCGCCAATCTTTCACGAAAAACACCCGTCTAGCTGAAACTACTGTCAATAATTTTCCCAACTCTTTATCTATGCCTAAATCCAAACGTAGATTCCATGAGCAGAGCTTTCTTAAAAGTGTACGACTGCGGAATTCTCTTCCGTTTGCCTGCTTCCCACCTGACTACAACTTGGATGTCTTCAAGTCCAACATAAGCAAATTCCTGAAAAACTGCCCCCTTAAGACACTATCAAATCTCCAATGCTAATGATGGCTACGATACTACCCCATTGATTACTGTACACGCAATAACCCTTATCCCCGAGTGGCTTCCGGGCCTTGATAAGTGGTGACCTCCATGTAAAAAAAAAATATGGATTTATATCAGAGTTCTCTTCCTTAGATTTATTCTACCCAACGCGAGAGCATGTACTCTCCTCATTTCAAAGGCGACGACTTATTTCATCCATGTCCAGAATTTTAGAACGATGTATTATTCTGTTTCCAGCTAAGCTTTTCAACGTGGACAAGACATCCTTTTTCAAGGCCTTGTCTTAAAGTTTCCTCAACGAAGTAACATATATATATATATATATATATATATATATATATATATATATATATATATATATATATATATATATATACTAAATTTCAGCCCGGCGTTGCCCGAGTGTTTGGAGGTGTGTGTTGAGAAAAAAAAAAGTGGTAGTAGAAAGGCAGGCTTGAACCCGTAGCGCGAAGGAGGAAAAGAACGAGGGGAAAACCTGACGTCTTTGTCGTTACGACCACCGCCAAACCGGAAGTGACGTATGTTTTAATTAAGGCTAGACAATAGAAAGGAGAGGATGACTTTCAAAAATATCGGCGAAAAAACGACCCCCTCCCGTAGAAAATGTGGAATGTGAAGATATTAATGTTTTTAGACAATTTTTCGGTATTTGTCGTCTGAAAGGTCGAACTAACTGATCTTGTAAAAATCCATTGCCGCTGTCGAAAGTTATAGGCACAAATGCAAACATACATACATACATACATTTATATATTGGTAACTAAAAATTTTCGACCCAAACCGATTAAAAAGCTTGCCGTATCCCTGAATACCTTTTATGTAAAATTTCAAATGTTTAGTCCAGAAACTGAGTAATTTGGTAGAAATCGCAGAGCTCAGTTTTTTTAACTTTGACCCCTATTATGACCCCTTAACATTTATTGTTTGGGGCTCAAATCAAGTTATTAAGATCCATGATCAAGGAACCTATATTTAAAATTTGAAGTATTTAGCCAAATATTGTCAGAGGAGTTTGGTAGAGTTCTCAAAAGTCAGATCGTTGAACTTTGACCACTTAATAGCGAAATTTCTGGCCGAAAACGAATTACACAGATTTTTCTAAATCTCAGTATTCTGTATATCAAATTTCAAGTCTGTAGACTTAAAATTGACAAACTTATTGCGTACGGAAATGTACACATACAGACACACAGATACACACACAAACAGACACGTTCACTTTTATGGATATACTAGCATGGGTGCCGGGCGTTGCTCGGGTATTTGGAGATGTACGTTGAGCAAAAAAAAAAAGGTGGGCAATATTTTAGCTTTGACCCCTATTATGACCCCTTCACATTTATTATTTTGGGCGCCAACCAAGTTATTAAGTTAGATCCAAGGAACCTATATCTAAAATTTCAAGTGTTTAGACCCAAAATTGTAGGAGGAGTTTGGTAGAGTTCTCAAAGGTAAAATCGTTGAACTTTGACCCCTTAATCGGCAAATTTCTGATCAAAAACCGATTACTTCGATTTTCCCAAATCTCAATACCCTGTATATCAAATTTCGAGTCTGTAGACTAAAAATTGACAAAGTTATTGTGTACACACACAGAGAAAGACACACAGATACTCAAACATGTTCAGTTTTATAGATAGATAGATATTGATTGATTAAACAAAAATATATACGTATACATAAATATATATGGAAAAAAATTTGTGTTCACTGTAAACTTTTCACGCAAAGATCATGCAAGTATAAATCATGTAGAATATCTGCATGAATATAATTACACGTAATAGTTAACTAAAGATGATTATCCCATAAGAAAACTGAAAAAAAAAAACATATAGGGAATTAATTAAAACGAATATTTAAAAGAATATGCAAATTAGCTATATCTTTTGCTAATGAATGCAATCCCACAACCCATATATAAGAAAATTGTATTTTCTTTCTAAATAAATAGAAAAGAGGGGTTTTAATATGAATATCAATACACACAAAAGAAAAACGAATTCATAGGAATATATATATATATATATATATATATGTAGTAAGTTATAAAATGTATATAGCGATTAAGCTACGCTGAATATTCCGCGTTTCATCCACTCTAGGACTCTTCAGGCTTATGCGCGAATTCTGTGGTTGTTTGTCGTTTTTATATGTGCATCTTCTATTGAGATTTTAGTTAGCTAATCAGCTTTCTAGTATTCACCGCGCCCTTCCTATCAGCCAATGAGCATGCACTTATCGGACAAAGGCCTATTTGACCTCTGGTTTACCTGTTTCTTTGTGTGTGCTCTATTTAGCCTGGATATTTAGTTTCTTGCCCGATGAGTGCATGCTCATTGGCTGATAGGAAGGGCGCGGTGAATACTAGAAAGCTGATTAGCTAACTAAAATCTCAATAGAAGATGCGCATATAAAAACGACAAACAACCACAGAATTCGCGCATAAGCCTGAAGAGTCCTAGAGTGGATGAAACGCGGAATATTCAGCGTAGCTTAATCGCCATATACATTTTATAACTTACTAACTAGCTCTACCTACGTATTGAGCACTTTTGAAGTAAATACTTAAAGTTTACGCATAAATCTATACTTTCGTATATTAATTTTATGTGAGTAAATTTAGTAGTTATATATATATATATATATATATATATATATATATATATATAAGAACACAAGTAAATACTAAATTATATTTTACAAAAATTTATTGCTCGGCAGGATACTCAAAAAGAATATTAAGAATATTTCTTTAATTGTGTTCTATCATGACAAGATCTATTCCTATTTTAGTTATATTGAGGTTTTTTATTTGGTTGAAATTACTATATAAATATTTACATTTATATTCTCTTTAAGGTTACAGGGGATTTTGGCTTGCAAACTCAAGTTTTATTTCTTGATATTATATATATATATATATATATATATATATATATATATATATATATTGATATTATATATATATATATTTGATATTATATATATATATTGATATTATATATATATATTGATATTATATATATATATATTGATATTATATATATATATATTGATATTATATATATATATATATATATATTGATATTATATATATATATTGATATTATATATATATATATATATATATATATAATTATTATTATTATTATTATTATTATTATTATTATTATTATTGTTGTTATTATTATTGTTATTGATATTAATGAGTACACCACCTGGCGTATAGTCACATATTAGAACAAAGAATACCTCTGCAAAAAGGGTTCGATATTTTTCATCTCTCAATCCTTGCATGCCTAACCCTAACCCGATTTGTAGTTTCTAGTTGTTTCATCGATCGATGTTCGGAAAACATGGCATCCCAGATTAGAGATCATCCGAGATCGAAAGGAAATATTGGAAATATTAGAAGAATGGGCTCCACATTTTGTATATCTAGGTTGATAGGCTATATATAGATATATATAGAATTACAAAACGAAGGCATAAACGTAAATACAAATTTGTATGAAATGGATTTCCATATTTGATTACACGTAAATTCTCATCTTCTCAGCACCATAATTTATAATCGTTTCTGAAAAGCATTAGAATTCAACTATAACATTAATAATTGCCAGTTGAAGAAGCCACACACACACGCACGTAATGATGATAATATATATTTTTTAATTTTACTTCGATCGAAGTTCTTCGAAATCAATGGGCCCCTTCCTAGCAGTTAGCACTTGACTTATATATATATATATATATATATATATATATATATATATATATATATATATATATATATATAGGGTGTCCGTAAAGTTACTATACAGTCTTATTATTTTATTGTATTATATTTGTATTAATAGTTAATATTTATTTTTTTTACAGATTTATTTAATCAAGCATGTTACTGTACTGTATAGTAACTTTACGGACACCCTGTGTGTGTATATATGTATTAAGGCAATCATGAAGGGAAGACATATTCCTTCGAAATTCATTTTGTATTAAAAAAAAAAATGCTAAAAAAAAAAAAAATGCTAAAAAAAAAAAAATGCTAAAAAAAAAAAAAATTACTAAAAAAAAAATAAATCCCTCGATTCCAATTTTGATGAGTGAGGGCGAAACATGTCAATTGACTCGTTTTGATTTTTTTTTCCTCTATTTCCCTACTTTTATTTTTAGTCGCTATCCATTTTCGTTTTCTCCTCGGTCTTTTTTTGTTTTTTAATATAAAATGAATTTCGAAGGAATGCGTCTTCCATTCATGATTGCCTTAATAAAGTTTTGTACCCCCAAGAAAATCATGATATATATATATATACACACATATATATATATATATATATATATATATATATATATATATATATATATATATATCCTAATATTCCATTAAAGTTCTACTCTACATCTCAAACACTGAGTTTGTTGAGAAAATCATTTTGCTCTCCCAAATTAACCATTTAAATATGTTATAGTATATCTTCCATGTGGTCTCTTGTCCGTACGGGATTCCAGGACAAGAATTCATCTAATCTGGTGGAGTATCCCCCTTCGTGTCGTTAAGCGTTTTTGAAGAATATCTATTCATCTCTGAAGAGTTGTTTATTGATATGGATATCGCTATATAATAAAACACGTGAAAGACGAAATTTAATGAAAACTAGCATGACCCATTAACCGGCGTTGCATGGTAATCGCACCGCCCCCCCCCCTCCCGCATAAAAAATTAAAGTACGGCTGTTGTTGTTGTTGTTGTTGTTGGAGTCCAAACGCCAACCTCCTCATGTTAAGAACGGACACCCGAAATGGACACCCCAACCTTCCTATGCTAAGAACGGCTTTCGCAACAGACACCACATTTTGTGAGTGTGGGTGTGGTTGGCAAGAAATTAGCCCGAAAAGTAATGTATGTAATAATAAAAAACAATATTTTTTGCTTTGTGACCTATTTAGGGACAACATTAATAACAAAACATTCAATAATATTTATAATAGATTAAAGTACGCACAAATAGTTTTAAAATTCAATGGTATTTTGCATTATGACGTGTTTGTGTGTAAAAATAAAAAAAGGAAACATTTAATAATAGTTAATCTCAGTGCAAGGTCTCCGGAAAGAAAAATTTATAAAAATGTAAATAGCAGAGCTTACCCCACCCTCAAAAAAAAAGAAAAAAAGAAAAGAAAAATGGGAAATAAAATAAAAAATTCTCTCCATTAGCGAGGCGCTAACGTATGGTGGCAGAAGGAAAAGGAGACGTAGAAAAAAGAAAGAGTCGAATGGGCAATGGTGAACCTACGACGTTTGGAAGTACGAAAGCTCTCCATCTCTCTCTTTTCTCTCTCTCTCTCTCTCTCTCTCTCTCTCTCTCTTTCTGTGTGTGTCTCTCGCGTTCTCTCTGTATCAATGAGGTCAGCTCTCTCTCTCTCTATGTATTTATCTATCTATGTATCTATCTATATATCTTTCTATTTATTTATATATCTCCATTGGCAGGATTGTCGTTTAGTTGTATGAATACTCTTTAGCCTTATATCGAACAAAATAGAATGAAGTGGATCACACCGCTATCACATTGAACGTTTGAAGCAAAGAAAATTACTTCTTTTTTTTTTTTAAAGTAAAACTTTTTCACAAATAAACCAAAACGTTAAGAGTTTTAAATAAAAAAATTATTTCTTGTATTCTAAAAATAAAACTTATTCATTAATAAACAGAAAATTATAATAAAACACGGTACTTATGAAGATTTTGAATG
>NC_136515.1:23557373-23562373 GCF_053919585.1 Euprymna scolopes
GTAGATAGCCGTTGCCTATCACTACTTCTTTTCTATTAACCAAGTGCAGAGGTACAATACCAAGGACTCGTTAGAGCCACCCTGTGCTTAGCCTTGTTTTCGTACTAGGAAATTGAACGCCGTTCCCCTATCCCCTATTCTGAATTACTCTCTTTCTCTTAGAATATGAGAAAATTGGGTTTGCTTGCATGCCGTTTGTGCTCACTCAGTTGATTTGGGCCCATCTTTTCTGAGATGTTGAGGGTACTTGATTGACAGTTTGTGTGGCTGCTGTTTCCGACTGACAGTACAAGAACCCTAACTATTTGGTAGCGCTTATAGCGTCTCCTCTATCATCAGATGTATAATATTTGTTGTGCCATGTCGCGCATGGAAAAGGATCCTTCAGCTATCTCTGGTCGACTTTCACAAAACCACAAATATCTTGGCATGATTTGGCTAATGGACCACTGTGTGTGTATACTTAGCGTCAAAACTGGCCAACTTTGCTCCACACTCTTCCTCTAACCGCAAATTAAACAAAAACGTAATGAAATGCCAACCCAAATAACAATCATGATCAAACCAGACAATCATCCAAACAAAACCAATTCGCCTCTTCCCTTGAAGCTCGCGTTCACAAATATCCGTGGGCTTTGAAGTAATCTAGATGATATAGAGTCTTACCTCTTTATAAACTTTCAGGATATCTTAGCATTAAGTGAATCAAACTTATACTCTTCAATCGGATGACAAGGCTTTTATGTGCTTTTGACTAGGCTTTCATCATTGCGTTAGTTATATTTTCTCTACCGTTCTCCCTAAATTCAGGAGTATGTCTCTGATAGTATAGATGCAACACTCCTCTTATGTTTGGTGACTTTAATGTCCATCATAAAAATTGACTTAGTTTCTCAAGTTGCATAGATGCAGCTGGAAGCTCTTATTCCCTTTACACAAATGTTCCCAACCAGCCTATCAGATCGTGAACACCAGTAGGATTCACTTCTAGACATATTCCTCACCACAGTAGCCTAGGATTGTGTGAGTAATGCCCACAGTCCACTTGGAAACGCAGACCACCCAGTGGTATCAGTTGACATTACACTGTAATCCCGACCCCAAAGGCGAGGAATCATTGCTCAAAACAACAAGATACTTCAAAAGGGCCGACTGGGAGGCCAACAGCGAACATATCAGAGATGCCCATATAGACCGATATCTTCTCTCTTCCTGCAATGAGTCAACTGAATGGTGCAAAGCAGGCATTGAAGCACATGTTCCCACACGGAAGTATTATAGCAAGCCCCACTCATTCCAATGGTTCACTACAGATTGTGCAGTTGCCATTGCATAAAGAGCATGGATTCTACTGGTTCGTACGTTATAAGTAAAATACAAATAGGCAAAAATTCATAGATGCTAGAAGTCATTATAAGAAAGAAATAGCGACAGCCAAAAGGAAACATGCTAAAATAATCAGGGAATGAATAGAATCGAAAAAGTTAGAAACTCGGTATTTCTGGAAAAGCTATAATAGTGTAGTAAATAAATGGCAATCAGTAGTTTCTTCAACAACCAGAAAGTCGCATGCACGGCAACCGAAAAGGCGGAACTAATTGTTCGGCGATTCGCCTCCAACTCCACATTAGAGCCAACAAGCCACTCCCTCCCAAATTTCCCTATGCGGATTAGATGATGTAAAAATCACCCCTTCTCATGTCCGCTATACCATAAAAAAATTAGACATCTTCAAGGCGTGTTGGCCTAATCTCATCCCTGCTATACTAATTAAGAAATGTTCAGCTGAGCTAGACCCCGTACTTTTCAAGCTTTACAATAAATGCCTTGCTTAATTTTGCTTCTCTAATAGCTGTAAGATGGCCTCTGTGGTACGAGTGTACAAGAATTCTGGTGAAAGGACTGACCCTCACAATAGTCGCCCTATCAGTCTCCTCCCACTCCTCGCTAAAATCTTTGAGACCTTAATTAATCAAGCACTAGTCCACCACCTCGCAAAAGCAAATGTTCTCTCCGACAATCAGCATGGGTTTAGGCATTCTACTGCAGATATTTTAACACCCCTCACTAAACGTATATACCATGTACTGGATAAGGCAGGTAGCCCTTGATATATCCGAGGTCTTTAAGTCTGGCACGAAGGGCTGCAAATGAAAATTAAATCGTACGATATAACTGGACGAATACTAAATATAATTTGATCCTTCTTACAATAGGACTCCCGGTTGTCATTGATGGGCGTACATCCAAGCAGCATTACATTAATGCGGGGGTGATCCAGGGGCTGATCCTTGAACCTCTATTATTCCTGATATTCATAAACGACCTTCCTGATAATATTGTGTCCAAGATTGGTATATTTGCTGGTGATATAACGTTCTATAAAATGCATGAGGGAAGAACAGATGTACATAAATCTAAGACAATGGCAGAATCGTTAGAAAATGACCTCCAAACCGTAGAGGAATGGGGCCGCAAATAGATGGTAACATTTAATGCTAGTAAGACTAAGCTGCTCTCCTTTAACAATTACAAGACGCATTTCCAACTATCAATATCCACGACAAATAACACCCTACCTGAGAATTTTTCTTTCAAGTTGTTCAGCCTGGCATTCACGGGTAATATGAACTGGAACAAATACATTGAGAACATTGCGTATTCTGTACCTCTACAATGCCACCATTCGTCCATGCGTGGAGTATTGTTGCCACATCTTGGCTGGTGCATCTACCATTAGCCCCGCCCCCCCCTCTTGGATAGTTTGAGTTTCCAATCTAATAGGTCTCGCTTTGTCAACTAAGCTCCAACCTCTGTCCCATCACCGCAATGTTGCATTTCTGTGACTGTTTTACAAATATTTTAATGGAATAGGTTCTGATGAACTCATTGCACTTGTGCCCCCACGACGTACATATCCCCGAAACCCCCGCTTAGCAACAAAATCTCATCCCTTCAAGGTCGAGGTCTCTAAATGCTAGAAAGCTTTCTGCTCTAATAGTTTCTTTCTCTGAACAGCAAAACTTTGAATTTCCATTTCCTGCTCCCTGCCTACCTGGCTGTACTGATATGCAGAAGTTTAACTGTAACGTAAACCAACATCTTGTTAATCTTTCCTAGGTATGGTCCCAAATAGTAGGCCCTTACATCCAAGTGGTAATATGCCTTGTTAAGTAAAAAAAAAAAAAAAATCAAAAAAAGAATACGGATACATATATAATAGAAAATATTTTGTAAAATTGTACATTTTCATAATATATATATATAGAGAGAGAAAGAGGGTGAGGGCGAGAGGGGGAGAAGACAGGAAAACAGAGAAGGAACATCGAGAAAGGAAGAGAGACTAGAAGGGAGACAAAGAGATAGAAAGAAAGGAAGTGAGAGAAAGAGACTGAGAAAGAAAAAAAGGAGATTAAGTAGTTTATGAGTGACTCGACCCTGATACTCCTTTCTCACAGAAGAGATGTTGCTTTATCGTTATTTTCATCGCAAGTGCTCGACTAAGCTTCATTCTATGATCCCCCCCCCCTGTAACGCATTCACAACAAACACTCAACTTCTACAAATGCTATCAGAAATTTCCCTTATTTATATCTGTCTAAACTAAAAGAAAATTCCATGAGCAAAGCTTTTTTTTCTCAGACAGAACTGCTCATCGGTGGAACACAATACCGCGAAGCTTTTTCCCAGCTGGTATAACATTGTCCTTTTCAAGTCCAACGGTAAAGTATTCTTGATGAGCCGTCCTCTAAAACAAATTAACTCACCGAACTTTCGCCATCACCGATCATCACGGTGTTGTCTCACCCGACACCCATTAACCCGTATCCTTTAGTGGTATCTGGGCTTTATAAGCAGTGACTCTACAGTATAAAACACTTCTGTACATACAAATATAGGCATATGAACATATCTATTTTGTATATAAATAGAGAAGCTATTTCAAATTATAGGTATGATCTATGACCTGACGCGTTTCGTGTATTTTAGCTCGTATACAAACGCGAAAAAAAATGAAGAGAGAACTTTACGTAGTAAATGTTGCAGAAAGAGAGAGATATATATATATAGAGAGAGAGGAAATAAAAGTAGACGAATTAATGTCTACGATGTAATAATGGAATGTAATCTCAAAAGACAAAGGCAAAAAAGAAGAAAAAAAAACACTGAGTAACAGCTTTCTAAATGTAAAATGAAGGCGAACACCGGAAGTCGCGACATCAGAAAAAGAACGAATCGAGACGAGGAAAAAAATACTGCAAAAACAAATGAGATGAGGCAAATATGAGACGGGATATTAGATTAGGCTGCGAGAATAGGACGTGGAAGATAGAAGGTTTTATTAGGAATAAAATAGAACAGAGATAAGATACGAAGGATTTTGTGGATCGAGGGTGGGGGGGATTAGAATCACGGTGAGTTGGTAGTGGGTGAGGGATCAGAAAAGAGGGAACGAGTAGATAGATTAAAATAATTTAGAATAAGGAGTTTATACGCGTAACACACAGCAGCTCTTAAACAGGGGGTAGTGATGGTGCTGAGGGAAGATTATTCGTTCACTGATTCACAGAGAGCGCTGTTGCTATTAATCTTGTTCGCTAATTTAAACTGACATTCTTGCAGTGTGTATATGGGAGGCGCTCGACAATAAGATGGAATCGAAGTTAAACACGGGATCGAACAAATGCGGATCAGGCCTACATGACTCGTCCGCTCTCTAGTCTCAATATTTAATTAATAAATACGCTGTTCTAGTCTTCTCATCAGCGTTAATAATAATAATAATAATAATAATAATAATAATAATAATAATAATAATAATAATAATAATAATAATAATATTTATTAGTAAATAAACAAGAATAAATAGATATGCATATATATATACACACACACACACACACACACATATATATATATATATATATATATATATATATATATATATATATATATATATATATACTAGCAAAAGTACCCGTCGTTGACTGGGTTTAAAA
>NC_136515.1:23572373-23577373 GCF_053919585.1 Euprymna scolopes
CTGCTCTCTATCGCAGGTAAAATACTTGCCCGTGTGCTCTTGCGCACACTGATACCTGCTATCATGGAAGACCATCTCCCAGAAACTCAGTGTGGTTTCAGAGAAAACAGGGGCACAACAGACATGGTTTTCGTCCTCAGGCAACTCCAAGAGAAATGTCGAGAGCAGAACAGGGGACTTTACATTACGTTTGTGGACTTGACCAAGCATTCGATACAGTAAGCAGAGAAGGGCTTGGGCTGATTATGGAGCGCCTCGGCTGCCCCCCCCCCAATCTCCTCCACATGATTATTCAGCTGCATGAGAGTCAGAGCGGCCAAATCAGAGTGATCAACAACCTATCAGAACCCTTCCTCATCAACAACGGCGTGAAACAGGGATGCGTCTTAGCACCGACTCTGTTCAGCATCTTCTTTAGCATGATGCTTAAACATGCAACCGAAGACCTTGACGACAACGACAATGCGGTCTATATCTGATATCGCCTTGACAGCAGCTTGTTCAACCTCAGAAGGCTGCAAGCCCACACAAATACTTTCGAGCATATGATTCGAGACCTTCTCTTTGCCGATGATGCAGTCCTTGTTGCCTATACCGAAAGAGCCCTGCAGCATCTCACATCCTGCTTCGCAAAGGCTGCCCAGCTCTTTGGACTCGAGGTCAGCATGAAAAAGACAGAGGTCCTCCACCAGCCCGCTCCTCGGGAAGAGTACAACCCTCCCCAGATCACCATAGGTGAAACCGAGCTAAAGACAGTACACTAGTTCACCTACCTGGGATGCACTATCACCTCAGAGGCAAAGCTCAAAACGGAAATCGATAACCGACTAGCCAAGGCGAACAGTGCTTTTGGCAGACTATACAACAGAGTCTGGCGGAATAAACACCTGAGGAAGGACACAAAAATCTGTGTCTACAGAGCCGTAGTACTACCAACCCTTCTTTACGGCTCTGAGACATGGGTAACCTACTGCCATCACATACGACTCCTCGAGCATTTCCATCAGCGTACCTCAATGTACTCTGGTATGACTACGTCACCAATGTTGAGGTCATCCAGCGGGTGAGGACCACCAGCATCGAGGCTATGCTGCTAAAGTCACAACTGCGCTGGGCGGGGCACGTCTCCAGAATGGAGGATCACCAACTGCCCAAGATAACTCTTTACAGCGAACTATCCACCGGCTCCCGTGATAGAGGAGCTCCGAAGAAACGTTACAAGGACTCTCTGAAGAAGTCACTTGAAACCTGCCACATTGACCAACGTCAGTGGTCTACTCTTGCTGCAGACCGTGTCACCTGGCGACGCACAGTCCACCAGGCCGTCACCTCCTTGGAATTCTCTCGCATAGAGATCCTGCGCGAAAGGCGCTACAAGAGGAAGATTCGGGAAGTCTCAGCAACCGCACCTGATGGAACCTTTGAATGCAGCCGCTGTGGCCGAGCCTGCTTGTCTCGCATTGGGCTCATCAGCCACAAACGTGCCTGCAGTTGACGTGGACAACCACCTTCAAAGAATCTTCGTTCGCGAAGTAAAGCCATTAATATATATATATAAATTTAACTATTTAAATTTTATGATTTGAAAAGGTTAATCTTTAAATATAGAATTGTTTATTGATAGAAAACACAGAATACAAGTTAAAAAACATATTCCTTAACTTATGAGTTTTCGATGCCTGTTCAAATCCTTAGAGGAAAAGTATTAGCAAATGTTGTTATGTGTATGAACCTTATTTGCTAAAAGCAACAAACATAGAAAATTAAAGTTATAAAGTTTTAGATACATAAAATAAGGGAAATGGACATTGAGGCAGAAAAAGTATATTGTAATTTAACTACAAAATGAAGTCTAAATCTTGAAATGGAAATTCCTGGTAGTAAGGAGGTAATGAGAAACAAAACGTCTTGTAATACTTCTAAGGTACAAGGAAACTGGATTTGCATACCAGTAGATATATTTCATTTAATTATTCTGAAGTACGGTGTAATCACATCGTTACACTCACTGCTCGCTCAGCAGCCACAAATAGCGTAATGGATAGGAGCATTGACTGTTGTACAGACAGTCGGGTTTCAATCCTGGCTTTGGGTAGTTGCCTTTCTAGCCGCAATGATGAGCTGTAAAACAGCGAAACAGTACTGTATGTGGATGACTAAATATTTATATATATATATATATATATTTATATAGATACATATAAATATATATATAATCATGATCATATAAGTATATATAAATATATATAAACACAAACATATATATATAAATATATATATAAATACATAAATAAAAATAAATACATATATAAATATACATATATACCTATATATAGACATATATGCATATATATATATATATAAATATATATATACAAATATGCATAGATATATATACAAATATATATATACACGTATATATATATAAATATATATATGAATACAAATATAACTATATATATATACAAATATATATATAAAAACATATAAGTATATATACATATATATAAACACAAAGATACATATATATATAAACACAAATGTATATATATAACTATATAAACATAAATGTAAACATATATGTATATAAATATATACATATATATATAAATATATATATAAATATATATATATGCATATATATATAAATATAAATATATACATATATATATAAATATATATGTACAAATATAAATATATAAATACAAATATAAATATATGCATATATATATTAATATATATATAAACATATATATAAATACAAATAAAAATATATACCTATATAAATATATATATATAAACATATATATAAATATATATACGTATATACATAAATATATATGAATATAAATGTAAATATATATAAATACATATATAAATATATATATATATAAGAATATAACTATATATATAAATATACAACAATATATATAAATATATATACAAATATAAATATATTCCTATATATATATGAATATATATTTATACAAATATACATAAATATATATACGTATATATTTAAATATATATACATCAATATAAATATATAAATATATATATAAGTATATAAATATATATATATAAATATATTCGTGTATATATATAAATATATATATATAAATATATATATATAAAATATATATACATAAATATATATATATTAATATATATATAAAAAAATATATAAATGAATATATATATAAAAATAAACATATATATAAATATATATATATAGAAATATATATATAGAAATATGTATATATATACATATGTATATATATGAATATGTATATATATAAATATGTATATATATATAGAATAATATGTATATATATAATAATATGTGTATATATATGATATGTATAAATATAACATATATATATATAAATGTGTATATACATATAATATGTATATATATAAATATATATATATAAATATATATATATACATATAAATATATATATATAAATATACATATATATATAAATATACATATATAAATATACATATATAAATACATATATATACATATATAAATATATACATATATAAAGATTTATATGTAAATATATATACAAATATATATTAAAAAATTATATATATAAAAATAAATATAAAAAATATATATATGAAAATATATACATATAAATACATATATATAAATATATATATATATATATAAATATACATATATATACAAATACTTATATATATAAATATATATAAATATATATGTATATAAATATATATATACATATATATACATACATATAGATATATATAAATATATATACAAGTATATATATAAATATATATATATACATACATATATACATACATATAGATATATATAAATATATACATAAGTATACATATAAATATATATATAAAAATATATATATATATATATAAAATATATTTTAGTCATCGACCTGTTTCGTTGGTTAACAACTCATCAGTGCCGCTAGACTAACACCTCTCCCAAGCCGAGGATGGAATCTAGAACCGTCGTGATGACAGTCGGCAGTCCTACCCCTTGACTACGGAATCGGTGGCCGAAATTAAACTGTCCGAACGTCTATTTAAATAAACATCCGTCCGCTACTCGTAGAGGGCTCAAACGTTTGTTTGTAAACAAATCGCGAGCTTCGCATTATTTCAGCTAAATTAAGTAGCGAGTAAGATAATTTACGAGAGTGCTCTACCGAAGAGGGGAGCTTTATAAAATATATTTTAGTCATCGACATACAGACCTGTTTCGTTGTTTCACAACTCATCAGTGCCGCTAGACTAACACCTCTCCAAAGCCGAGGATCGAACCTAGAACCGTCGTGATGACGGTCGGCAGTTCTACCCCTTAACTACGGAATCGGTGGCCGAAATTAAACTGTCCGAACGTCTATTTAAATAAACATCCGTCCGCTACTCGTAGAGGGCTCAAACGTTTGTTTGTAAACAAATCGCGAGCTTCGCATTATTTCAGCTAAATTAAATAGCGAGTAAGATAATTTACGAGAGTGCTCTACGGAAGAGGGGAGCTTTATAAAATATATTTTAGTCATCGACATACAGACCTGTTTCGTTGTTTCACAACTCATCAGTGCCGCTAGACTAACACCTCTCCCAAGCCGAGGATCGAACCTAGAACCGTCGTGATGACAGTCGGCAGTCCTACCCCTTGACTACGGAATCGGTGGCCGAAATTAAACAGTCCGAACGTCTATTTAAATAAACATCCGTCCGCTACTCGTAGAGGGCTCAAACGTTTGTTTGTAAACAAATCGCCAGAAATAAATATATATGTATAAATATATATTTAAGTATATACATAAATATATCTATAAATAAATATATATATAAATATATATATAAACATATATATATAAATATATATACATATATATATAGATATATATAAATATATACAAATATATATATATATATAAATATATATATATATAAATATATATATTTAAATATATATAAATATATATCTATAA
>NC_136515.1:23579873-23587373 GCF_053919585.1 Euprymna scolopes
TATATGTAAATATACATATATATATGTAAATATACATATATGTGAATATATATATATACATATGTGAATATATATATATGTTTATATATATATGTTAATATACATATATATGCTAATATATATATATGTTAATATATATATGTATGTTAATATATATATATATATATGTTGATATATATATATATGTTTATATATGTATGTTAATATATATATATATGTTAATATATATATATGTTAATATATATATGTAAATATATATATATGTTAATATATATATATGTTAATATATATATATATTAACATATATTCTTAAATTATGAGGAAGTATATACTCTTGAAATATATATTACATGAATAATATTTCGAATTGTAACAAATTTCAAGCTCAATGAAAGGTCATTTCCAATTTCCGAGAATGTACGCCATCTCAGACGCAAAAAGATTTAATTAATTCACTTATCTTTTAATCTGTTTTATGCTAACGCCTGATTTTTTCTCATAATACGCCTTACATGCGTTTCGTTGAATAACGGAACATCACTAAACAACTATTCTACTATTCGACGAAACACATGGTAGACGTAATATAATGAAAATTCAAGCATCTCCACAAAAACCAATAAAAATTTGTGAGTATGAATTAATCCATCTTTTGTTTTCTTAATTGCACTAAAAATGTTTTAAAATAATTTAAAACGCAAATATTTATTCAGGTTAATAGAAACTTAATTTTTTTGGCCTTCGGTATAAGTTATTGGCGGCATATTTGCTATGTAACTCGTTTATTTCTGTTAACTACTGTAAAAAATCGCCGAATCCTGTTTGACATAATATATTTGCTTATGCTTGTGTTGTTTTCAATAAAAAAAAAAAAAAAACGCTTTTAAGACATTATCAATTGAGGATAACGCACGACTTGATGATATGACGGTGTTTTTGCTTTGCAAGTGGAGGTCACTTCTATAGGAGACGACTTGTGTTAACAAACTTTGGACATGCAGCAGAGAACCTTAAGCAATCCAAATATGCTGCTGTTCTCGACCAATTTTTTTTCCAACAGACCACCGTGAAGACGTCTGGAGTGAGAGACCCCGTTATGTGCAACTTCATCAAAAGTCTTGATCAGTTAATGATGAGTTGGCGCCTCTCCATCGTCATTATTTGAGCTCTTGACCTGTCAAACCAGCAAAGCATCCGATGCCACTTTCTGCTATTTGCTTATTAGTTTCGAAACGGTCGTTTTTATTAGTTTTTTTTTTTTACATAGGCATCACCACATTATCAAGGCCAAGAGGCCACTCAAGGATAAGGGTTAAAGAGTGTACAGTAGAAATTGGACAATATAGTAATCATTAGTAATGAAAATTTGATAAATTTGATAACTTATATGGAACGGTTCATCAAGAACTTATTTACGTTAGACTTGAAGACAACCATATATTAACTATTATTTGTTGTTATTAGTTAACTATTATTTATTGTTATCAGTTGATTATTATTTATTGTTATTAGTTAACTATTATTTCTTGTTATTAGTTAACTATTATTTATTGTTATTAGTTAATTATTATTTATTGTTATTAGTGAACTATTATTTGTTGTTATTAGTTAACTAATATTTGTTGTTATTAGTTAATTATTATTTATTGTTATTAGCTAACTATTATTTGTTGTTATTAGTTAACTATTATTTATTGTTATTAGTTAATTATTATTTATTGTTATTAGTTAACTATTATTTGTTGTTATTAGTTAACTATTATTTATTGTTATTAGTTAACTATTATTTATTGTTATTAGTTAATTATTATTTATTGTTATTAGTTAACTATTATTTATTGTTATTAGTTAATTATTATTTATTGTTATTAGTTAACTATTATTTGTTTTTACTTTCCTAAAATGTTATTGATGTTGGATATTTTCCCCTTTTATATTAATTTTTTTATTTGTAATATATTTTATTTTAATTTAATACCCCTTTTCACCATTAAAAAAGCATATTACTACTTTAAACTTATACAGTTTAGTATAGTAAAGGAAGCAGGGAACAGGTAAAGAATTCCTCATTCTAGCCGTCCGAGGGTAGAAATAAGCAGAATAGAAGGCTTTCTGGCTTCTAGGGACCTTGGGACTAAGGGTGGGTTTTTTACTGCTTGTCATATTGAAAGTATATACATTGAGCTGAAGTACGTGCTATGAGTTCATCAGAGTAAATTTATTAAATTACTTGTGAAGCAAGCGCATGGATGCGACATTGCGGCGATGGAACAGAGGTTGGAGCTTGGCCGACATTGTGAGACCTATTAGATTGGAGACAGTTTTTGGACCTTGTCTAAGAGTTAGAGACTAATAGTAGATGCACTAGCCCATATATGGCAACAATACTTTATGAATGGGCGAATTGTGGCTTTCAAAAATATAGGATGCTTCCTGTGTGGGTAATTTTCTCGCATGATGGAGGAGGTCACATTCTTTTCTAAGTTTTCATAGAAATTGGAGAACCGTTTTAAGTTTTTTTTTATTAAATACTAGTAGTTCTGCCCGGCTTTGCTTGGGCCTTATATACTGTTCATAACTTTATGGGCATATGCATATATTAAAACGTGTGAATATGTACGGTAATGCCTTTCTATATAATAGGCTTCCATAACGACCATAGAGAAAAGTTGTTAGAGGCCGCAGACGTAAAATATTTTAAACTTTGACCCCAATTTTGACCCCTTAAAATTTACTGTTTTGGACTCAAATTAAATTAAAATGTTTGACCCATGTCCGAATAACCTACATCTAAAATGTCAACTGTTTAGACCCAAAATTGGCAGAGAAGTTTGATAGAGTCTGCAAAGGTCAACTCGTTCAAATTTAACCTCTTTGCAGCCAAATCTTCGCCACAAAACTGATTAAAAAGCTTGATGCATGTCTGAATACCCTTTATGTAAAATTTCAAATGTTTAGATCCTAAAATTGGCTTAATAGTTTGCTAGAGACTGCAAAGGTAAAATCTTTTGAGCTTTGACCGCTTGGAAGCCAAATTTTCAACAAACAAAAAAAAAACGATTTAAAAGTTCGCCCTATGTCTGAATACACTTTTTATGTCAATTTTCAAATGTTTACACCAAAAATTGGCTGAGTAATTTGGTAGAGACAGCAAGAGGTCAATTTTTTAAAAACGTTGATCCCACTTATTACCCTTTAACATTTATTGTTTTGGGCTTCAGTCGAGTTATAAAGTTAGATCCATGTCCAAGGAACCTATATCTTAAATTTCAAGTGTTTAGACCCAAAATTGGCGGAGGAGTTTGGTAGAGTTCTCAAAGGTCAAATCGTTGAACTTTGACTCCTTAACAGGAAAATTTCAGGCCGAAAATGGATTACAAAGATTTTCCCAAATCTCAATACACCTTATGTCAAATCTCGAGTCTGTAGACCGAACATTGACAGATTTATTGTGTAGGGAAGTATACACAGGTATTTTCACTTTTATAGGTATATAGATTTTATGGTTACGTTGAAATGTTTTTCGATGAGATTTAAAATTATCTTGCCAAGTTTATTTTTAGCATCTGATTATTAGCCTAAACCAGATAAAATAAAGATATTTCTTTTTTATTTTCATTTTTCTCTGTAGTTGTTGGTATCCCATTGCTTATATTCAATCTAGATATGATAACTACTATTTTTAGAGCTGCGTTCTAAATAGTGCTTGACCTCATTTTCATTGCTAGAGTTATTGCTAAGCCTCTGTTCGATAGAACTAGAAATATGTTTGTATATTGATGGGAGAATGAGTGGACTTTTGGTTTACATCATTGTATATTGTATTGGCGTTATCTTTTAGATATGGCTCGAATATATTTTATATGTTGAAAACCGCATCTAAAAAGTGCATTTTTATGATAGCTAATAGGTCTACTCCTTGCCCAATTTTCTAATTTCCATATGTATATTTTTTAAGTTTTCATAATTGACTTTGTTGAATTCTCTTCTTTTAGCAGAACCATTGTCTGTATATAAACCAATATCTGTATTATCAATTATATTTATGAAGGTATACAAAATAAATAACATTACAAGATCCGATGCTTATGCAGAGTTTAAACCCACATAGCCAAATCAAAAGGGTTTGTTATTTTATTATTTTACTAGCATGAGTTCCCGGCGTGCCCGGATGTTTGGAGGCGTGTGTTGAGCAAAAAACTAGTGGTGGTAGGAAGGCAGGCTCGAACCCGTACCGTGAAGGAAGAAAAGAACGAGGAAAAACGTGACGCCTTTGCTGTTACGACAACCGCCAAACCGGAAGTGATGTAGGTTTAAATTAAGGCTACACAATCGAAAAGAGGGAATGACTTTCGAAAATATCAACAAAAAAAAACGACCCCTCCCAGTAAAAAAGTGCCCAGTTGAGGGTGAAGACATTAATGTTTTTAGCCAACTTTTCGGTATTTGTCGTCTGAAGAGTAGATCTTCAAAACGATACTGATCTTGTGTAAATCCGTTGCCTCTGTCGAAAGTTTTAGGCAAACATGCAAACATACATACATTTATATATTTGTAGCTCAAATTTTCGACCTAAACGGAATTAAAAGCTTGCCTTTTTTTTTCTTTTTTTTTTTTTTTTGCTAATTAAATTTTACAAGTTTTTTTTTTGATTAGGGGATTTTTTATATTGATCAAAAAAGGAAAAATACTTCCCTTAAGTTAAAAAAAAATATTTGATTACTTTATAAAATAATAATTGTTATTTTTTATAACCACTGTTTTGTGTGTATGTGCTTGCGCTTATTTTTCTTTAAAGTTTATAAAATTCGAGAATTTATTTTTGAGGTTTTGCCAAAATGAAACTCGATTTTGTATAATTTTAATAGTTAAATATTGCCAAACATCAATTTGAATAATACAATGAATAATTGTTTACTGGCAGAGGACAGAGTTAGACACAATGTCCGTATTAGAGGTGGGGAAAATCCAGTTTTCTAAGAATTGGCACACTGGATTGGGAATAAAATGTTTGTCTTTAAGAATTCTTATATGTATAAATAGTTGTATTTCTATTTACTTTGTTTACTTTCTGGCTAATAACAGAAAATTTAAAAAAATAGTTTTTTTGTTTTTTATTCAAATATCTTTCAGTATGAAGCTAAAAAAGATATTTGCCGAAAATGCATCGACTGAAACTTAGATAAATTCGTTTTATTTTTTAATTTTATGATTATTTTAGTAAACCCATGGTATTTATTTAGTAAAACCCACGTTTAAAAAAACAAAAAAATTAAACTTTTGGAAGGCGGGTATTTTTAGATTAAGTCCACCTCCACAATTTTCTTTAAAATGACAACTTTTAAGTTTTCGGCTATGCTGATTAAGAAAATCCCATTCTAACTTTGTGGAGACATGTACTTATAGAGATCACTGGCTTCCAGTTTTGTACGAACGCGTGATAAATAATTCTACCTCTTTTACTGACACTGCCACCCCCCAATTTTTTTAGTATTTGCGTGTGGGTATGCTGACAATAATTATCACGGTTAAATTTGAGGGAATGATCCCCCCCCCAAAAGCGGTTGTCTACTCCGACAGTCGTTCTTCACATAGGTATGTTGGAGGTGTCTATTCCGAACGCCGTTCTTAAGATAAGGAGTTTGGTGACGTCTATTCTCAAAGCTGTCCTTAACATGGGGAATTTGGAATGTCTATTCCAAACGCCGTTCTTAACATGACAATACTCAAAGAAGTGAAGTGAAAAAGTCGTAATTGTTTTGATTTACATGTAAAAATAACTGGAATTTTATTTAATACTATTGGTAGAAAGAAAAAACAAAAAACACAATTAAACTACGGCTCAGTAAAGTAGTTTAAACGAAGAGGAAGACTTGAACAACAAACGGAAACAGCTAGAACTGCTATCACTGATTTCGATCACGCAAAACAGTTCATATACAGTGAGAATCTAAAACTTCTGTTTTTACTTTCTATTATTATTCTACTGGGCCATTTTTCTAGAGCGATATTGAACAATTCTTCAGTTATAAAATAGATAGAAATCTTCAATCTCAAATTGTAGAAACGTATATTCATTTTTATTTTCGATATTACTACACCAAGTGATTGTATTTCTGAATGTTTTAGATGAGGATTGGTTATTCATTTTATTTTGATTCTTCAGATTATTGATCTCATCTTGCGTTTTATTTTCACAACGTTTAGGTCGATGTAACCCTTTCTTTACTTCACGGTAGTGACATGCTCTCATTCTATCAGTAAGAACAAGGGCATAATACCACCTGCCAAATGCAAATAGCTAGTTCAACATTACAGAAAGCTACCATACATATACGGTTTCCTAATGTTCATAAAAACGGTATTCCCTCTGATGGTCAGCATTGAGTCGATTCTTGGTAGATATAATCACTCTAGTCATAAGCAAATCTCTATTGTACGTCAAGAATTCAACTTTTCGTGAAAATAATCAACCATGCGCCCATTCATTCCAACCAGATGATGAGTTTAGATGGAGTGTGTTTGTTCACAAAAGTGTCCACTGATAAGACTGCTGATAAGCTTACCGGATGCTTCACTGAAGAAACGCACTCGCATTCCAATTGACAATATAATGGAGATGTTGACCTTCTGTGTAGAAACTATATACTTCGTTATGGTATCTGATATATATATAAGAAGGAAGAAGGTCTGGCGATGGGATCAACATTGTCCCTAGTACTGGCCAGTATGGAATACTTTGAGGAAATGGTGTTAGGATCAACACAATAACAATGTGGTTGCGATATGTGAATGATATATCCATACTCTGTCTCCACCAGGAAAGTGTTCAAACATTATTAGACCATGTGAACTCTATATGTCCATCTATATAGTTCACAATGAAGAAAGTGCATAACAAATTATTTTTCAAACATGTGCTGATAACCCGTACTAGTCAGGGATTTGTGTTATCTGTATATAGAAAGCCAACTTTTACTGGAGAGTATCTAAACTCCCACCATCCATATAATATAAAGAAAGAGATCGTCCATTGCCATTACAACACCGAGAACAAAATATCTAGCAGCAGCAATGCATATCAAGAGGAGATGGACAGTTAAAGAGAACCCCCCCCCACCGAAACAACTATTCAAACAACATGACATCAGCTCCAAGAAATCTGGAGCAAACACTAAAGGACACCACCTGAAAACTCGCCACAGTTTGTATAGCATACATGAAGGGTTTGTTGGAAAATTTTCAAAGAATATGTAATCGATATGACATCAGAACAGTACTCATAAGCGATTCAACCCTCCGGGAACAGTTTGTACGAGTCAAGCTCTCTACGGAAAAAGATCATGACTGTGTCCATGAGATTCCATGTAAATATCGAAGACTATACAAAGCTGAAACATGTCGTCCACTAAAGGTAAGATTAGAACAACGAAAATCTGTAATACGTGGAGAGACTGAAAAGTCGGGTGTGGTTGACTACATGGGGGGGGGAAGTAAAAA
>NC_136515.1:23602373-23624873 GCF_053919585.1 Euprymna scolopes
CAATCTCTATATCCATAAAAGTTAAAGTGTCTGTCTGTGTGTGTACATTTCCCTACACAATAACTCTGTAAATTTTCAGTGTACATACTTGAAATTTGATATACAGGGTAGTGAGATTTTGGAAAATCGTTGTAATCAGTTTTCGGCCAGAAATTTGGCTGTTAAAAGGGCCAACGTTCAACGATTTGTACCTTTGAAAACTCTACCAAACTCCTCCGTTAATTTTTGGTCTAAACACTTGAAATTTTAGATATACGTTCCTTGGACATGGGTCTTACTTAATAACTTTATTTGAGCCCTAAACAGTAAATGTTAAGGGGTCATAATAGGGGTCTCTATCAAATTACTCAGACAATTCTGGTCTAAACATTTGAAATTTTACATAAAGGGCATTCAGAGATATGGCAAGATTTTTAATCGGCTTGGATCGAAAATTTGAGCTACAAATATATAAATTTATGTATGTATGTTTGCATGTCTGCCTGAAACTTTTGAAAGAGGCGACGGATTTTCACAATATCAGTATCGTTTTGAAGCGCGACCCTTCAGACGAAAAATTCCGAAAAATTGGCTAAAGGCATTAATTTCTTCACACTCAACAGGGAGGGTTCGCTTTTTTCGCCGATATTTTCGAAAATCACCCCTCTTTTCGATTGTCTAGCCTTAATTTAAACCTACGTCACTTCCGGTTTGGCGGTGGTCATAACAGCAAAGACGTTACGTTTTTTCCCGTTCTTTTCCTCCTTCAGGGTACAGGTTCGAGCCTACCTTCCTACAACCACTTTCTTTTTCGCTCAACACACACCTCCAAACACCAGGGCACCCATGCTAGTAATATACATATACTAGCATGGGTACCCAGCGTTGCCTGGGTTGACATGAAGTTCCGTTTGAAACACACCTGTATACTAACCATTTTCATCATGGACAACGTGGATACCCCACAACAAAAATAAAAGAACGGATGAAAACATGTAAATGTAATCGTCCCAAAAAAGAAGTACGTGATACCCTCCCCACCAGGTATTTCAGCAGAAGGGATACAAAGAGAAGAAACTATTCTCCGGATACTGAGCACTGAAAATATCCCCCCCTGCAAAGAAAAGATAATTAAAAATAAATCATTATAACTTTTGTTTCAATAAAAATAGCAGCGAATGCCCGTGCGATCGCAAAAAAAAGAAAAAAAAAGATCTACCAAAAATGAATCCCAAAACAATTAAATGACATTTTTCGTCATTTTATATTTCTAATGTACCCCCCCCCCCCGCCAAAAATTGAATTTGTCATATTTTGGGGTTCGTTCTGTTTATAAAATTGTTCGGTGAAAGTACAGAATGGTTTCATAAAAATTAATTAAATTTATCGTTATTTTATGTTTCAAATGTAATTCTTGTCCCCCCATCCATCACAAAAAAAACTAAAAGTTTTTGTATTTGTCATGTTTGTCTGCCAAACTTTAAAAAATACCAGAGATTATATGTATGCTTGAACGCTTTGTGGCCAAAAAGTGGGTGCTCATTTTACGTTAAATTTATATAGAAAAGTTATCCCCACGCTAAAATGTTATTTTTTTTTTTTTCAAAATTTCTTCTTTCATATTATTTATAAAGACTGCTTAAACGTATTAGGCCACAAAGAAACAGGTCTTAATTTTTTTGGTCAATGTCAAGTTTCTTTCCAACTCCCTCCAAAACTTTTAAATGACGACTTTTAATGGTTTTCTGTGGTGCTGAAAACGAATATTACGTTTAAATTTGATAAGTAGTTTGATAAGTAGTTTTCATGATATGAAGAAATTACTTTTTCAAATAGTGGGGGATCACTTTCCTATATAAATTTAACGTAAAATGAGCACCCACTTTCTGGTCACCTAGTAATTTCTTCATATCATAAAACAAATTTAACTGTGATATTCGTTTTCAGCACTCCCGAAAATTGGCGCTGTTTCTTTTTTACTAAGAGATGCGTTCATTTTTTCATCTCATAATTTAGGACGCTAATTATGCTGTTAGTAAGTTTACAAAAGCATACTTTTGTTTTTCGTTCTTTTTTCATAATAGAACTTGTATAGTTGTTAACAGGTGCCTCTGCAGTTTACCATTTCACAAAAATTCTGTTTACATTAGGAGGCGGTTAAGTAAAGTACAGCAGCACCTGGTAAAAACTATACAAATTCTGTAATTTAATACCAACCTCAAAAAAAAATATATATATATTTTTGTAAACCGCTCGTGTAAGCTTACTGACAGCATTATTTACGTCCTAAATTATGAAAACATAAACGAATCTCTTAGTAAAAAAAACAGCGCCGGTTTTCGGTGGTGCTGAAAACGAATATCACAGTTGAATTTGTTTATGATATGAAGAAATTATTAGGTGGTTAGAAAGTGGGTGTCCATTTTACGTTAAATTTATATAGGAAAGCGATCCCCCACTTTTTGAAAAAGTAATTTTTCATATCATGAAAACTACGTATCTTCCCAAATTTAAATGTGATTTTCGTTTTCAGCACCAACGAAAACCATTAAAAGTTGTCATTTTCAAGTTTTTTGAGATGTTGCAAAGAAACTTCACATTGACATTTTTTTCTAGGCGTTAAACGACACTGAGTCACGTCGTAAAAATTGAGCATTTTAATTTAAGATATTAATTAAATTATAAAGAAAATCTGTTTTGCAGGCAATTAAACACACTTGCTATTGTGTAATTATTATAATAAATCTTGGGCAACACCAATTAAATTTTATAAACAAAAAGAGTAGAGGATGATGGATTTTGTTCACATGTGTCTCTGACTAACTCTGCCCTCGTGAGGATGCAAGTAAATGAGGACATTAGTTTTAATTATTTTTCTCTAACAAATAAAAAAAAGTTACTTAAAAATTAAGAATAAGCGAAAAAAAAATTTCCTCCGAATTAAAAATAAAAATAATAATTCAGCTTAGAATAATATTTCGAAATGAAAACAAATATTTAATAACGTGCTCCGTTTCAATTAAACTATCACAGTTATTTTCCCCTTTGGTTTTCTAGTGTTTGGTTTGAAAATAAAACGGTTTCAGATTTCAAATAAAATCAGTTAAATCAAATATAACTTGAAGCTTAAATAAACTAAATAATTAAATTTTTTTTTAATTAGTACAGTTGAAACAAAGCTATTATGTCGAATAAGTAATGTCATCGAGGTAATCATTTAAATATATTTAATTTAATGTGATATGTTAATGACCGTAACTCAATAATGTAAATGTGGTTTGAAGAATGCTATATATTGAAAGTCCATATACAATATAATGTCTCCTTTGACAGAAGTATCCTAACATGAGCATTAATATTTCTTGACCAGGAGAGGTGTACACACATTTGGCCTTTATATTTTTTGGCCATTGGGAGTTGTACACACAGACACAGAAACGCTACTACTTAATATATATATATATATATATATATATATATATATATATATATATATATATATATATATATATATATACGAAGTTTATTTGTGCTACATGATTAGGTTTATTTTGATCATTTATCAACTTATATATTTTTTTTTACATGGGGTCACCACTTATCAAGGCTCGAAGGCCAGTCAGGGATAAGGGTTATTGCGTGTACACTAATCAATGGGATAGTATTGTAGTAATCATTAGTATTGGGGGTTTTGATAGAGTGTCTTACTTAAGGGGGCGGTTTGTCAGGAGTTTGTTTATGTTGGACTTGAAGACGTCCAAGTTGTAGTCAGGTGGGAAACAGGCAAGCGGAAGAGAGTTCCACTGGCTTGCAGTTCTAAGAAAGAAGCTTTGCTCATGGAATCTATGTTTGGATTTAGGCACAGATAAAGAGTGGGGAAAATTATTGACAGTAGTTTCAGCCAGACGGGTGTTTCTCGTGAAAGATTGGCGAGGGGGGACGAGGGATTGGAGCTCAGACGAGCACCTGCCATGGAAGATTTATATAGATTTATTGTTTTTTTAAACGATAATAAAAAGATCAACAAGAAATCTACATGAGTTTATAAACGATAAAAAATTGTTATCTATGGCGTCGTAGCGTAACGGTTAACGCATTAGATTTTAGTATAAAGTGTGTGGGGTTTGATTCCTCGACTGACAGTCAAGATACGCTGATGAGAGGTTGGACCTCGAAAAATTGAATGTCCGTAGATTACTGTTTTTAAAAAATAAAAAATAAATAAAAGTATTATTTGTCTACGTCGAAGTATTGGCGATTTTCTAAGAAAAAGTATTCAAGGTGAAAAAGTTGTTTGAATGTATTATCGTTTTAAAAAGAAACTATATATATATATATATATATATATATATATATATATATATATATATATATATATATATATATATATATATATATATTCCCCTTACCTCACCCTTTTTTTAACCAAGTAAGATCTGTGACTTACTTGTAGTTTCATTAAATACTTTTATATGCAAAATCCGATCCTGCATTTTGCTAATTCCTGCCCTCTGATGAGAAGGAGAGTATTTCTTCGAAACTCCGCGGATTAAGGACTATCCACTTATCTTGTGCTTCCTTTTTTAAAATTAAATATGTTTTTAACTCTTTTTCAAGATGTCTTTTAACATGTTTTATTAATCATTTTTTCATATATATATATATATATATATATATATATATATATATATATATATATATATATATATATATATATATATAATAACTGCATTGAGAAAGATGGTGACGATGTAGAAGAATTAATTATGGAGAACAAAAGGTCGTTCGTTTTAATGGTAGCACTTCCGTCTTCGAAGTTTTTTTTCAATTTTTTAGATAACAAAAATAGGAGGCTTTATTTTTAAAACGACCATCGGATATGTATATATGTATATGTATGTATATATATATATATGTATGTATGTACGTATATGTATGTCTATATGTATGATTATGTATATATTTATATGCATGTATATATGTATATACGTATGTATATATATGTGTGTACGTATATGTATGTATATATGTATATGCATGTATATATGTATGTATATATATGTATATATATGTATGTATATGCATGTATATACATATGTATATATGTATGTATGTATATATATATATATAAGTATGTATTGCGTATATGTATGTATATATGTATGTATATGTATATGCATTATTTCCTATTTTCAGTTAGACACTTTTTTTCAATTTTTGTTATCATTTCCTTCTAGTTTGGGATAGGGCATCTTACCGGATACCAGATATTCACCTGCTATTTCATACACCCGAACCAAAAGATCTTTTTGAAGCTTCTAACCGTCTTATCGGTGCAATTGTTTGAATATCTACTGCACTTGGTTCACCGGGTTGCGTACTGATATGAACGTTCTTATGGCAGTTTTTTAAGCTTTACTACTTCCGTTTGTGACACAATCACATGACTAAGGGACTCTTTCTACACTGATTTTGTTTTATCATCAGTTTCTTTCTTCTAGATGGGATTCCTGCAACATAACGGAGGAGCTTCATCTAACCCTTGTGTAGTAACCCTCTGGGATATCAGAAGAAGGTTAACAGGTGCTATAGCTTGGCCAAGTGCGATCTGGAACTGTGCAAGACATGGCCGTTCAACTCCCTGGGTTATTATATAAATCCACTTAACTAAAACACACACACACACACACACACACACACACACACATATATATATATATATATATATATATATATATATATATATATATATATACAGAGAGAAAGAGAAAGATAGTCTATAATGAGATAAAAAAAATAAAATCTCACTTATTTAAACATTATTTAAAATGGTCCTCAATTCGAATTATTTGGATATTCGGGCTATAGTTCTCACATTGGCTAGTATTTTCACGACGTTTCCACCGATGTGGTCTCCGACCTTCTTTATGTGTGCCTTGTCGAACTGGGGTAACCCGATTTCGACGAAACGTACCTGAAGAAGTTCGGAAGTTACATAGGTCGAAACGCAAGAATAATATTCAACATGAGAACAATATCTTGCACAATTCAAAGAATAAAGAATATCAATCTTCATCGAAAAAATTCCGAAAACGCATACTCCCTCTCTTTCTTCATCTTTATTTTTCTCTCTTTCTTTTCTTTCTCTCTTTCTGTTTTTCTTTTTCTCTCTTTTTCTCTCTTTTTCTTTCCTCTTTCTTTCTTTCTCTCTTTCTTTTCTTTCACTCTTTTTTCTTGCTCTCTTTCTTTTTGTCATTCTCTCTTTTCTTGCTCCTTTTTCTCTCTCGCTTTCTCTTTCTGCCATCCCCTCTTTCTTTCACGTCAACGCACACATGTACGAATGCACTCTATCCCTTTCTACTTTAGATATTAACATTCCATAACTCCGAACACATGCGGGTTCCACTCCAAGCTCCCCCCCCCCCAAGTAGCCTCTCTCCCCTAAACCTCGCCATCTCAACCTTGTCACCGAACGGTTGTCGTCCTCGCATCTGTCCCCGTTAGAAATCGTTCATTGCCTTGACACTGCTGCTACACTCGAACGCTCGACTCTAAGGGCAGATAGAGGGAGAGGGTGCGTAGAACGCAGCAAAACGACATGACAAAACCCTAACAACATTCCTCCTTCCCCTCTACTTCTCTTCTCTCTCTCCCCATTTTCCCTATTCTTTCGATGGTTGTTCAAGAAAAACCTACTTTCACTTTCAATTTCAACATTACGTATTTTTCTTTCTTCATTAAAACTTTCTAATCGATTTCGAACGTTTTTAGTTAAAACTCAAATCAATTATATTTGTTTTACTATGTTTTTTTTTTCGTTTACATTTTTTAATACTTTTTCCTATATTGCTTCCTTTTTTTTCTGGTCACTGTGTACTTGCCTGTCCATGGAGGCAGAGTTAGATTCAAGGCTAGTTTTAAATGTGGGGGAAAATAAAAGTTCCCCAAAAAGGTTACTTAGGATGGGAACGAAAATCAAAATTGACTCGGTCTTGAAGCACTTCTCTTTCATTGCATGAAATAAAAAAAAAAGACGAAGTGCATCAGAACAGAAATTTCTCTTTGGCGATACTACACTTTGCTCTTAACCAAAAACTAACAGTCACTTTTTTCTAGTGTTTATCCACAAGCTCTCTCTTTCTTTTCCTTACTTCCTTTCACTCTTAAATCTCCTTTTTACTTTTCTTTTTCTTTATTTCTTGTCTCCCCCCTCTCTTTACTTACTTATTCCTCCATTGTTGCTCTCTAACTTTATTTGTGGTTCTGTGGAAACTACAGGGTAGACGAAAAATATAATTAGATTAACTTAAGTATTGCAATTTTTTATTTCGCCTGTATTATCAGAAATCTTCATTGTCAAATAATTAAAAAAATATTATTTGGAAATTTACTTTTTTAGTAGAGGTCTGGGTGGTACTACCCCACTTCCCTTATTACTATTATTATTATTATTATTATTATTATTATTATGTTATTATTATTATTATTATTATTATTATTATTATTATTATTATTATTATTATTAGAGTCAATTCCGCACGTTGCAGTAGAGTGTAGTGGACTGGCCCAGAAAGAGTATCACAAAAGACACGATCGCATCGGATTCCGGATATATTGGGAGGTGTGTAAGAAGGTTGGGGTGAAGTGTGCTGGAAAATGGTTTGAGGAAGTGCCTGATAAAGTGAGAACAAGTGAGGATGGTAAGGTAGAGGTATGGTGGGACAAAAGTGTCATAACGACCAAGCAATTGGAACATAATCGTCCGGATTTGGTCGTCATTGACAGTCTCAGAAAACTAGCAGATTGTAGACTTTTCAGTACCTGGGACAGGAATGTGAGGGAGAAGGAGAACGAGAAGTGGAGCAATTATGCTCCATTGGCCTTGCAGATAAGGCGTATACACGGGGTTAAAACACAAATAATTCCGGTCGTAGTTGGTACACTAGGAGTAGTATCAAGTCGTCTGGAAGGACAACTGAAAAAAACTACAAATCTCCGATGTTTGAGGCGGCCTTTAGACCTGTGCTATTGTAGGTACCACTAACATCCATAGGAAAGCCCTTGATTTTTGAAGCTCCTGGTTTGAAGCCGGGATTGAGGGAAATCCTCTGGAAATGAATCTCAATCCTTTCCAGAGAGACGTTGATAAACGAAATGAGAATTAGTATTATTATTATTCACTCACTAAAAGTTTTCACACAGTTCCTTATCAAAGAATACACTTTGAGAACACCTTGTGGTGTTCCCTGGAGGCTGAGTGACAATAATAATAATAACATATATAATAATAATTATTATTATTATTATATATGTTATTATTATTATTATTATTATTATTATTATTATTATTATTATTATTATTATTATAGTTACCACATTTTGTGGTTGGCTATTGTTATTGCCGATTTTATGCTGATAGGAAGATCATAACAAATAACTATAGACACATTCCGCAAGATTCTGGAGGTTCCAAACAAGGTAGTCATTCGAATCACTTCAGCATTGCAATGAACTCCAAGTTTCTCAACCCACTTTTCATTATTATTATTATTATTTCACTAGGAATTTCCACACAAGCTATCATCATGATTTTTTTTATAACAACCTGTTGTGTTCCGTGGAGTGTGAATGGCACCATATTTTCCCAGATTTCCAGTACCTTCTACCTCTTTCGGCAACATTTGCCTATTAATTGGTGCTAACGCAACAGTCGTTTACCATCGATTTCTCGTTGATAGCGACCATTTATCTACCAAGAGAAATCAATGGTAAACGGCCGTTGCGATAATGCAATTTATTATTATTATTATTATTATTAATAATATTAATAATATTATTTAATATTATTATTATTATTATTATTATTATTATTATTATTATTATTATTATTTAATCATTAGTTTTGAAAAAGCTCATCCTCTATGATTGCTCACTGAGAACAACCGGTGGTGTTCCTGAAGATTGAGTGGATTTCTAGTATTTTTCTTCTTTCTGTAACCATCACAAATGATTTTGTGTTATGAAAACATGAACACTGAAATCGCGAAATTGTAAGTTAACTACGCCCTCCCCCACTCCTAAAAAATGGCGTCGGCATGGACTGGCACAGCATCAAATAATCATGAAGGGTAAAGGAGAACGGAAACACAAAGGAGAGAAAGCACTACCCAGACCTTCACTGGATGAGTTTGAAGAGATCTGGGGCCTTGAGGAGACTTGTTGCCACCCAAATTCCAGTGAAGACCGATGCTCGTAGCCAACAAAAAGTCAATGGCATACGGCTGTTGTGGTAATGTAAATTTATTTGCAAAAGTTATCGAATAAGGTGGAGAGTGCTGGAAATCTAGGGAGACTTATTGTCACTCAGACTCTAGGGAATACTACCGGTTGTCGTCAGTGAGCAATATCTGATGATGACCTGTGTAAGAACTCATAGTGAGTACAAATAATAATAATAATAATAATAATAATAATAATAATAATAATAATAATAATGACTACTCACTAGGAGTTCTCACACATTATTACTAGTGAGGAGTTCTCACACATTATTACTAGTGATTGCTCACTTGTGTTAACAGGTAGTGCTCCCTGAAGTAAACATCTTATATTTTCAATATCCCCTATGTCAAGCGGTACACGCTGCAAATCATCTTGCCTTATCGCAACAGCCGTTTACCATTGAATAATCGTTAAAGCCGTTAGATTACTCTAGAATTTAAATGGCAATATATAGACATTTTTAGGGTGCTAGTACTCTCCGTGCCCTGCATACTCGTGTATATTTTTATAGTTATGATGTCATTATATTTATAAAAGGAAAATATTTTTATAACCAGGTTCTGTAAACATGTATAGATCCATCTTCACGTATGTATGTATGTATGTATGTATGTATGTATGTATGTATGTAAATGTATGTATATATAAAAAAAAGTACAAACCAAGTTATGTGTTCATCAACGTTTCGTCTTTATCGCGAGACGTCCGCTGGATAAATAAAATTAAGAAAACCAAACACCTGTACAAATATTTGAAAATATATTTTGATGTAATGAAATGTATGACCCTGTTCCATTTCAGAAACGGAAAAAGTCGTTGGAAATTCAAAAAAGGGAGGGTATAGTGTTGTGAAAGAGAGTAAGATGTATGTATGTATGTATGTATCATGACAACTGTTTGTTAATTTTTGCAAGATCAAGACTCAATAAGTGCGTCATGTAAAACTATACGAAATTCTTTTCATCTTCTTCCTATTTATCTTTTTCTTCCCGTTTCCCTCCTTCGATTTCTGTTTCTTTCTTTTCTTCTTCTGCTCTTAATTATTTTTTCCTTTTTTTCTCTCCCGCTTTCCTCCTCTTATTCTTTATTTTCTCATTCATCTTCCTCTTCTTCGTTGTCATCATCATAATCATCATCTTCTTCCTCTTGTTCTTTTTCGTCCTCATCTTTTTTGTTGTTGTTCTTCTTCGTCTAATATTACCGTCGCATCCTTTTCTTTTCTTCATCATTATTTTCTTTATCGCTTTTTTTTTCTATTTATCTGCAACCACCTACCTATCCTCCTCCTCCTCCTCCTTCTTTTAAGACTACCGTCTTCTTTTTCTTCCTTTTCTTTCGCCATTCACTCCTATCCTCCTTATTCTTTTTCTTCTTCTCTTTCTTATTTTTCGTCTTCTTTCTTCCTATTCTTCATTTAATACTACCGTTCCATCGATTTCTTTCTCTTCAGCATCATATTATTTTTCTCCCTTTCTTCTTCGCCTTCAACTATCTACAATTCTTCTTTTTTCTTCTGTATCTCGTACTAGCTTTCCTTCTTCTTTTCTATCTTCTTTCATTCTTTTTTTGTCCGCTTCTTCTCCTTCTTCATCATGATCTTCTTTCATTTTCTTCTTTGTCCCCCAATTTATTTTTCCGTCTTCTTCTCCATCTTTTTCTTCTTTTTCATCTTTCCCTCTTCTTTTTAATTTCAATTGCCATCATCAAAACGGTTGAGGTTTTTCTACATCTTTCTCATTGGCAAAACATATACAGCTTTTATTATCCTTTAAAACGACTACTTTATCCTTAACTACCCTTTCTTTCTTTTTCTCTCTCTTTTTCTCACTCTCTCTTTTTCTCTCTGTCCATGTCTTTATCTATCCATCTATCTATCTATCCTTCTTTTTCTCTTTCTTTGTTTTAAGGGTATCAAAGATTCCACCGACAACTATAAACCGAAAAGTCTACAGCAGCATAAGTACAATCTCTTTTTTTTCTGACTACAACACTATCCTTTCTTCTCTTCTTTTTCCTTCTTTTTCTTCTTTTTCTGTGTATTCCTCTTCTTCTCCCTCTTCTTCTTCAACATCTACTCTTCCTTCTCTCCGCTCGTTTTACTCCCACAACTACTACTACAACTACTACCCCCCCACTACTAGAACTGCTATCATTACAATAACATTAGGACGCCTCACTTAAGTAATGCCTACCGCGTAACATAGATTGCCCTGTCGGACGTACAGTTTTTTCGTTTCGCCTCATTGGAACTTTGTATTTATTTTTATGTAAGACACACACAAAAAACAAAAGAAAAAAAAAGAGGAATACTGCCACAAGTGTGTGGAAGCGGTCTCCCTTTCTTTTCGCCATTTCTTTAACTTTCCCAGGAAACAGGTGAACATATTTACGACGATTCCATCGCGAAAGAAACCCGTACTCTTCCAACTGCGCGCCTTAGTCTTTTAAACATATGTACAAGATGGGTAGCTATATTGCGCAAAACAGTTAGTAAACGCAAACAGGGATTCGTTAAGAGCCAGTTCTAAGTTCATTTATTTCGTACTTTTTTTTCTTTCCAAACATTAATTGCGGGCGGACAGAAAACGCGCCAAAAATCAGAAAATAGATAAATAGATATATTGATAGATAAATCGGAGAAAAAAGTCACACGTGCGCTCCCGCGTACGCACATGCACCGCACGCATATAAGTCACTGAATACTTAAATATATATATATATATATATATATATATATTCATAAATTTTGTCTCGTTGTTTTGTCGGATAGATTTGGCATTGTCGTTGCTGCTTGCTGTTGTGGTTGTTAGCGTGGCTGCTTGACCGGGTGCGTTAGGGCACCCAGAAATAAGTGACGTTCAGTTGCGTGGGGTTACGTGTGCGGGCGTGCTGACGCGCAAGTTGTTGCTCTCCGTTCTAGACCCCCATCACAGGAAAAAAGGGGGTGAGAATCATCTCTACAAAGAAATAAACAGACATAAAACAAGTAACACACACACACACACACACACACACAAAGGATCCTCAATAAAAGGATTTCCACAGAAATACCAAACATACACACAAATACACAAACACGCACAACACACGAAATAGGATCCCCACTAAAGGACCTTCACGAAAAAAAGACCTCTACACAAAGATAAATCTACATAAAATAGAATCCCCACAAAGGGATCCCCACGAAAAAAAAAACTCTACAAAAAGACAAATCCACGCACACACATATACACACACGAAATAGGGTACCCAGAAAAGGACCCACACTAAAAAAAAAGAAAAGACTTCTAGAATAAGAAACTTACCCCCTACACCCATACACGAAAAAGAATTTCCACCAAAGGACCCATACTGAAAAGGCCTCCACAGAAAGACATCTCTACACACACACATGCACAACAACAAAACAAAGAAAAACACACGAACAACACACTGCATTTTCAAACATCGTTGCACGAACTCCGCAGCATACGAAGGTAGATATATATGTACGTGTATTTAGTTTCCAAAAGAAATATACGTACATATGTAGGTATGCAAATAAAGGGGTGTGTATAGCTCGACATACTAGTTGATGTCAATCTGCATAAAACGCGCAGGTAGATAATATATACATAACACATTTGCAGAAGAATTTCCCTCTAACACTTTCCACACACAGTAAGATCTACATAGAAACTTACATGGCACCATAGCGTACGTCCAATTACATACATATGTGTGTTTGTACACATATAAGTGACAAGCCCATATAATATCTACATGATTGTTAAATCAAGTTAATACTGATGCAATAACATTACTGATTAGTTTCTATATCATATAATAGAGTTGTTGTTTGTATACGAAACGTAATAATAAAATTGGAAAGTTTTTAAGAGAATTGGCATAAAGAAGGGAGACCATAGGAGGGAAGAAAACGTTATAAAGTCACAAGTACAAAGTCGCAAAGTCATAAATTATTATCGAAACAGAAAAAAAAAAAAGGAAAATTGACAACAAAAAAAAGAAAAAAAAAGAAAGTTAGAAAAAAAAAGAAAAATTGACACAAAGAAAAACAGAAAAAAATAAGTTGATAAAAGATAAAAAAATAAGTTTATATAAAAAAAGTTGTTTAAAAATATTTTATAGAAAAAAAAAACAGAATTTGCATATCTTAATTAGAAAACAAATTTATTTTAAAAGTACAAGTATTTAAAATATATTAGCGAGAAAGATATTCCTTCGTAAGCAATATAAAGTACGGAATTGAATTTTTCGCGTTTAGGAGAATCCCAAAGAGTCAACCACACAAGCGAGCAGCAAGAGAAACAACCACAACAGTAGAAGCAACAACCATACCAAAAACGACACGTTTTAAAGGACTAAAGACAACGAGGAAAAAGCGTATTGATCAGGGAAACCCTTTAGCAATGGATGGAGACAGGGAATTAATCATGGAGTCCGTCGGTAAGTTATCCGCTTGCGGTGAGTCAAATTCAATGTAATTTGTCAATATGAATGTGTTTTTGGTATTAGAATCGATTAATAATCGAATATTCTGATCAATCGATTTCTTTACTTTCACTTTCGTTTTTGTTTTTACCCCATGGAAATTATTTACCTTACTTTTTAAATGTTCGTTTATTTTTTTATTTATTTTTTTTATTTGTTTAGTATGCAGTCTCCCTAAAACGAATGTCGCCCTTTTGTTTGTTTGTTTGTCACTTATTTAGTGTTTCTATAGAAGCGATATAAAAATACGCTAAAGCATTCATGTCCGTACGTACGTTATCACCTTTGACACACATTAAAAATACGAAATCGTCCGATTAGCCAAATATGATGATTGGTGATTAATCTGAAACCTGCTAAGATGAAAAAAAAATCTGACTTTACTATTTTTAAAATGAATTGTTTACAAATCAGAGTATGTCGTATTGTTGACAAAAACAGTACAATTTTAAATAAATGCTAAAAAGTAACTTGAAGAATGGCTATTATTTTTACAGTAAAGAATATTTATTGTTTAAAAGATAATAAAAGGTCTACAATTTTTAGTAAATAAAAAAGCGACATATTTGTTTTTATTTAAATAACATTTCGCTAAAAATTACAATTATTTTTACGGAAAAAAAAAGAGTATATTTTCTAAATATTATTAATCTTTACAGATATTTATTATTGAAAATATTTTTTTTTTCGTGGTATCATATAAAAAAATCAGATTATTACTAAGCTAAAAGATTCCGACATAATTCATTTTAAAATGAATTGTTCCCAAATCAGATTATGTCGTCTGATCAACTAAAACAGTAGAATTTTCAATAAATGTTACGTTTCTAAATTTTTGAGATGAGGATTGATTATTCCTATTGTATTCTTCAGACTACTGCTCTCATCTTGAGTGTTATATTCAAAACGGTTCGGCCGATGTAATCTCCGACCTTCTTCAGGCGCATCTTGTCGAATTTGGAAATCTTTCTGTCGAACTCGGGAATCTTTCTGTTGAACTCGGGAATCTGCACGAAATTTCGAAAGGAACTATTTAATTCATGAGGGTAGCACGTTCTCGTTCAGTCAGCTATGGACTAGATAGAAATCGTAATAATTCGCCGTTGTAGATACCCGTGGCGTGGTGGATAAAGTGCTTTGTAAATCCAATTGTAAGTTACACTCTTCTGAAGGTTGAAGATTCAATACTCAGTGCGGGCGACATTCAAAATACAATTACTTACAGTCATCACTGACAAAACAAGAACATACTACCTCCGTGCATAAAATAAAGAGTTCGAAATTCCGTACAGATTCCCTAGTTTGATAGAAGAACTGCCAAGTTCGACAAGATACACCTAAAGAAGGTTGGAGGTTACATCGACCGAAGCGTCGTGAAAATAAAACTCGGAATAAGAACAGTAGTCCGAAGAATTCAAATAATATCAATATTTACGTTCTGGTGAAAAAAAAAAGTATAAAATCTTTCTCAATATTTAGTGTTCAGCTTTCGTCTTATTCGCACTATTCAAATTACTATTCAAACATTGAATGTTATTCTCACAGCGTTTCGGCCGATGTAACCGTTGACCTTCATCAGGTGAAGCTTATTGAACTCGAAATTCCGTACGGAATTTCGTACAAAACCATTTATTTGAACCACGGATGTATCGTGTTCTCGTTCCGTCAGCCACAACCGTGGCGTAACGGATAAAGTGTTAAATACTAATGAATGATAAATAACAATCTTCTACAGGTTGAAAGTTCAATCTTTAATGTAGACAATATTAAGAATACAATAACGAATTACTTCTAGGTCTTTCAATCGGTTTTTATACATATTTCATTAAAATCGGATATACGCATTTGAAGTTTTAAGGCATTTCCGTCCTCATGGACCACTTACAGGTTGGGGACATGTAGGTATTCAGCACACACAGAGTAACATAGGGATTCGTGAGCACTTCCATGGAATTCCTCGAACAATTTTGTATATATATATATATATATATATATATATATATATATATATATATATATATATATATATATATAGTAGTAGTAGGATATATTTTAAGTTTTAAAGAAGGTTTAGCCTCAATAGCTCTCTTAGGTTAAGAGGATATATAGAGGCTGTTTCTATTGTCTTTTTCAGACACGTCTTGTCCAACTCGGGAATCTACAATATTTTTGAGACTACACAATGTATTTAATTCACGTGATGGGCTGTTCTATTCCTGTCAACCCCTGCCGGTTAGAATGCTTAAGTGACTCGTAATTGCATTCTTCATACTGCCCTTACTGAGGATTGAACCTTTAACTTCCCGAAGACTGCTAGCAATTACTTACATTTTCAATCAGTTCTAAGTGACAGTTTGCAGGAGGTTGAAGTAGCAATACTGAGAACACAATTACGAATTATTTAAGATGTCTACACGATCATGGCCGAAGGAATAAGAACAACCCACACGTAGATTAAAGAAAAGGTTCCGTTCGAAATTCCGTATAGATTCCTGAGTTTAATATAAAGAATGGAAAGTTAGACAACTTGAAGAATGTCGGATGTTACATCGGCTAAAACGCTGTGAGAATAACATCCATAATGAGAACAGTAGTCTGAACACTCCAAATAATTTAATTCCTCATCTAAAAAAATACCCAAACATAATTATCCATCTTTGTTTACTGTGTGTTAGTCCTGCCCAAAATGATTACAATTTCTATTCTCGACCATTGCTGTGTGTTTGGTTTTCATCGATTTCGTAATAGATATCACAAATCGGGCCTTTTTTACAATCGACCCCAAACTGAAAAAGTGATCAAGAAACAAATACACTTGAAATAAATATTATCAAAGGCAAGATAAGTTAATCTTCTACATACCTGAAGAAGTGTTTGATGTTGTAACTTATTTTAAAGCGTTTATTTACTTTGAAATAAAAACAGCCCGAGTGCATATGTTAAAACAACAAAGATGACGTACACGAGACTATCACCATTAGAGTCTGAAAAAGTTGACACAAACTCGAAAAAGAATTTAAAATACAGGCAGAAATCCACCAAATAAATATCACCATGATATTTATTTGGTGGATTCTATTAGTAATTTGTTTTATTTTCGAATTTGAAGCGATTATTGAGATTACAAAAGTGGGAGCCTCTCGCCTGCCATCCTTGTAGTCGTTTTAACTTAAACGCTGGGCACTACTTGTATTTCAAACTTAATAAACGCTTTTTTTGTGCCTAATTTGCTCTGGTAGGAAGCAAATAAATGCAATAAACGCTTTAAAATAAATTAGAACACCAAAAACTTATCCAGATAAGTAAAAGCGTTACTTATTTTGCCTTTGGTTACATTTATTTGTTTTATACTTTTTTTGCAACTTTTTTCGGTTTGTTGTTTCTGGTAAAAATGCTACAAATCAATTTCTTTCGTTTACTTTAAGTTTCAATTTCTACTTTATCCCACGGAAATCGTTTCAGTGTTCGCTTAAAAGTTTGTTTTTTTTTTTGTCTTTTTTTATAATTATCTTAATCGTTTCCGGCGTTATTCCCCTTCTCTTTCCCGCTCGGCCTCCTTCGTTACTATCGTTCATCCCTTCCGCCTCACACACATCTTCTGTACAAATGATAAAATATATTTCTATTTCTAGTCACGGTACTTTTTCAAAATAGGTATCCAAAAAACTTTTAGTACTTAGCGTTATCAATTCCGACATTCACCGAACACTCCCGAACATAAACGAACTTTACCGAACAAACCGAATGCCTTTTTTCTCCTTTTACTTTTGACCAAGCTATTTAACGAAAGAAACAGTTGGTTTTGTCTTGTATTGTTATTTTCTACTTATATTCATCCTGACAAGGTCATTTCCCACGGAGACATAAGAGGCTACTGTAAATTAGAGACTATGACTACAGGGACATTCTAAGCAGGGAGTTGAGCAGCGAGATGTCTTTTCATTTTACATTTAAACTTCTGTAAATCAGGCAAATAGGAAAAGAATCCCAAAGTTTAGCAGCCAGGGGAGAGAAACGATTAAAGTAGAAGGTTTTCTGGCTTTTTTTTTTTAAGTGTATTCTGTAATGTTTCGGTGGTTCTACACAATACAGACATATTTTTTTTATATCCTAACCTTTAATTAACTCTAACCTAACCCTAAATAGCCTTAAAACAACCCTTTAAATGAAATTAAATAGAAAAGGTATGAAAATAATCCAAATGAACAATTGCAAATGCAATAATGTTATCTAAAAAAATAAAAAAATTACTCATTGATTAAAAAAAAAATCGTCTGACAAGTATCAGTAACTTTTTGACTGTCTATTTTCGTAAAAAGTCGAAATGGTTCGTCTTTCTTCGTTCGTAGTTGGAACTGCTTACGTCACGGCTACAAATCTATACATACTTATTACTAAAAGCACCTTAATCACTTTGATGAGGTTTTTTAGCAGTCATCATCATCATCTTTTTCTTGTTCTTCTTCATCGTCGTATTCTTTCTTCCCCTTTTTCGTTTAATATCTACTATCTTTTCGTCTTCTTTTTCTCCGTTTTCTTCATCATCATCATTAGCTTTCCCCTTTTTTTCTTGTCTCCGACTACCCCTCTTCTGCTTCTTCTTTTATTACCTCATACTGCTACTGGCCATGTTGAAGTCTTCTCTTTCTTCTCGCTTTTTTGTCTCCTACTACTTTCCGCCCTCACTCTTCTTCCTTTTCTTCTTTTTCTGTCATCATTCTCATCATCATCGTCGTCATCATCACCCAGCTAGAGCCAAGGATTTTCTGACTCTCTCTCTCTCTCTCTCTCTCTTTCTCTCTCTCTCTCTCACACCATCTCACACTATGCACCATACCAGGAAACACTTCGTAGCTGCATTGTGAGTCTTCTGTTCTAACATAAGTTCTGTACAATATCGCTACTGAACCTCGTCTCTATTTTAGTATCCACAGAATAACATCGCTGACAATTTCATCATTGACCCTCCAGCAGTGACCTACAAATCTGATTCTTCTCTCAGATCAGGCCTGGGATCTAAGGAAGATAGTCGTAGACTTACTCTTCGTGAGATGTTGATTCTGGGCAGGAGTTTGTCAGCACGCCCTATCCAGCCGTGATAAAGTTCAAAATCGGCTTACAAACCTAATAGTTGATACCCTTTTCTCTTGCTTGCAACCTCTTTCCCACAGAAGAGACGTTGCGAACCTGTCGCTACTCTATTGCTATTTTCACGGCAAGTGCTCGACTGAACAATCTATCGTCCCCTCTTGCCAAACTTTCTCAAAAAACACTCGGCAACCACGATAAACGATCCCCCCACTCTGTACCTAAACCTAAACGCAGATCCCTTGAACAAAGCTTCATTCCCAAAATTGCCCGCCAGTGGAACACTGTTCTGCTAGCCTGCTTCCCGCCATCAAATCCAATGTAAACAAATTCTTGTTGACCCGTTCCCATAAATAATTAAATTCTACCCAATTTACACCATTAACAATTACTACAGTACGACCTTACATTTATCGACACTTATCCTCGAGTGGCCTACGGGCCTTGATAAGTAGTGACTCCTAAGTAAAAAAAATAATAAGAGCAGGTTTTAGTATTCCGATGTACACACTGTCAATATGTTTTTTGTAGTATCGAGGTACCGTTTATCAAGGCCAACAGTTACTTAAGGATAAGGGTTAATATGAACGTTAGGTTGACTGTGAGGCAACACTTTGAAGATTTGTAATAATGATTGCGACCGAGTTTCCTTATCTAAGATGACAGTTTAAAAAGAGTTTGCTAGCATCAGACTTGTAAATGACTATGTTGCAGTCAGCTGTGGAGCAGCCATGTAGTATTGTTCTCCATAAACGGATACTTTTATCGTAGAAGTTCTGTTTAGATATAAAGAAAGTGAAAGGAAATCACGGTGATTTTCTAGCATAGTCAAGAAATGTGACTAAAAGCTAAGTTACTCTTGGACTTACCCCCCTCCATTTTTTTTTTTATTTTAACTTATTTTAAGGCGTATCTTAAACTATAAAAACACTGATTGACTTTAAAGGTGCATTAGAAGTGTTCGAATTACTCGGGTATATGTACATCGAGGGGGTACAAAGAGTTCATCAGAGCACATTCCATGAAAATACTTGTAAAAAAAAAAACACAGATGCAAAATTGTGGCGATGGGACAGAGGTTGGAGCTTGATCAATAGTGTTGAACATATTAGGTTGGAGACTTTTTTTAACCGAATCTAAGAACGAGAGACGAGTGGCAGATGCACCTGCTCATATGTGGCAACAATACTCCATGCATGAGCGAATGGTGGCTTTATAAAGACATGGAATACTCTCTGGTGTGAGTAATTTTCTAGAGGGAGCCCACCTTCTTTACAACAGCCTTGGAAATGTTTTCAATGTATTTGTTCCAATCATGTTTCCTTTCAGGTAATGTGTCATTTGTAATGGCATTCGGTGGTTGCCAATGTTTCTTGTAATTGTCAAAGGAAAGCAGCTTAGTCTTAGTAGCATTAAATGTTACAATCCATTTACGGCCTCGTTCTATTATAGACTGAAGTTGTTCTTTTCAAGGTTTCTGCTATCGTTTTAAATATGTGTCTATTCGTTTTTCTCTCATGACTATCATAGTGTTGTGTCATCAGCAAATATACCCATCTCAGATGCAATGTTATCAGGCAGGTCATTTATGAATACCAGGAGTAATAAAGAACCAAGTATCAGCCTCTGTGGTATCCCCACATAAATATCATGTTGCTTGGATATACGTATTGACTAAGAAAATTAGCATTCGTCCAGTAATACAGTATGATTTAATTTTCGTAAGAAGCATTTATATGCAATATTTGCCTATATTAAAATTAAACATCTTGAAATTATAAGTGACTTATTAGCGTAAGTTCGTAATTAAGTTATTTAAAAAAAAAAAAAGAAATGATTTAGAATAAATGATTACTAGTAAATATAAAAGACTAGCCTGGGTGCCCTGCGTTGTCCGGGTGTTTTCAGGTGTGTGTTCAGCAAAAAAAAAAAAAAAAAAAAGTGGTGGTAAGCAGGCAGGCTCGAACCCGTGACGCGAGAGGCGGAAAAAGTGAATAAAAATATGACGTTTTAGCCGATGTCTCTCTGACGCGACCGGAAGTCAAAAGCGTTGAAATTAACTGAAGTCAATCCAACGGTGATGATTACTTGCTAAAATGTTGGCGAAAAAAAAATGGACCCCTCCTTGTATAAAACGGCCGAGTTTAAGGTAAAGGAGTAATTATTTGGGGCCAATTTTCGATATTTGCCGCCCGAGACCTCGAGCTTCAAAATGATACCGATCTTGTCAGGATCCGTTGTCTCTGTCGAAAGAGATTACGAGACATACAAACAAACATACATACATACATTTAAACAAACAGGTGAGATGTATATTGTAGAAGATGATAACCTGTAAGTTACGCAAAGGCGAGAAACACACACGTTCACAAACACGCTAGTAATGGTCACACCGTCTAATTAATATGAATGTGTCATCGTAACAACGAGAACCACCTGAATATCCTGGAATCACGTGCTGAATTGAGAAAATAGGGTTGCGCAATCCTTAAACTCAACTCTTCTGAGTCGGCATTGCTTGGTTCGAGTGGTAAGAAGTCCTAGATAAGTGGAATCAATGCCGAGATATGCGGAGTGCACGTGCAGCACGTACGGCATAATCACGTTGACACACCGGTTCCCGCTGAATCATCGAAGTTAAGCAACATTGAATCTGGTCAAAACTAAATGGGTGACCATTTGGGAATTCTAGGTGCTGTATGTGCTTTCCACTTATCTCGGCATTTTTTCCAGTGGTTCTGGACTTCTCCTTGCCATTGGAATCAAACAATACCGATTCAGGAAAGGTGTGGTCGGGGATTGCACAACCCTTGCCTCACAATTACACGCGCACCTGTCCATACAGTGGGTATCCTTTGTACGGAGGCACGGACATACAGCACTTGATATTCTCAAATAGTCACCAATTTTAGTAATGACCAGGCTTAACAATGCTTAACTTCAGTGATTTAATGGTTGGCATTATTTATATCGAGATTATAGCAATAGATAAATATTTCTGTCTATTCAAAAGCAAAAGTGTTTGACGATCAAAAGCTTTCTTCCCATTTGCTATTACACGCTGGTGTAGGGGAGGGCGACACTCCTTTCTTAGGATTATCGCACTTACTCTTAATTTCCAACTTATAATGCTGAGTGTTTACGTAAAGGGGAACCAAATACTATTTTTCAGAATTGGATTGAAACCGCTATCTTCAGACAACGCTCATCTGGAACCGTAGAGATTCAACGTTTCTTTCAACTGCGCCACGGGCCCCGAAGGGCGATCAAGGTTGGATTTTTTTGATCTTATAAATCCACGTTTTTCAACCCTACCCAAAGCCAGCCAGAGGCTTACTTGGCCAAAACGTGCTGAGACGAAAACAACTACGGATGGCAGTGATTGCTGAGAATGCAGTTAGGAGATTCGAAGTTCCTATCCATCGCGGTTACCACCTGACGAAGGCCAGAGGAGTAGTTGGCCGAAACGTCGTGAAACAACAACTAATAAAGATGAGAATAATAGTCCGCAATAAATAAATTAACTATTTTTCGAATCTTTGATATTGTGGCGTAGATGCTATTTTAGAACGGCGATAGGCGTCTTTTGGTATTTATCCAGGAACCACACCAACTATTAATTGTTTTAACAAAGGAAGGAAAACGAAAGGATATATA
>NC_136515.1:23629873-23634873 GCF_053919585.1 Euprymna scolopes
TAAACAATGACAGAAACCTCACTAAATAACCTTCAGTCTGTAGTTAGATGAGGCCGTAAATGGATGGCAACATTTAATGCTACTAAGACTAAGCTTCTTTCCTCTAATAACAAAAAAAACCTTCTGAACCATCCGTTCCCATGATAAATATCACCCTCTACCTGATAACTCATCCTTCAAACTCTTCTGCTTAACACGCCCAGGCAACATAGGTTGGAACAAATACATTAAGTACATTGCCAAGGTCGCTGCATAGGTAGGCTCCATTTACCATACTAGAAAATTACTCACGCCTGAGGGAACCCTATACTTCTACAAAGTATCAATTCGCCCATGCATGGAGTATTGTTGAGACATCTGGGCTGGTCTATCTATCGTAAGCCCTCTACACACCTCTTAGACAGGGTTCAAAAAAGAGTCTCCATTCTAATAGATCCCGCAGTATCTGCAAAGCTCCAACCTCTGTTTAATCGCCGCAATTTTGCATCCCTGTATTTGTTTTACAAGGATTTAATGGAATGTTCTCTGAAGAACTCATAACATTTGTATCCTTTCAACAACCAAACAAACAGCAAGATCCCACCCCTTAACTGTTAAGATCGTTAGATGTCGGAAAACATTCTACTCTAATAGTTACTTCCCTCGGATGGCTAGATTTAGCAATTGCCCATCTGTTTTAAGTTTTATGTGAACAGGCATCTCGCTACTCAACTCCCCACAATCACTTCTCAGATATAATCCCAAATAGCTGCCTCTTTCGTCCAAGTTAAAACACGCCTTGTTTGAGAAGAAAAAGAGTAAAAAAAAAATTATAACACCATTTACGCATATTTCCAGGAAAAGTGCTCGACTGAGTTTCAACCATCTTTCCTCCTTGTAAAACATTCACTGCGAGAACTCGTTTCTCTATCACAAAAAGAACTTTCCTCCATATGCCAAGCTTCAGGCAGAGTTTTCATGGAGAGTATTTCTTTGGAAAGGCTTCTCACCTATGGAACACGTTGCCGCAGGACTAATTCTCTGCTCATTGCAACTCGATCGTCTCCAAATGCAACAAATTCTTGCCACAGACCATCCCAAAAGTAATCAAACAGTTCAAACCATTCATCAATATTTGTACTCTCAGAGTGTCATTCATCTTAGTGCTGGCAATCATTATACTCGGTCTTTTACGATTACTTCTGTTTTCCATATGTATATATATGTAAATACGCACACACACGTGCATATATATATATATATATATATATATATATATATATATATATATATATATATATATATTAGTGTTGGGACGATTAATCGGAATCGAGAACCGGACAAATCGGAGCTTTGGGGGATATCGGAAACGATATCAGAATCGGGAAAATTTGAGTTTATTTTCCGATGCCAAAACCGATTCCTTTATCTATTTTATTTGATTTTGGTTTATTGAAAATCTTCCACTGCTTGTAGAAATAATAAAATATTAAATATTTACTGATTAAAACTTCCAGTAAAACTAAAATCTCTAGATCACTTCTTCATAAGTGTTTTTTTTTACGTTTGAGAAAATACATGCGCATTTAACATGTATTTTTACAGTAACCAGGACAAAATAACAATTTTATAATAAAATAATTAGAGATTTATAAAGAATCGGAGTCGGAATCGGTAAGTGTATCGGAATCTGGAATTTAATACAGAATCGGTAATTGTATCGGAATCGGGAAAAATATTGGAATCGTCCCATCACTAATATATATATATATATATATATATATATATAGAGAGAGAGAGAGAGAGAGAGAGAGAGAGACAGACAGACAGACAGACAGACAGACAGAGTGGGGGAGGAAGAATGGAGGAGATGGGAAGAGAGGTAAGGCAGAGCTGACTAGATGAATGGGTAGATACAAAGAAAGTGCGCGAATGGAGTTAACTGTTCATCGAATCGTTAATGCGAATCAACAACTGTGCAGTTATTTGGTTTCTTTAGTCATGGGTGTGAGCGTAACTCACGCAGGCGCAAATGTGCCGCAAGTCGTCCAAGTGTCACTTTCTTATTGCAGGAATGAACAAACAAACAACAAAAGTATGAAGAAAAAAAAATAGGAATGGCTGACATTCTCGGGATTCCACAGCCAAACGATTGATGCAACAGAATGTCTTCGAGAAAGAACCGAATAATGAAAGCCGCAAAACAAGACAAAAGAACCACCAGACTTTGATTATCGAACCGCGATTATTTCAACTAGAGAAGAGGAAGTTTTTTGTCCGTCTGTCTGTCTATCTATTTGTCTGTCTGTTTGTCGGTTTGTTTTTTTTGCGATTTATTTATTTTACGCTTTTCACCCCCAAACAAAGCACTTGGAATGTAAAGGACTACTATTTAGAATCCTGTCTAATAGGAGACTGTGGTGAGTTGAGCAGCGAGATGTTTGTTCACATTACATTTAAATTTCTACAGATTAGTACAGTCAGGGAATCGGGAAACAGGGAGGGAATTTCCAAGTCTAATTGTCCGAGGAAAGAAACTATTAAAAGACTTTCCGACGTCTAGGGACCAGTTAAAAGGGTGGGATTTTGCTGTTTGTCGGTTTAGTCGGGGGTATATAAATTGAGGGGGAACACGTTCTATGAGTTCATTAGAGAACATTTCACAAGGACAGGGATGCGACATTGCGGCGATGGGACAGAAGTTGGAGCTTGACCAACAGAGCAGGACCTTTTAGATTTTAGATTCATTTTAGAAAACAATCTTTATTTATGAAAAATAATGTCTTTTAAATGTTGCCCATTTTCAGCTTCGCATATTTGTGCTCTTACCAAAACATTATTCATGACAGATTGCAGAATCTCTGGATTGCGATTTAACTCCCTTATTTCGTTCCGCGAGCTGGCAGATATCGAAATGTCAAACCTCAAACCGCTGCAATAATTGAAGGAAAACATCAGGAACGAAATAAAGGAGTTAAATTGCAATCCAGAGATTCTGCAATCTGTCATGAATTATGTTTTGGAAAGAGCACAAATATGCAAAGCTGAAAATGGGCAACATTTAAAAGAAATTATTTTTCATAAATAAAGATTGTTTGAACATTGCATTTTTTTTTTTAATTTTGCTAATCTCTTAGTTAGATTGAGTTAAAATTACAGAAAAGTTTTCAAAAATAAAGAATCTATTTAAGTTCAAAATCCTTCAGTGACTTTTTGAACACCCGGTATATATATATTCCTTACATTACTGCACTAAAATATAATTATAATACATATATACATAATGTATATATATAGGAAATATTGATAATGAGACGTTACGCACATATAGATAAATAGACAGACAGATAGATAGAACAACATATATATATATATATATATATAGAGAGAGAGAGAGAGAGACAGACAGACAGACAGATAGATAGATAGATAGATAGATAGATAGATAGATAGATAGATGTGCATTGAATTAATGATGGTTTTCTTTCCATTAGTAAATACTGCCAGAAAGCAATTAGTCGGCCATATTGCAAAGTTCAATAAATAAGCGAAGCGTACGAAAGATGTGATTGAATTATTGAAATAAGACCCGGATATATCAATAATGCTTCCATCAACCCAACTTTCTGAAGGCCAGACATACTCTCAACAATTCAATCTAGCATATAAACATATGGAATGTTAATGTATGGAATAGTGGATAAGGATGAAACAAGCTAGTAGAAATATCTGTCGATATTTTCTTCTTAGAGCAAAACCGACATTTGGTTGATTCAAACGAACTTAATCATTTAATGTATAAATGCTTAAGGTCGTTTAATTCGACCGAAATATCGATTATAAAAGTTTCTGCTTTATTTCTACTTGTCTGTACATATCCAATATTACACATAATAAAATTTTTAATTCTGTCCGAAATTTAATTTAATGCTTTAAAGACCATGGACATGTATCATTTATAGGAATGATAAATCATACGCATATAAGCATATGCACATACCTGAACACGTAAACAGAATTACACACTGGGTAATTTTTAATTGCAGATAAAATACAACTCCTCAAAAAAAGAGACACAATGAATTAGGATTCATGTTCTGTTTTTACGACATAATTATGGTTTGTTTTCTTTTTGAAAAAGAGAATTATATCTCGAAATTACCAAAGGCATTTAATATCCCAATTATTTTTAACTCTAAGTTCATATTTACTGATCTATATGTGAATGATTGTGAAAAATAAATAGATTACGTATATTTTAAATGCTATTTTCGTTTTTTGTCCGTTTTTGTTCGTGCATCACGTGAATTCACAATCTTGGTATTCTATATTGCTTCCATTCTATCTTACACACACACACACACACACACACGCAACACATATGAACATATATATATATATATATATATATATATATATATATATATATATATATATTGATTAAGTTCAAGTAACATGATCTAAAAGTCAATATTTTTCAATAGTGCTCAATACTGTGTAGAGCTTATGAATAAAGAAATAAGATTAGACATTGTAAGGAGGCTACGAGTATAGATCAATATTTCAACACTACCATATCTTATCAAGACCTCAAATCAGTATTAGAGTCAGAAAATATATTTAGAATAATTTTTTCTCAGAATGTCGTCGAAAATACAATGAAAAGAAAATAAGAAGATACAATCGCACTTTTTTCATTTTTGGGGGGTAGACACTAACCCTCTCTCGCGCCGATAGTCCTAGCAAACTTGTGTATTTGAAAACCATTCATTCACCTCTCCACCCCCTTTTCATACATACATTTGTATCCATGGCCGACCATCAAATAATATGACTCCACATAGGCGCTTATAAATAAATATCATATATCCAGGTATGTATTTATATGATGATAGAAGTCAAATAATTCGATTATCATTTCGATCGTTTGAAAACTTACCTTAGTTTTATTTCTCAATTAATAAAGTTAAAATTCGTTATTTTATTAACCTATGCTAATTTCTTCAGCTAGAGTCGATGGA
>NC_136515.1:23639873-23717373 GCF_053919585.1 Euprymna scolopes
GTATATATATATATATATGACAGTATATATATATACAATATATATATATATATATATGACAGTATATATATATATACAATATATATATGACAGTATATATATATACAATATATATATATGACAGTATATATATATACAATATATATATATATATATGACAGTATATATATATACAATATATATATATATGACAGTATATATATATATACAACTCTCCACCCTTATATATATATATATATATGACAGTATATATATATATACAATATATATATATATATATATATATATATATATATGACAGTATATATATATACAATATATATATGACAGTATATATATATACAATATATATATATATGACAGTATATATATATACAATATATATATATATGACAGTATATATATATACAATATATATATATATGACAGTATATATATATATATAAAACTCTCCACCCTTATATATATATATATGACAGTATATATATATATACAATATATATATATATATATATATATATATATATATGACAGTATATATATATATACAATATATATATGACAGTATATATATATACAATATATATATATATGACAGTATATATATATACAATATATATATATATATGACAGTATATATATATACAATATATATATATATGACTATATATATATATATATACAACTCTCCACCCTTATATATATATATATGACAGTATATATATATACAATATATATATATATATGACAGTATATATATACAATATATATATATATGACAGTATATATATACAATATATATATATATATGACAGTATATATATACAACTCTCCACCCTTATATATATATGACAGTATATATATATATATATATATATATATATATATATATACAATATATATATATGACAGTATATATATAAAATATATATATATATATATATATATGACAGTATATATATACAATATATATATATATATATGACAGTATATATATATACAACTCTCCACCCTTATATATATATATATGACAGTATATATATATACAATATATATATATATGACAGGATATATATATACAATATATATATATATGACAGTAATTGTCTGTATTTTTGAGATGAGTTGTTTTCATTGATTGAGATTGTCGGACTGACTTCCTCATCTTGGTTGTTATTGTCACAACGTTTCGGCCGTTTTGCCCTCCGGCCTTCGTCAGGTGAACGGTTTGTTAGGAGTCTCGAACACAACCCTTTATTATTATTACGGGGGTACCGTGTTCGGACTCCAGCTAGGCTTTGGGACATAGTTGCTGATTCTCTGTTTTTCAACGTTACTTTTTTCACTGCCTTCGTTCAGGATTGAACTCAGCACCTTTGGGTAACTGTAAACTTTGATACAACGTCTAGGACCACTCGGCCATATGTCACTAGGACAATATCACTATCACTAGTGACATATGGCCGAGTGGTCCTAGACGTTGTATCAAAGTTTACAGTTACCCAAAGGTGCTGAGTTCAATCCTGAACGAAGGCAGTGAAAAAAGTAACGTTGAAAAACAGAGAATCAGCAACTATGTCCCAAAGCCTAGCTGGAGTCCGAACACGGTACTCCCGTAATAATAATAAAGGGTTGGGTTCGAGACTCCTAACAAACCGTTCACCTGACGAAGGCCGGAGGGCAAAACGGCCGAAACGTTGTGACAATAACAACCAAGATGAGGAAGTCAGTCCGACAATCTCAATCAATATATATATGACAGTATATATATACAATATATATATATGACAGTATATATATATACAACTCTCCACCCTTATATATATATATGACAGTATATATATATATATATATATACAATATATATATATATGACAGTATATACATATATATACAATATATATATATATATGACAGTATATATATATATACACAATATATATATATATGACAGTATATATATATATATATAACTCTCCACCCTTATATATATATATGACAGTATATATATATATATATATACAATATATATATATATGACAGTATATATATATATACAATATATATATATATATATATGACAGTATATATATATATACAATATATATATATGACAGTATATATATATATACAATATATATATAGATGACAGTATATATATATACAACTCTCCACCCTTATATATATATATATATATATATATATATATATATATATATATATATATATATATATATATATATGACAGTATATATCTTTTAGTTTTGGTCTCACTACTATAGAGTAGGTTTAATATAATAATCGATAAAAAATTGTCTATAATAAATACGCAATCTGCATGAATTAAAATATTATATTTGAGCGTATCTTACAACCGGGCAACGCCGGGCGGCCCTTAAGTAAAATTATAAATTTGCTTGAATAAATTTTAGTACACTTAATAATTATATAATTTGGAAATTTTACCCGAACTTATTTGATGTGTCGGACATTGTTTTTACATAAATTTTGTTTCGAAATACGTCTGTTAATTATCGAACATTGGTAATCAGAAAAAATCCGATTAAAGAAGGAACAGACGATTTTGACCAAAGTTAACACCTTATACAGCCTGACATCTCAAGTGCATTTGAGAATTTCATCATCGCACAAGCAGAAATAGTCAGCCTATAAAATGAAATGTAAATTCTTTTATAAGACAAAGGCATGTTGGGATTAATGTTTGGTTTTAGAACAGAACAATGCTTTACTTTTGTATATTTAAACTTTATGTGAAGCCATTATTTACAGATAATTTTATAAAATCAACACTAGATTCTCTACAATGCAACCGGAACCCTGTGGGAGATACCTAACAAGAGCAGACAGTCAATCGATTTGATTTTTTAAAAAATGGGAGATTTCGTCGATTTCGATGATATACGAAGTGACTTCAATAAATTTCTAAAATTTTTTGTGTGGACACTTTTATTGATAGTACACCCTTGAAACTCCGGTCCCCATTCGAAGTAATCTCCTTTGGCTGCAATGCACTTATTTTACCGTTCTAACGAATTCTGGAAGGCCCCATGGAAATCCTCTTGCGTGAGGGTGTTAGTGCTCCTCGTCACAACCTCTTCCATCTCTTCAAAACCTTAGAAACTGTCCTTATGAGACAATTGAGGAGGTAAAAGAGGCTGTTATGAGGGTCATTAACACGCTCACCCAAGAGGACTTCTATGGGACCTTCCAGAAGTTGTTAGAACGATACAGTAAGTGCATTGCAGCCGGAAGAGATCATTTTGAAGGGGACTAGAGTTTTATGTGCGTACTATCAATAAAAATACCGATAGGAAAAAGTCTGAAAACTTATTAAAGACTAAAGTAGAGTAATATGTTTGATGCGAGTTCCTACATCAAATATAGACATGAGTTCTTGTGGGCGACACTATTCTAGAAAAAAACCCGAAAATGCATTCACTTAATCGACGTACGCGCACACAGATTTACGTAAACTCGCACACACGCAAACAAAAACACACACATACACATACCCTGATGCATCATGCAACACACGCAGTTTTCGGACGAGTCATCTTTTAAAATATTTCACGCATGACTGAATTCGAGATATTTCTTCGTTTTCAACAAAAGCAAACATTCATAAAAATTCTTATGGATTTCGAATGTGTTCGCGTGTGTATCGGTGTATGTAAATCGTTGTATAGATGTGTCCATGCATGTATTACTGGTGACGATTTGGTATCTGTCTGTCTGAGACCGAAATTATATTAGTACTTCCACTAATGATGGCGATTTTGCCACAAAATTTCAACTACTTCTACTAATACTAGAGATTTAATATGAACTGTGCTATTACTTCTACTACTAATAAAGATTTAATCGAAATTTAACTAGTACTTCTATTAATAATGAAGATCCAATCAAAATTATACTAGTAATTCTACTACTAATAAAGATTTAATCAATATTATACTATTACATTAATGAATAATGAAGATTTAATTGAAACTATACTTTTACTTCTATTAATAATAGATATTTAATCGATATTATATTAGTAATTCTACTAAAAATTAAGATTTAATTAAAACCTTGCTAGTACTTCTCCTAATTATAAATAATTAATCAAAATTGTACTAGTATATTAACAAATAATGAAGATTTTATCGAAATTTTACTAGTACTTCTACTAATAATAAATATTTAATTGAATGTATACTACTACTAAAATGGAGATTTAATCGAACTCTTTCTTAATACTTTTGCTACTAATAAAGAGTTTATCGAAATTTTATTAGTACTTCAACCAATATTAAAAGAATTTATCTTAGTACTTCTACTAATAATAAATATTTAATGGGAGTCTTACTAGTTCTTCTACTAATCATCAAGATTAAAACGAAAATTATACTACTACTTTTACTAATAATAAAAATGTAATCGAAACTATATTAGTAGATCTACGAATAATAAAGATTTTACCGACATTATACTAGTTCTTCTACTGAAAAGGATTAATCGAAACAATACTATGACTTCTACTAATAATGAAGATTTTATCGAACCTATTATAGTTTTACTTATAATGAAGATTTAATAAAAAATTTATTAGTACTTTTTCTTATAAAAAAGATAAAATCGAAACTATATAGTACTTCTACTGATAGGATTTATCGAAATCTTACTAAAACTTCTACTATTAATCAAGATTTAATCGAAATTATATCAATACTTTTACAAATAATTAAGATTTAATCGAAATTATATCAATACTTTTACAAATAATTAAGATTTAACCGTATTATATCAATACTTTTACCAATAATTAAGATTTAACCGAAATTATATCAATACTTTTACAAATAATTAAGATTTAACCGAAATTATATCAATACTTTTACCAATAATTAATATTTAATCGAAATTATATCAATACTTTTACAAATAATTAAGATTTAATCGAAATTATATCAATACTTTTACAAATAATAAACATTTATTCAAAATTATATCAATACTTTTACAAATATAAAGATTTAATCGAAATTATATCAATACTTTTACAAATAATTAAGATATAATCGAAATTATACCAAACTTTTACAAATAATTAAGATTTAACCGAAATTATATCAATATTTTACAAATAATTAAGATTTAACGCAAATTATATCAATACTTTTACGAATAATTAAGATTTAACCGAAATTATATCAATACTTTTACCCATAATTAAGATTTAACAGAAATTATATCAATACTTTTACTAATAATAAAGATTTATTCGAAATTATATCAATATTTTACCAATAATTAAGGTTTAATCGAAATTATATCAATACTTTTACCAATAATTAAGATTAAACCGAAATTATATCAATACTTTTACAAACAATTAAGATTTACTCGAAATTATACCAATACTTTTACCAATAATTAAGATTTAACCGAAATTATATCAATACTTTTACTAATAATAAAAATTTAATCGAAATTATATCAATACTTTTACTAATAATAAAGATTTAATCGAAATTATATCAATACTTTTACTAATAATAAAGATTTAATCGAAATTATATCAATACTTTTACCAATAATTACTATTTAATCGAAATTATATCAATACTTTTACAAATAATTAATATTTAATCGTAATTATATCAATACTTTTACAAATAATTAAGATTTAATCGAAATTATATTTATACTTTTACAAATACTTAAGATTTAACCAAGATTATATAAATGCTTTTACAAATAATTAAGATTTAACCGAAATTATATAAATAATTTTTAAAATAATTAAGATTTAACCGAAATTATATCAATACTTTTACCAATAATAAAGATTTAATCGAAATTATATCAATACTTTTACAAATAATTAAAATTTAATCGAAATTATATCAATACTGTTACCAATAATTATGACTTAATCGAAATTATATCAATACTTTTACAAATAAAAGACATTTATTCAAAATTATATCAATACTTTTACAAATATAAAGATTTAATCGAAATTATATTAATACTTTTACCAATAATTAAGATTTAATCGAAATTATATCAAACTTTTACAAATAATTAAGATTTAACCGAAATTATATCAATATTTTAAAAATAATTAAGATTTAACGCAAATTATATAAATACTTTTACAAATAAATAAGATTTACTCGAAATTATATCAATACTTTTGCCAATAATTAAGATTTAACCGAAATTATATCAATACTCTCACTAATAATTAAGATTCAATCGAAATTATATCAATACTTTTACCAATAATTAAGATTAAACCGAAATTATATCAATACTTTTACCAATAATTGAGATTTAACCGAAATTATATCAATACTTTTACTAATAATAAAGATTTAATCGATATTATATCAATACTTTTACCAATAATTAATATTTAACCGAAATTATATCAATACATTTACCAATAATTTAGATTTAATCGAAATTATATCAATACTTTTACAAATAATTAAGATTTAACCGAAATTGTATCAATTCTTTTACAAATAATTAAGATTTAATCGAAATTATATCAATACTTTTACAAATAATTAAGATTTAACCGAAATTATATCAATTCTTTTACAAATAATTAAGATTTAACCGAAATTATATCAATACTTTTACAAATAATTAAGATTTACTCGAAATTATATCAATACTTTTACCCATAATTAAGATTTAACAGAAATTATATCAATACTTTTACAAATAATAAAGATTTAATCGAAATTATATCAATACTTTTACAAATAATTAAGATTTAACCGAAATTATATCAATACTTTTACCAATAATAAAGACTTAATCGAAATTATATCAATACTTTTACAAATAATTAAGATTTAACCGAAATTATATCAATATTTAAAAATTATTAAGATTTAACGAAAATTATATCAATACTTTTACAAATAAATAAGATTTACTCGAAATTATATCAATACTTTTACCAATAATTAAGATTTAACCGAAATTATATCCATACTTTTACTAATAATAAAGATTTAATCGAAATTATATCAATACTTTTACCAATAATTAATATTTAATCGAAATTATATCAATACTTTTACAAATAATATAGATCAAATCGAAATTATATCAATACTTTTACCAATAATTAAGATTTAATCGAAATTATATCAATACTTTTATAAAAAATTAAGATTTAATCGAAATTATATCAATACTTTTACAAATAATTAAGACTTAATCGAAATTATATCAAACTTTTACAAATAATTAAGATTTAACCGAAATTATATCAATATTTTTACAAATAATTAAGATTTAACGCAAATTATATCAATACTTTTACCAATAATTAAGATTTAATCGAAATTATATCAATACTTTTACAAATAATTGAGATTTAACCGAAATATATCAATACTTTTACTAATAATAAAGATTTAATCGAAATTATATCAATACTTTTACCAATAATTAAGATTAAACCGAAATTATATCAATACTTTTTACCAATAATTAAGATTTAACCGAAATTATATCAATACTTTTACTAATAATAAAGATTTAATCGATATTATATCAATACTTTTACCAATAATTAATATTTAATCGAAATTATATCAATACTTTTACAAATAATATAGATTTAATCGAAATTATATCAATACTTTTACCAATAATTAAGATTTAATCGAAATTATATCAATACTTTTACAAATAATTAAGATTTGATCGAAATTATATCAATACTTTTACAAATAATTAATATTTAACCGAAATTATATCAATAATTTTAAAAATAATTAAGATTTAACAGAAATTATATCAATACTTTTACAAATAATTAAGATTTAACGCAAATTATATCAATACTTTTACAAATAATAAAGATTTAACCGAAATTATATCAATACTTTTACCCATAATTAAGACTTAATCGAAATTATATCAATACTTTTACAAATAATAAAGATTGATTCAAAATTATATACATACTTTTACAAATATAAAGATTTAATCGAAATTATATCAATACTTTTACAAATAATTAAGATTTATTCGAAATTATGTCAATACTTTTACAAATAATAAAGATTTAATCGAAATTATATGAATACTTTTACCAATAATTAAGATTTAATCGAAATTATATCAATATCTTTACTAATAATAAAGATTTAATCGAAATTATATCAATACTTTTACAAATAATAAGGATTTAATCGAAATTATATCAATACTTTTACAAATAATATAGATTTAATCTAAATTATATCAATACTTTTACAAATAATTAAGATTTAACCGAAATTATATCAATACTTTTACCAAAAATTAAGACTTAATCGAAATTATATCAATACTTTTACAAATAATAAAGATTTAATCGAAATTATATCAATACTTTTACAAATAATTAAGATTTAATCGAAATTATATCAATACATTTACCAATAATTTAGATTTATTGTAAATTATATCAATACTTTTACAAATAATTAAGATTTAATCGAAATTATATCAATACGTTTACAAAAAAATTAAGATTTAATCGAAATTATATCAATATTTTTACAAATAATTAAGGTTTAACCGAAATTATATCAATACTTTTACAAATAATTAAGATTTAACCGAAATTATATAAATACTTTTACCAATAATTAAGATTTAACCGAAATTATATAAATACTTTTACCAATAATTAAGATTTAACCGAAATTATATAAATACTTTTACCAATAATTAAGATTTAATCGAAATTATATCAATACTTTTACAAATAATTAAGATTTAATCGAAACTTTTGTATCGATTTTTCTGATGATAAAAATTTAATCGAACTTATAGCAGTACTTCTACTCATAATTGAAGGTTTGGACGAAATTATACCTTTACTGATTATTAAGGTTAAATCGAAATTATTCTTGTAATTTTAAAAATATTAAAATTTGTTCGAAATTATTCTATTACTTCTACTAATAATTAATATTTAATCGAAACTTTGTTTTTGTTTTACTAAAAATGAATATTTAATCGTAATTTTACTATTACTTCTATTAATCATAAAGATTTAGTCGAAATTGTACAAGTAATTCTACTAATGATGACGAATTAATCGAAATTATACTAGTAGTTCTACTATAAAGTAAGCTTTAATCGAAAGTATATTAGTACTTCTAGTAATAATGAAGATTTTATTGAAATTATTCCAGTACTTCTACTAATGACGAGTTAATCGAAATTATACAAGTAGTTTTACTATTAATGAAGACTTAATCGAAATTGTAATATCATTTTGAATGCTCAATGCAGTTTACTATATTTAAGTTGAATGTTAATAACAAGTTGTTACACCCTGCCAGATATATTTATTAATCTTTAGCTGAAAGTTCTCATATTTTCTCATTAATTAATCTGTTTTGTTTTTTTTTACTCTTCCTTCTCATAATATAGTCTTTAAATTAGTGTCATACATATGGTTTACATTTTCTCAAAGATAGGATATACTTGAGGTTTGAAATGTAGTTCTTTCTCAGGTTAGGAGAGCACTTAGAGATTCGGGGTTATTTCCATTATCTTCCACAGAAAAATGTATACATATTTTCATGGAAATCGCTCCAGACAAGGAATGAAGCTAGTTGATGTAAGTAGCTCATATAAAAAAATGTTCAAACTTCAATGTCGAAAACTATGAATGCTATATGGATAGATTCTGACTCGCAAAACAGAATTTATTCTCTATGTGTCAAAAACACCGCTTATGGAATATGAGAACTAAAGGACAAAAAAGAAAGTTATAAGATGTCGAAAGTAAAGACAATGTCTACTGTCTACTTAATATATGGTTTCAGAAAAATAAGACGCATTTAAAGTTTTGTGAGGTGTTATGTCCTCATAGTCCTTTTAGCATTGTATTTTAAGGTTCGGAAACATTTCTAATGACTTGCTCGATAAATTTTACATAATACAATTTTAGATTCTATGTAGATTCTCTAACCTTTCTCTCTAAAAGAACACACACATACATATACAAAGAAATTGATTTGTATACAGTTTCATATAGCATAATTTTTTTATTTATACAAACATCATTGGCTACACATGCGCATACATGTTTCAGCTGTAAATTTTTTGGTCAAGCCATTTGATATTTATTCAAAATGTAATATGGCACGACGATGTTGAACTTTGGAAAAAGTCACAATGGAAACGTGTATGCACATATGTTAAAAAATAATGGCTGTATAAATAACTAAGTTTATACTATGATACAGCTCCACTTGTTATTGAGTACTTTTTTATAAGCACTTGACATCTAGGAACCCATACAAGTACTCCAATTCTAATTATACAGAAGATTTATTCTGCATAGGTTGTAGGCATCAATGCATACGTGGAATCTACAAAGAACAAAATCCAAGATTTACACACGTGGAAATCCAGATAAAGACGCTAAGGGGTACTTTTTTTTAATAAGATACCACTTATTAAGGCCTAACAGCCACTCAAGGATAAGAGTTAAATGGGTGTCAGTGAACGGTGAGACAAGAGTACGATGATTAATGTTAATGGTGGTAATTGGACAGAATCTGGATATTTAAAATGACGGCTCAAGTAGAATTTGTTTGTATTGGACTTGAAGACGTAGAGACTCGACACCTCTATCCACTGCGTCATGGGCCCCGAAGGATGAGCTGGCTGAAATGTGGCGAAAGAAAAACTATGAAGATGAGGATAACAGTCCGCAAAAGACGAATACACTGATTGTCTTAGTTTGATAAATTACTAGCAGGAAGCACGGCGTTGCTCGGGATTGAATGGGCGTCACTACTATACACTTTTTCATCATGCTCGTAGCACCATATTTTTCTTTTGTTTTTCTCTTTTTCGTTTTTTCTTTCTTTGTTTTTACTCTTCCCTCTCCTAATATAGTCGGGAGAAGCTGAAATGTTAGAAAACTCTTTAAATTGGTGACTTATGTACATGCGTTAAATTTGATTAAAATCGGATATACGTATTTGAAGTTTTAACGGAGTTGTGTTCCCATGAATTATTTAGATAACAGATACTCTTGGCACATAGAGGAGAATGTAAAGATTCCGGATAACTTCCTTTGACTTTCCTGGATTGGTTGTTGGTTGGTTTTTGTTTTACGGCATATCAACCCTTTTCAGATTATTTAATGCCGAATCCAGTGATTTTGAAGAAAAATATTTTAATAGGATATATTTGGTCTTTTTTTTTTTTTTTTTCAAGTCAGTTTTTATTTAATCTATAGTTGAGACCCTAACAGGTACTACCACTCTGGGTCAGGGCGGACCTGAGAGCAATGGCAATTAAGGGGTGGCTCCGCACTCCCCAAAGCCCGCAAACTGTGGTCTCACCATATAGTTTAAGCTCATATCCAGGATCGTCATTCCTGGAAGGTTTTATTACGTATGAGTTAAATTTTACTAAAATAGAATATATATCTTAATCACCACCATTATTAACGACCATGTTGTAGTCAGCTGGAAAATAACCTCGCGGTATTGAGTTCTAGAGACGAACAGTTCTAGGAAAGAAACTTTTCTCCTAGAAATGTCTTAGTTAAAGAGAAAGAGAAATTATTGGCAGTTGTTGTAGGTAGACGAGTTTTCGTTGTGAATGTTTTACAGCATACAGTACTACAACATTGGTTTGATTAGTCAGTTGATGCGAGAAACAAGACACCTGCTAATTATTACACGTTCTTCAATATTCACTTTTGGTAAGAGTAATCCTTTTCACTTTGAAGACGACGTGAATTTATTTTCGTTCTTGAAGATTAACGGGTGCTAATACCAAACACGGAAACTATTCATCCGGTATCGAAAATGCGTCAAGAATAACTGCTGTGTGAATCGATGTCATTATTTAAGGGGTCAATAAGTACGCGATGCTGCTCGGTGGGGTTCGGTAACCGTGATGGGGTCGTAATTTGTAGTTTACCGTTGAAAGCTATCAGTAAGAAAAGAAGAGGAAGAACGTACAAATTAGTAATATTTTATTTATAGTCTTTTTTTTCTCGGCTCGAATTTACACGCACGTGCGCACACACATACACACGCACGCGCGCGCACACACATACACACGCACGCGCGCACATATATCTATATAATTATAAAACTTTTAACCGTCCCGGTTTGCTTGAATTTAGTCTTCGACGATCGGGCGAATACATCTTCAAAAAAAAAAAAAAAAAAAAGGTGATATGTGAATTGACCAGGTTGACAAGAAAGTTCTTGCGGTTTTTAACTTTTAAATTCAGACGGACATATCTCAACTCAACCAAAGATTTATTGATCGAAATAAGCACAATCAGAATCAACTCATTTAATGCCAATAACGTAAAAGTTTGGAGTTCTCGTGTTGATGTAGTCACTGAAGACGTTTTTAATATTGCTAAGGTTTTTAAAGCATTTTTCGCGTAGAAAGTTATCGAGATACTTGAAAAAGTGGTAGTCGGTAGGTGAGATGTCCGGAGAATATGGCGGATAAGGCAGAGTTTCGTAACCCAATTAGCTCGACTTTTGCAGGGTCGGTTTAGCAACGTGCGGTCAGGCATTGTCGTGGAGGAGAATCAGGCGTGATGAAATTTTACCCATTTAAAATTGTGGAACATTTCTAATATGCCCATATTGTTCATTTCACAAATTCTGTTTACATTAAGCAAGATACTGGTGTTGAACAAAAAGATTCCTTTTAATGATGTCACGTGACTGGTAAATCACCGGCGGTGATATTTCCCTATAATAAAAAAAATAGCAACATCGTTACAAAGAAAACGGCCTAATTTATTAAATAAAAATTAAGTATAATATCATAATTAAAAAAAATGATAGAAAAACCATAAATAGGTATGATGGAAATGCTATACCAAATGTTGAAGCAATCGATTCAGTAGTTATTTAGATTATAGGTTACTCACAAACAAACTTTTACACACACACACACACACACACACACACACACACACACATATAGTAAGTTATAAGATGTATATGACGATTAAGCTACACTGAATATTCCGCGTTTCATCCACTCTCGGGATTTTATAACTTACTAACTAGCTCTACCTACGTATTGAGCACTTTTGAAGTAAATACTTAAAGTTTACGCATAAATCTATACTTTCGTATATTAATTTTATGTGAGTAAATTAAGTAGTTATATATATATATATATATATATATATATATATATATATATATATATATATGGGGGGGGTAAGAGGCTAAAGAATGAGGGTGGAAGATTCTATGTTTTTGTTTCGATCATAGCTGATGGCACTCAGGTCATATACATTTTTTTTAGTTTGGAATACACAACTATATATTACGTTTATTATGATAATCGAGAAAGAATTGTCTCTATAATAATAAGTATGTAATCTGCGTAGATTAAACTATTATATTTAAGAGTACCTTACGAACGGGCCACGACGGGCGGCCTGTTAGTTTTTAAAATTTTTTCCTTTTTACATTTTCACCCCAAACAAGGCACATTGCCACTTTGATATAGGGCGCTACTATTAGGGACATAAGCTACAGGGGAACTATGTGGGGAGTTTGGCAGTAAGACGTCGGTTCACGTTACACTTGAACTTCTGCATGTCAGTACAGTTGGGGAAGCAGGAACCCGAAAGGGAATTCCAAAGTCTAGTGGTTCTGGGGAAGAAACTACTGGAGTAGAAGGCTCTCTTACATTTAGGGATCTCAACTGTGAAGGGGTGGGATTTTGCTGCTTATCGGGTTTGTCGGGGTATTTACGTGGAGGAGGTACAAGTGCTTGTAGTTTGTTAAGCTCTCTTCAGCCAATATTCGTCTATCTTATAACCGGAAGTGTGAATTATATATATATATATATATATATATATATATATATATATATATATATATATATATATATATATATATAAAGTAATAACGTTTGCATGTGTGTGTGTCTGCGTGTACAACTGTCTTACAGCCAACACCACTGGACCGATCATGACCAAACCTGTGATGATAATGATGCACACCATTTTTGGAGGTTAATGTCAAAGGTCAAGATCGGAACTTTACTAGTAAAGAAATAAAAACAGATAAAAGAAAAAATACGAATTTAGCATAAAAAATACATAACATATTACATTTATTTAAAGGACATAAATATTGTACAATGAAGTAGCAATAGTAATGTAAAACTTCCCCCGAGTTTGGTCCTATTGTCTTTCTGCGGTCCTTTTTTCTGAGTTGCAGCCATCTTAAAGTTTTCTTTCCATTAGAATGTTTTTTCTTTTGATATTCTTTTGAGAAAGGACATGTTTGCTAGAAATTATCAAAAGAGCTTCTCCATATTAATTTTTTTTATTAAATTAGGAGTAAGTCTCACATTTACTGAAATATGTGAAAGATCTATCTAAAATACATTCTATTTCGTTTGTCTGTCTGTTCCACATTTTCTCGAAAACTACTGGGGTCGATCTGGCTGAAATTTTGTATGGACCTTTGCTATGATAAGGTGCAGCGAACCAAGTATTATGGTATCCGTTCTATGCACACTTAAACATTAATAAACGTTACTATAGATTAGTATTTAATGCAAAAAAACGAGCACAAATTTAACCAAATTTAACCATCAATTTTCTATAAAGCAGGCATTCTAACTCTATAACAATGGTTATAAACCGTTTTTTATTCGTGGACTTCTTTTCCTTTTAATGCATTTTGGTGAACTCCTATAGCTGTTTTGTTTCAGTTTTCATTCATAAAAAGGAAACTAAAGGATATATATTAACAGTTGATTGTGAAGGGAAAATGAGTCTGTAGTAACATTAGATGTACCACGGCGGTCCACATGGACCCCAGTTGAGAATCATTGGTTCAGCTTTTAACGGTGGAAACAGTCATATATATATATATATATATATATATATATATATATATATATATATATATATATATATATATATATATATAGACCGCAGTAGCCATAGACCGGAAGTCCTAGAGCCCAGTACATCCTCTTTTGGGCTCTTCAGTATGCCACATTTTAAGATCGTGAAAGAGGACGAGACTCGAGTCTAAGACTGCCGGCTTATTCCAGTTTGTGGTAGTTGCGTTGTTTCATTGAAAGAAAATTAATATAATTCACTCACCTCCTGACATACGAACATATGTATGTATAGTCATCCATGGATTGTTTCGCTGTACAACAACTCTTTAGTATGTCTACACCATCACCCATCCCAAGCCCGAAATCGAACAACAACCACGGTAGCGCTATCTATTAGGCCACTGAAACAGACGCTGTTGGCAATGATATCTAACAATGTTTTACACAAACAATGATCATCACACCGACGGCACTCAATTGGTTTATTTAGAAAGAGATTTGCACTACGCTGAAGCAGTAGCAGGCGATATCAATTGCAAAGAGTAATCGACTAAAGAAATGATAGGGCGTCTCTTATATATATATATATATATATATATATATATATATATATATATATATATATATAAATATATATATATATATATATATAATATATATATATATATATATATATAGAGAGAGAGAGAGTGAGAGAGAGAGAGAGAGAGATTTTCAGGGGATTCATATCAGATTTGTCCTGTTATGGATTTAACATTTTTTCCACTTTTTTGCTTTCTTAATCTCATTGCATCCCTATAAACTGTCACTAACTGTTAAATAATATTTTGGATGCATGATTAAGTTCATATTGTTTGTTTACTTTAAATGCATTAACCTGCAAAATTTATTGTATAGTTTGAAAACCTCTTCCCTCTAATTAGAAGCATTGCATTCTTCGAAACTCCGTGGAATAAGGTTTTCTTGTTTATTTGTACTCCTTTATTGTGTATTTGTACCTCTTGTCGAATAATTAAAATTTTGTATACCTTCCTTAGAGGTTCATAAAGTTTTTTTGAAAAATTGAATAAATTTTATATTTCAAGATGTCATTTTATATATATATATATATATATATATATATATATATATATATATAATTGTTTGACGATACAAAACTTATACATTGCTTTGAAGAAAATATCCGGCAAAACCCGAGGCCCCCTTTCATCAAGAGACTCATCAGGAGTTAATCGTTGATCATAAAATAAATAAATAAAATATCTCGCGAGAACAGACTTAATGTGGTGTACGTGTAAATTTTACTGAGGGAGCGGGGGAAAAGGGGAAATTCGGGTGGGAATACGAAGAAAATAAAATATCGTTGACTGGGTTCAAAAACGGCCTACAGAAAATGGACTGTGATTGATGAAAGTATGATAGGTTATGAAAAGGAGGAGGTTGTAAAGAGATAGGTTTTGATATTAAAAAAATTTACCCTAAGCAAAATATGATGAAAGTAAAGATAATTTTCGCGAAAATATATTTTTTATATCAACTTTGTTTCCATTCGTAGCCAAGAGTGATCAACAAAATGATGTTTCCTTACAAAGAGAAAATGTTATATATATAATAATATAAATATACAAGAAATAAATGTTACCATAGTCAATAAAAGTTACTTTTATGGTAGAAAATTTCATTGGTTTGTATTTTTAAGTAGTTTGTAAAAAAAAATATTTTTTTTAATTCACGAACCGGTTTAAAAGAAATCAAAATGGCAGCGACTTTGAAATGGAGAGCCCCGTTTTCAATTTGAAGGAGGAGCACCTGAGCATTCTGTGTTAACAATTTAAGAGAGTTCCGTCAACGTAAGGAATATTTATAAGCATATTTTTATGTTTTCCGTTATTTTGTGCTTGAAGAATAATCGATTATGGCATGTGTAGTTTTAAGTAGTTATCGCCTCAAATTTCGTTTTAATTTCGGTTCGCTGAAATTATTTCAAGTAAAGAGCATTACAAAATATTTCAAAACAAAAAAAAACATGAGCTGAACTTTTATTTACTACGGTAACATTTATTTCTTGTATATTTATTTTTTCGGGTAGTTGTTTGTTGGCTTTTCTGCTAAGCACTCTTACTAAATAATATCGACGAAATATCGAAAAACAAAGAAACAAAAAGAGTTTTGAAAAATAATGAAGCTTTAATTACTTTAGTAGTAATAGTAATTTTAGTGGTAGTAGTAGTAGTAATTTAGTCCGAAACAGCAAAATGGAATATTAAAACAGTAAACATGTAATTCCTTTAGTTTTTTTTAAAGCAAAGAATCGATATAAATATGAATAAGAAAATGGCGCCCTTTTAAAGCAGAGCAGCTTCGTTTCAGTTTTACAGTATTGAACGATGTAGTATTGCGCCGTCGGATTCAGGGTTGTACTATTGTACTGTAAAGAACACGCAGAAAGGGTTGTAATCAACTGAACTCCTTCTAGTACACTGACAAAAGCGCTTAAACAGCTATATAAATAAAAAATGAAAAGGTTATGTAAATGTTTTTAAGAAGACACGTAATCATGTGAGCAGGATTTTTTCCTTCTTTTGACACGATAACAAGTAACGTTCTTATTTTTTATTATTTATCTATTTATCTATTTTCGAAAAGTGGCACGTGCAAGTGGAGAAGGAAAAAAACAGAGTTATGCAAAATTTGTGTCGAGAATTGTCTAAAGTCCGGACTTTTTTTGCTTTCACTTTAATAAGAACGTGAATTTATGAGGTGAATTTATTTTACACAATATGATTCAACTCAAAAAATAAATAAAAGCTAATATTATTATACCATATTTCTCAAACTGAAACATAATTATCAAACTATACTTACGCAAATAGATCTGAAAAGTCTTTCTTAAAATTTGTGCCATATTTCCCTGGAGTACATGCGCGAACGCAGACCCCACAATTTTATTATACCATCCCTATTTAAGTTGAAACATACTTATCGAAGTATTCTTCTGTACATCTATATCAAAAACCCTTGTAAACGTGTTTTTTTACATTTTTTATTTCCATACTTTGAGGGCCAGGCGCGAACGCAGACCCCACATTTTTTATGAACCACCGTTTTGCCAGATAAAGCATACCCATTCCTGATCCTCGATACATCTTCTATCATTATATGTAATCAGTTTTTTAAAATAGTCAACCACATAGGAGCCTATTCGTGACCAGATACACACACACACACACACACACACACGCACACACACAGGCGTTCAGCTTTATATTATATATATATATATATATATATATATATATATATATATATATATATCGTTAAATATTGCAGAATGATTTGTGTGTGTTTGTTTTAACTTGATTCATTTTGCCTGATCAATGTCCGATATTAATGTTGAAACTGACAAACATGTTTAGTTAAATTCTACATATCTGCATATTTTCCGTTTGAATCTTTCATGTTCTCTAATTAGTTTTTGGATTTCATACTTAAACTGATTAATGAACTTGCCCTAATGGTAGTGGACTTAATAGTTTAATTTATTCTGAAACTATAATCGGGATTATATATATATATATATATATATATATATATATATATATGATTACTTAATTTAATCACAAATTAATATATGAAAGTATAAATTCATGCGTAAACTTTAAGTATTTACTTCAACAGTGCTCAATACATAGGTAGAGCTAGGTAGTAAATTATAAAATATATATGGCAATTAAGCTACACAGAATATTCCGCGTTTCATCCACGCTAGGATTCATAAGCCTGATGAATTCTAGCGTGGATGAAACGTGGACTATTCTGTGTAGCTTAATAGCCATATATATTTTATAACTTATATATATATATATATATATATATATATATATATATATATATATATATATATAGAGAGAGAGAGAGAGAGAGAGAGAGAGAGAAAGAGAGAGAGAGAGAGAGGGTGAAAAAGAAACAAACCGAGTTATATGTTTCGTCTTTATTGTAAGACTTCTGGATGAATAAATTGAAGAAAATAAGATATCAGTACAATATTTGAAAATATATTTGTTGTAAAAAGTATGACGTTCTTCGTTTTCAGAACGAAAAAAGGTCGTCGAAATATTTGAAATGATACTTGCTGTGAATTTTAGGAAAGTTATAGCGATGCGAAAAGAGTAAGATTTTTTAACGTCACATAGCCGTTAATATATTTACAAAAGATATGATGTAATTTTTATACCTTTTGGAATATGGCTGTTATAATTCAGATATGGATGTGTAACTGAAATGAAATGAGTGTATTTTTCTTATGTAATTTATTGACTGATTATATTATTAATTATTATAGGTGGTATTTTCTATGGTGTGAGAGAGTTAACCTGTGTGTACAATTAAATTATGTACTTTTAATAAGAGTTTACTTATTAAGTGCGATAAATAATAAAAACTTCCATGTTGTTTAACTGTGTTTGAAGTTGCGATAAGCGGTGATTCAAGAAGCCTCTGTCGTGGTTGTTTGAAATAAAAAATAACTATTTTTGCTTGTTTGAAGTCAAAGGTATGATTATACTGGCATGAATGTGAGAATAATGCATTCAGAAAATTACTATTTATATCTTCTTTATGTTGATCGAGTTTTTTCTCTAATCTACGTTGGGTTTCACCAACGTATATGCAATGGAAATTTGGGCACTTAACAGTGTATATGCATACATTGGAAATTAGTTTTTTTTTGGAGATGTTTTATTTGTTTTAAAATTTGTTTTATGGTTTGTGATGTGGTTTGTTTTATTGGAATTCATAGTTTGTTTAGAGTGTTGCAACTTGTTGTATTATTGGCGTATGTAGGTAAAAGAAGATGCCTGTTTATGATAGAAGTGTCTGGTGTATATGATTTTTGTTTATTTATCCTGGAAAATAGTTGCGTGGCTTTTGTCTTTGAATTTTCAAGTTTTCAAAGTGTTTGTGAGGTATTTGAATTCTTCATCCAGATATTATGGACTACAAATTCTGACTGCTTGTAGGGAAAAACAATTATCATGTTTTTATTTTGTTATTATGATGTGAGTAGAAATGTAAATAATCATTTTTTGTGTAGTTTTGCAGTGAACTTTGAAGTGTAGTTTATTATTGGATTTTATAAGTATGTCTAGAAAAGGTGATGAGTGATTGTTTTCTGTTTCATAGGTGAACTTTATGGGGTTTCATAGGTGAACTTTATGGAGGTTTCAACAGAGTCTAATTTGTCTTTAATATTATCTATGCACGTATTTTACAGAAATAAAAATAAAAATGTCATCAATATACCTAAAATATTCGGAAGACCGAACTTTTGCTTGTAAAAATTGTGATTAAATTGAAAATAAGTCATTTCAGTTACACCTTTTTCGTTCTGAAATAGGACAAAGTCATATTTTCACGCCAAAGATATTTTCAAATATTATGCTGGTAATTTATTTTCTTCAATTTATTCATCCAGAAGTCTTACAATAAAGATGAAACGTTGATGGACATATAACCCGGGTTGTTCCTTTTTCATCTCTCTATCTCGTCGGAATACTATTTCCATTATTCTCATCTTTATATATATATATATATATATATATATATATATATATATATATATATATATGTGTGTGTGTGTGTGTGTGTGTGTGTGTGTGTATGTATATACATATATATATGTGTATCTTCTATATATATAAAAGCCAAACGTCTGTGTGTATGTATGTATGTTTGTTTGTAACGCTAAAACTTTTGAAAGACGGAACCAAACTTGACAAATTTGGTATCATATCGAAGCCCCATCACCCGGATGACAAATATCGAAATTTCACGTCAAACGGACCACTAGAAGTTGGTCAACTGATCAGTTATCTTCGAGGGGGGCCCCAAAAAAACTTCTCATTATCTATATATATAAAAGACAAATGTTTGTTTGTAACGCTAAAACTGGAGATGAAAGATTCCTCTCCCCTAAGAATAAAACATATGTTCAATATCTGCTTTTGTTTTTTCATTGTTTATACGGTCCCGAGCAACGCCGGGTAGCCCTGCTAGTATATAATAAAGTTCAAGAACACGAGTGTCACGAACTAAAAACAATCTTTTTCAATTTTTTGACAATTTACTTAAATTTTTGTCTTTAAACCAAATAAATATATTACGTCCATTAAATGTAGCCTTCATAGTTGACACAAGTAAATAAAATTGTGATTTTATGACTTCATTAAGTGAAAAAAAAAGCTTCAATATAAAAATTAAAGTTAATTTTTTTTTCATTTTATTTAACCCAAGTGTGTATAATATGTTTTTTTTTATACAGCGTGTACATTATTAGTATTTGTATAAAAATTGTTTCCTGCTTTTGAATACTACGTGTCATATTTGTTGATGTCTGGTAGCATGCACAATTTGTCTGCGGTTAATTAATTAATTATGCGTAATTAATTCGATTGACGGGGGATAAATAGAGTGTAGGATGAATGAAAAAGTCGTAATCTTTACATGCGAGTTAAAAGGTCACGTGTTCGACTATTGTGTTGAACTCGTGGGAGTAGCTGGCAAAATCGGTGCAAATAAATTATAACATAATTTTTTAAAATCTTTTTTCCTCTAATTTCTTTTTTCTTTTACTTTTTCGGTTTTTCGGAGTATTTTTTTAAATTTATTTTCTGATTCGATTGCTTTGGGATTCATTTTCGAGTTCCGATGATGACATATAAATGTCGAAAGGTTTGTCGATCCGCAAAAGCCCATTATCACGTAATGTATTAGGTATGACACTAATTTTCGACACTTATAATAAAAAAATAAAAGTAAAAACTAGTAAAATGGAATTAATTCATCGTAATTTTTACTCTCTATTGAAGAGAAAGGATCAGGATTTAAATCGCATATAAACAGTATTTATTTTATACCTCATAAAACCGATGAAGTGTGATTTTTTGCAGAAATCCGAAAACTTAAAAAATAAGAAAAATATAATGGTGGAAGCAAATTTCAATACATAAAAAACAGACCACATCAAAGATTAAAAATATATGAAAAAAAAACTTAGTATAAATATACATTATATCTTGTTAAAGTTTTTGTTCAATTATTAGTCACGTGAAATATAAATGTAAAAATGTTGCCTTTGGCTTGAAATATTATGAAAAAGACATATGTGTTGGTTCAGAAAATTTTCACTTTTGAGCAGACAACAGTTAAAAACGATTAGTTTCTTGTTGATATTGAGGCCACTAACTGACTAAACTTCTTTTATTATTAATTTCAATAATAATTTGAAGCCCGAAAAATTTATATTTAATTAGTTTTTTTTATTAAACTCCTATTTATTATACGAAATATCAATTTTTAATTTCTATAACTGAGTTTTTAGATCTTAATTTAATCTTAAAATTAACTTTCAGAAACTTATTTTCAATTCAAAATTTTTCTATATACTTATAAACAAAAAGTCACGATTTTATTTAATACTAGGAGTTACCGGCCACGCGTTGCTGTGGCTGTTTGGTTAAAGCAAGTATTGGAGTGATTTGTATCGTACGCACACACACACACACACACACACACACACAGACACGCACACACACACACACATATATATATAAACACTGTTGTAATCACGTGTAAATACGATTTTAAAAAATAGTACGGTAACATAAGGGCATAAGCACCATTTTTATTATTAACATCTACGACTTATTTTATAAAAAGCAAAAAATTTTTAGCCAATGTTATTATTTTATATTTAAAAAAAAGCTATACCCGGCAACGCGTTGCTGTGGCTCAATTAGGTTAAAGCAAGTATTAGAGTGATTTGTATTGTACACACACACACACACACACACACACACACACACACATACGACTCTGATAACTTGTAAATACGATATTAAAAATAGTACGGTAACATAAGTTCATAAGCACCATTTATATTATTAACATTTACAAATTATTTAAATTTTAGCTTCTTCTTTTCAATAGCAATGTTCGAATGTCAATCTCCTATATAATAAAATTACTGCATAAATTTCCCTATGGGCAAAATTATCGTAGGTTTGCAACAACAGATGCCACATAGAAATTCAATACATCTAGCCTGATAGCCAATATCTTATGTAGCTTTCGAACACTATTTTAGGCACATTCAAATGCAGCATTGCATCCGACGAGCAACACAATTGCAACATCTTTAGAGGAAAGAATCCCTACTTTTTTCTCTAACTATTTATCCTTAACACTGCTACCAGTCGTCATCGGGACCAATTCTAAATTTTCCTCAGATACTATGACTATACTACCGTAATTGACTCATAGACACATAGACATAACATAGTCTTCTCGATTTTTGATCAATAAATAATAGCAGCTCCCTTCCAAAGTCTGTCCATTCTGTTTGGCTGAACGCTGATATTTCGGAATTCGATTCTTATAAATAAACGAACAGTTACAAAAAGTACTAAGAGACATGTTTTTTCGCATGGTGTACATGCTTACAGTCGTGTTTGTGTGTGTGTGTGTGTGTGTGTATGTGTGTGTGTGTGTGTGTGTGTGTGTGTGTGTGTGTGTGTGTGTGTGTGTGTGTGTGTGTGTGTGTGTGTGTGTGTGTGATACAATGCACAGTTATGGATTAATAGAGATTAATAATGATTAGTTACGACAATACTAAATTTAATCATATTTTTTTATTAATATATATGCGAATATATTTACTTTTCTCCATAAGCGTCTTACACGTGTTTCGTTGTGCATACCACCGAAGCAGCCATTACGCAAAGCATTAAATACAGGAAATTATGTTGATAGAATTAAAGGAAAAATATGAAAAATTGCTTAAAGGAAGAAAAATAACTCCGGAAATACTAAAAACACTTGCTTAAAAATGATATCCGTGGAAATATGTCCCTACAATAAGTAATGATGTTCCCTTAATCGTATGCAAAAAAAAACAAAAAAATTTTAATTCACAGGGCCATTTTCAGTTAAAACAAAAACACCTTGTGCTAAACTTGTTCAGAGGATGTAAACAGGCACACGAAATATATTTATTCGTGATTAACAGTTCTTCAGCTAAAAAAAAACAAAAAAACTTAAGAATTTTTGCGTTAAAATACTTTGACTTCATCGATTGGATTTTCCAAAGGTTTGGATTTTGCCAGCTGTCTTAGATCGATATTAAGTTGGAATAAAATTAATGATCTTTTTGCATCAGTTTTTTTTTTTACGTATCTTATAGTTGCCATTGTTTTATTTTTTACGTATCTTATAGTTGCCATTGTTTTTATTTTTTACGTATCTTATAGTTGCCATTGTTTTTTTTTACGTATCTTATAGTTGCCATTGTTTTTTTTTACGTATCTTATAGTTGCCATTGTTTTTTTAAAGAGTTGCTTCTTTTTCTTTTGGATGTTCCATTAGCTGCACGTTATCTATTTTTCAGTCGTTTTACCTTTCTTTATAAAAAAAAGCAAAAAAAAAAAGCTGGATCATTCATTTTGAATGCAGAAAATAGCACTTTTTAACTTTTTATACAAGCGCACGAATGCGCTGTCAGAAGGACCCGAGTCTTACGCACCTGACCTATTGAAAATGGTGCCTGATTTTACTGAAAGTGAAGTTTCGATGTCGTAGATTTAACAACTCAAAAATCGAAAATTAAAAGGAAAGTTACAGCTAATAACTCTTACCAATCAGCCCCGAATTTAATTTTCTACCCGTCTGTATATTTTTTATTTGCCATATTTTTGTTTAATTTTTGATCTTTGAGTTGCTTTAGGACATCGAGGTCTCACTTCGAATAAATTTGACGCCATCTTGAATACGACGGGTTTACAAGACTTGGAAGGCAACGAGATAAATATAAATAAAAGTGTTTGAAAATACTTGAAGACACAAAAAAATCTATACAGATATGTAGAAAAGAAACTTTTCCTGCTTTTGAGTTATTTTTGCGACTGTAGTATAACAGTGTGCATATATGACGCGTCTTTTTACATGTCTGTTTATATGTGCGTATAGCTCGTACATCAGCGGTCATAACGAGGGTATATACGTGTCTGTATAATGTGCATCTTTACTTGGTTGTCTATATTTGTAATCTGTAAACGTTCAACCTGTTCAATAATGGGAGCAGTAACATGACAGTTCTTTAAATAAAAGGATGTATAGCTGTTAAAACTTCTTTCTCTCCCTAACCCTCTCTCTCTCTCTTTATTTCTCTTTCGCTCTCTCTCTTTATTTCTCTCTTTCTCTCTCTCTCTCTCTCTCTCTCTCTCTCTCTCTCTCCTCTCTTTATTTCTCTCTTTCTCTTTTTTTTTTAACCACGAGAAGATTTGTAATTCAATTGGGACTTGGACTGTTTTACTCGGTTGCAAAAAAAAAAAATAAAATAAAATAAAAAATGTGATCCTATATTTGGGGCACATTATATCAAAAGGAGACATACCTTGTTTTCCCCCTTTTTTTTCTTTTTTATACTTGTTCCACGGTTGCCAGGCTGCAACGAATATATCTTCCTCCGAATGAATTCATAATGACAAATATATAAACTTGATTACCATTTTCCTTCCGAGTCTGCAAACGTTTTTTCTTTATTTTTATGACAAATGCTCGACTGAGCTTCAATCTATGCCCCCCGTAGAACATTCGCAGCAAACACTCATCTAGCTACAACAACTATCAACAATTTATCTTATTCTCTATCTGTGCCTAAAATTAAACGAAAATTCCATGAACAAAGTTTCCTTCCTAGAACTACTCATCTATGGAAAAGAACACAGCGGGGTTGCTTCCCATCTGACTATAACATTGTCTCTAGTTAATCGATCGAAATAATTACACGACGGATGATCAATCCTTTTTGGCGGACGGCTCTCCATCCGCTAGTCAACACTGACTCTGACTGTCTCTTATATATATATATATTCCCACTGTTTTGGTCAAACTATAAAAGTATTTGCATATTCTAAATTAACTTTTGTTTATCTATCTATTAACATGATAGCGTGTGTATTATTTTGTGTGTCACGTTTACATCTTTTTTCTTCCGAGTGACTATAATTTAATTGTTATGACCTTCCATTTCTTTTAATAAAATATTTACCAAGAATTCTTCAGAAGTTTTGGTTTCGGTTTTGATGATAGCTGATGCACCCAAATCATATCGATATCTTTTTTTATTTTTGAAATCACAATTTTATAATATATAAAAATCGACAGAAAATTGATTCTATAATAATAAATACGAAATTTGCATAAATTAATATATCATACTTAAGCGTATTTTACGACCATCCTATGCAGGGCGTCCCTGCTAGCTTAGATAAATACTTTTGCGGTTGTAACAAAAGAGCTACAATAATATCAGACGTCTCCATTTACGCTGAACATCCACAGAATGCCAGCATCAATATATTACATATGAATGAGTCCGCTGTGGAATTTCCACAGGTCCCGCTAGTGTAACTTTATTATTGTTTAGAAGCTTAACATCCTAAATCAAAATCTATTTGAACTTTTTTTTTTCGTTGTGAAACGTTTCATACTTTAAAACACAATCGCATTGCCATATCGAGCTTCACTTTTCTTGGCCACCCGCCGTCGCCCGGTAATCCGATTATTCAACACGGTTTCGAGGTTTCACTTCGAGTAAAATCCGGCGCCATCTTGAATACTGTAGCTTTGCAAGAATCTAAAAGCAACCAGAAAAAAAAACGTAAATAAAATCGCTTTGAAACAATAAAATGTAGGCTGATATGTAAAAACGTAATTTTTCTTGCCTTCGGTAGAAGTTATTTGTTGACTATTTGCGTTTTAACCCTTTCTATCCCGTTGGAAATTCCCTTTAAAAACTAAAACTAAGGAGCAATTTTCTTTAAGAAATTAAAACAGAATGAACTACTTTTTTCATGCTCTTTTATTAAAAACCGTGCAAAAATAATTTCAGTAAAATTCAATTCTGACTTTTTGCAGCATACTCGTAAATTTTTATGTGTAATTATAGTGAAGGGTTAGAAGTAACAAAGATTAATTGATTGATTTGTTTTACTGCATATCGTTGTTTTTATGACAAATGCTCGACCGAGCTTCAATCTATCCCCCCCCGCGGGACAATCGTAGCAGACACTCATCTCTCTATGACAACTGTCAACAATTTCTCTTATTCTCTATCCGTACCTAAAACTAAACGAAAATTCCATGAACAAAGTTTCCTTCCTAGGACTACCCGTCTGTGAAACAGAATATCGCGGGGTTACTTCCCATCTGACTATAACAAGGCTTAGACAAACAAGTTCTTGTTGAACCGTTTTCTTAGATAATCAAACCCTATCCAAGCTTCATCATTATTGATAATCACATTGTTGTCTTACCGACCAGCTGACACTCATTAACACTTATCCTCCAGTGGCTTTTAAACCTTGAAAATTATTGACCCCCTCTCCTAGTAAAAAATATATCAGAGCATTTGGTTTGGTTTGTTGGGTTTATAGATATTATGTAGAACACTAATAAAGAAAAGTTTTTTAGGTGCTATAGCTTCCCACATTTAAAAGGCTGATACTCGACCTTCCTTGTCTTTTTGAGGAGGCAAGTAGGGTTGAAAAGATGTTATAAAACCATGGCGACTTCTGAGCGTGTTGTCAGTCAGAGTAGATTTACCAGTTTGTTGACAAAAAGTGAACACGGGTTAATGATCGTTGTTGACTTACATCTAACGGTAAAAATTCAGAACAATCTTTTGAAATTTAATAACAAAATATGTATACAGGTTAATAGCTCTGTCTTCTCATTCTATCCATCTCTCTCTCTCTCTCTCTCTCTCTCTCTATATATATATATATATATATATATATATATATATATATATATATATATATATATATAGAGAGAGAGAGAGAGAGAGAGAGAGAGAGAGATGGATAGAATGAGAAGACAGAGCTAAGACAGAGCTATTAACCTGTATACATATTAGCACCGTGTATATTTGTGTGTGTGTATATGTGTATTGGGGTGGAGAGGGCTCCCGTAAGCCGTGATGAAGGCAACCTTTCTAGGAGAAGCAAATCTCTGATTTAAAAAACCATAAAGCGGAAGACCATTACCCGCATTAAGCTGGTCTGCAGTTTAATTTGTTGCTGGCTACCTTGCTCTTGCTTGTTGCTAGATCTCAACATTTTGAACCGAGAGAGAAACTTAGCTGTCGTACAAAGCTAAGACTCTGTAACATCATATTTGTATAGATACTCCCTCAGGCATTTGGGCTCATCGATTTTAAATGTCTGAGGGAGTGGTACTCGTCTGACAAGACGTTGCAATTATATATATATATATATATATATATATATCTTCATTTCTGTCTTTTTCTCTCGTATTTCGTAACCATCAGAAGACTTGTAATTTAATTGGAACTTGGAATCTGTCCGACTCAGTCACATAAAAGTTGTGAACCGATCATTACTGGTGGTCGTGCCAGCTCAACCTTCAATATTAAAATAATTTCTCTTTTTATAAAAAGATGTATTTTTCGTTTATTTCATATAGGTTTCAAATTCAGTATCAAACGTTAAACCCTATATAATTCTCTGGAGAGAATTAATTCTCAGATGAAAACCCTGACAATAATGACGCTGAAAACTCGAACAGAAGACCCGTCAAACAGAAGTAACAGATGTCATATCAACTCCCTTGATCTAAATAAGATGTGTCTATCGATCGGCAGCAATAGGCTAGAGTTCCGCCATCTTTTGAATTCTTCAAATCTGTCATACTGAAGAACTCAAAGGAAGGTGAAGCTGAAGTCTGGTGCTTCTGATCTATGATTGCTATATTCTGCGGTAGTTACGCTGTTGTCTGATTGTGGATATATATATATATATATATATATATATATATATATATATATATATATGTGTGTGTGTGTGTGTGTGTGTGTGTATTTCGTTTAATATCCAGGGGGTTGATTCCTGCTCCCAGAACATAACAGCCCTTCAAGAGACGTCCCCACGGCGCAGACTAACCAAATTACTGTTCCCGGAAAGCAATAGTAGCATACTTCTAGATATAAAACGTTTTGTTATAAACTTACTTTCTTCAAAAATAGAACTATAAGCCCCACTCTGACGTCATCAAATAAGAAAAAGGATATTTTCTCATTGGCTGGAAATATTTTTCCAATAAAAGAATCGAAATTTTAGATTTACAACAACAAAAGGGTGCTTAGATGGAGAAATAGTTAACGAGTTTATTGGGTGCTCCATACCAATGGCCTTGGGCCTGACTTAGCTAATTATTATACATACCTGAACGAATTATTCTTTATGCGTTTGCATCACACTGCGTAATGCGTTTTAAAAGACCATTATCGATAAGTTTGCTTTTCTCTTACATTATCGATTTTCAAAAAAAAAAAAATTGGCCGATTTTGTTTTCCTATCATTTAATTGAGTATCGATCTAATCCTATACACACGTGTTCGTTCGATTATTCTTTACTGCACACGGGTTAACGATAGACCAACGTATTAATTGGCCTTGTACCTAACTCGGATGATTCGAATTGCAGAGAAAATCAAGTGTGTTGAGGAACAAACAGCTGATTCTAAAGCTGAGTAATATGTCAGAAGAATGGATACTTCAAAGGAATTGGAAAAATACACTGCTGTTTTTTTATGTATTTATTTGTTAATGGAAATCGCTCTAGACAAGGCGTGAAGTCACTTGATGTAAGGAGCCAACAAAAACGAAAGGTGAAAAGGATTGAAAAAAAAACAGGAGATGCCTATTGACGTTGGTCTTGAAAAGAAAACAGTCAATGGAAAAAGAGTTTTCCACAAACATGCGGCGCTTTAAAAGATGCTGTTGGAATATGAAGCTGTATTAGAATGTGGCATCAAAACAGCGAATTATGGAGATCACTAGACTAGATTTTTGTTTTTACTCATGTTTAACTCTATCAAGGCATATCGCCACTTAGACGTAAGGTGATACTGTTTAGGACAATGCCTAGAGAAGATTAACAGGGTATTGGTTTACGTTACATTTAAACTTCTGCATATAAGTACAGTCCAGGAAGCAGGTAGCGGGAAGGGAATTCCAAAGTCTAGCTGTTCGAGGGAAGAAACTATTAGAGTAGAAAGCTTTAGGCATTTAGAACCTCAACAGCTGGGTTTTTTTTGTTTTTTTTTTAAATATGTATGTCGAGGGAGCACAAATGCAGCGAGTTCATCAGACCACATTCCCTTAAAATACTTGTAAAACATGTAAGACGCAAAGATGCAACATTGCGGTGATAGAACAGTGGTTTGAACTTAGTTGACAAAGTACTTCCTCCTCCCTCCTCTCTCTCCCCCTCTATCTATCTATCTATCTCTAATTTACGTTCCCTTTCACATCTCAATTGAAGACTCTTTTCTGGACTTTATCCAAGAGGGAGAGGCTAGTGGTAGATGCACCAGCCCAAATGTGGTAACAATACTCTATGCATGGGCGAATGGTTGCCTTGTAGAGGTACAGGATACCCCTAGATGTGAGTAGTTTTCTAGCACGATAGAGGGAACCCACCTTCTTTACAGCAGCCTTCGCAATGTTCCCAATGTATTTGTTCCAGTTGATATTGATCGAGATTGTTAAGCCGAGGAGTTTGAAGGAAGGATTCTCAGGTAGGGTGTTATTTGTCATGGTTATCGGTGATGGAAGAGGCGTCTTGTAATTGTTAAAGGAGAGCAGCTTAGTCTTACCATTCATTTACGGCCCCATTCAACCCGACAGTCTAGGGGTCATTTTCTAACGATTCTCTTAGATTTGTGTACACCCGTTCTTTCCTCGTGCATGTTATAGCGTCAACAAATATACCAATCTCCGACACAATATTATCAGGGAGGTCGTTAATGAATATCACGAATAATAGTGGTAAAAGGATCGAGCCCTGAGGCACTCCTGCATTAATGTTAGACAATTCTAAAGAACATATGCCATAAAAAAACTGAGATATGAGTAACATCATGTATGTGAGAGAAAGGTTGCAGAGAAGAAAGGATGAGGCCAATTAAAGCTGATTATTGCAAAGACGGCAGGCGCCTATTGATCTTAGTCTTACAAAGACCAAGGCGCACAAAGAACACCAAGGTAGAAGGAAAACAGGGAGTAGGAAGGGAGTTCCACAATCTTGCAGTCTTTTGAATCAACTACTGAAATAGGAAGCTGTGTTACAATAAAACAGCGAATTGATGGAGACATTTAAACCAACGAGTCAAACGAGCTGGAACAAATGAAGCAGAGAATATATCAGGCAATTCTAAAGAACACATGTCATCATAGTGTTTATAGAAAAGACTGAGACTAGCAACATTACGTTTATGAGAAATAGGTTGTAGATAGGCAGAAAGGGTGAGACAAATTAAATTACAGATGCATTTCTTAACCTTGTCAAGAATCTTCACATGGGATTGAGATTCACCAGTCAAACATGACAAAATACCCCATACTTGATCTGATGATAGATAGAGAATAGCATCAGGCGTGAAAAAATGTTAAGAACGACAATGAGAACCGACTTTACGAGAAGCAAAAGGTGTAATGGATCCAATATATGAACTCCAAGAAAGATTTAATGAGAAAGACAAATGTTTTAGAGTCGTTCTCTCCTCGAGAGTAGAGCCATCCATGAGATCATACGAAGAAAAGTGACACGCCTACGATTGAGAGACACGAGAGGAGTCATAAAAGAATTAAACGAAACAAGTCTTATCTTATAAAATCCATGAATTTCATATTTCACAACATTGAAATTGGATATATATTTTTACTTTATTCACACCAAACATGACCCATTGCCGCTAAGACATAAGTGGCTATTCTGAATTAGGGGTCAAATTTAAAGGGTCACTCTAAGTGGGGAGTTGTGTAGCAAAAGTTTTGTTCACATGACATTTAAATTTTTGTGTGTTTATCCAGTTGGGATAACCTGTAGCCGGAAGGGAATTCAAACGGCGGTTTCAAGTAAAACTATTAAAGTAGTAAGTTTCCTTGGGTTTGTTGAAGGGGTGGATTTTGCTACTTGACAGACAGGATATAAGTACATTTTATGGCGATCAATAAGAGTTTTTTTTTTTTTTTGAAGACCTCTTCTAATGACGTGGCTAAACCAGATCATTCTTCTTTGCTGATATAATTTCGAAATCCAAGAGTCCCTTTTATCTTACATTATATATATATATATATATATATATATATATATATATATATATATATATATATATATATCACTCTCACACATAGGCACAAAATGGGTTATTTCTCTCTCTCTCTCTCTCTCTCTCTTTCTTTCTCATTTTAACTCTTGTATTTTACAAAGCGTACTTCCCCCTTCTCTCTCTCTCCCTCTATCTATCTATCTATCTATCTATCTATTTATCTATCTACCTATCTATCTCTAATTCACGTTCCCTTTCTATCACATCTCATTAAAAAATAATAAAAATAATAATAATAATAATATTCGACGGTTCCTGGTCTCCCGCTCTTGGAGACTTTCAACAGATCTGTTTAGCAGTTTCAACTTTTGCGACCTTCTTTCTTTTACGATTCCAATTAGCACACACAAGAAAAGAGAGAGGGAGGAGAGTCGGCAACATAATCCACAATTTCTTCATAATTAATACATTCTATTATTCATTCCTTCCTATTTCATTGTGGACTCAAATTATTTTTTTAATTCGAGCATTTCTTTTAAGCAGAAAGCAATTTTCAATTTAAATGATAACATAACACAATGGCGTCTTCCGGCAAAGATGGCCGCAATCCAATGTTGCATATTACAATTAGTAGTTCATTTATCACTAAAATTAATCCTCAATCTGTTTAATTATTCATTTTTTTGCATCAGTGTTGCATTTTGTTTTATATTTCATTTCTCTTTCTTTTTTTTAAATAATTTTTCATTTACAATTCATTACGGCAAATTGCCTTCATTTGTTCGTTTTTTTTTTTCTGCGTCAACGTATTTCATTTGGCGGCTTCGTCCGTCTGTTCTGTAACAGTTTCAAATGCAATGGAATGTTTTTATTAATGAGCAATCAATAAACCGGTACAGTTACAGTTTAATTGAGGCATTAAAAAAATGAAAATATCGAAAAAAAAAAAGGTTATTATTGCACGTATGGAACGAAGTTCTCCGAAAAAAAATTTCACTTAATTTCATCAAGTAGTTTTTTTTTTTTTTTTTTTTACAACGAAAAAACAATGTGTTATAATACCGTGCAAAAGGTTCGATTTTTAGGAAGAAAAGCTAGTAATAAAGATGGGGAGGGAGTGTCGGCACTTTACATGGAGTTATCTCCCGTGGAGTGTTCAACAAATTCCATAATGGCTGACTTCAACACGCTCTCATAAGAACGTGTTTTTCCGCTGTAAAAAAAAAACAAAAACAAAACTACTCGATTAAATTAAATGAATTTTTTTTCGGAGATCTTCAGTCCAAAACGCACAGACTGAGCAGATGAATTTTGCTGGTTATCTTTACGATTGCTGTTTCCACTTCACTTCCGGTTTCTCCTCTCTATGTTAAGATTTTTGTCTACATAATCACGTTATTATTTAAGGATAGCTCTTCTTAACATGGAGAGAGGATGGGTCTTCCTTTACTAATTCTATACTTTCACTTAAATTAATTATCAAAATATATTGTAAAGAATCAATTACAAAAAAAAAAGCAACAAGAAGTGAAGTCGAAACAGTAATTGTAAAGACAACCGTATTTGAACTAATCAATCACGGCATATCAAGTCTAAAAAATACTCGAGAATAAGGATTCATGTAATGGAATGATTCTCAGTTAAAAAATAAAGAACTTTTAAAGATTTCAAATGCATAGTAACTGTGTTCTAAAATTCATAATGATCGGTAAATTAGTTTAGGAATGAATAATATGCATGCAGATATTTAAGCTTATATAGAGATATTTTACTAACGAGTCATCATTATCAAGTCGAAAATCCATTCGAGGATCAATAAGATGGATCGATTATCCGTTTAAAGATGAAAATTTTTATCAGAAAATTGCAAATGATGAATGAACAATGGTTGCTTACATGAGAACAGTTTATGACAAGCATTTGTTGACATTGGATTTGAAGACAACCATGTTGTAGACCTCAGGGAAGCAGTCCTGTTGTAATGTGTTCCACAGCATGGAAAACTCTTATAAAGAACTTCCGTCCATGGAAATTTCACTGAATAGAGGGGAAAAGGAAAACGTTTTTGGTGTTATTTTTACAAGGGAATCACCGCTAATTTAGGCTGAAAGACAACTCGAGGATAAAGATTAATGAGTGTCGGGTGGGCGGCGAGATAACACAGTAATCATCGGAAAGTGAAAAAAAATTGGTTAAATTAGAATATTTAAGAGGACGGCTCAATAAGAATTTGTTTTCATTGGACATGAAAACGATATGTTCTAGTCAGCTGGAAAGCAGCCCCGCAATATAAAGTTCCACGGGATAGCAATTCTAGTAAAAGAATTTTGTTCATAAAATGTTCGTTTAGTTTTAGGCACATATGCAAATATATAGGCAAATTGTTGACAGTGGCTGTAGCTAGACGAGTGTTTATTGTGTGAATGTTTTGCAGGGGGATTAATTTAAGCTCAGTCGAGGTTTTGCCACAAACATAACAATAAAACAGAGATAAACTCGAAACGTTCCCTTAGCGAGAAAAATGTTACAAAGGCGAGTTTCTGCTGTGAATGTTTTACAATGATGAACTAAATGTTGCCCAATCACGTTGACACACCGGTTCCTGCTGGATCACCGAAGTTAAGCAACATTGAACCTGGTCAGTACAAAAATGGGTGACCTTTTGGGACTTCCAGGTGCTGTATGTGCTTTCCGCTTATCTCGGCATTGTTTTCAGTCGTCCAGTGTCGATTCAGGAGAGGTGTGGTTAGGGATTTCGCGACCCTTGCCTCATAATTACACGCGCAACTGCCCCTACAGGGGGTATCCTTTGTCTTTCGAGACTGAACGGAGGTATCGATCGAGATGTTGAAATTTTGTTAGTTGGTCAGCCCGCTTGCGTTAGAAATAGAATTTCGACATTTATCCACTTATCTTAATAATATATCTGTTAGTCTGTCACACTTGAGTTTGAACTAGCATATTTATTTGTCTGTCACAATTAATACGAAATAGCATCTTTATGTATGTGTCATACATATTTTTGTTGGTCTGTCTTTAATGTGAAATAGTATTTTTATTTGTTTGTCACTATAATAATATGAAATAATATGTTTGTTGGTCTATCACATATAATATAAAATAGTATTTTTGTTTGTCTGTTACAATTAGTATGAAATACAATTTTTGTTGGTCTATCACAATAAAAATGAAATAGCATCTTAGTTGGTCTGTCACACATAATATGAAATCATATTTTGTTGGTTTGTCGCAATTAATATAAAATAGCATCTGTCACACATAATATGAAAAAGCATTTTTGTTAATCTTTCACAATTAATATAAAATACCATTTTTGTTTGTCTGTCACACATAATATGAAATAGTATTTTTGTTGGTCTGCCACAATTACTATGAAATAGCATTTCGTTGGAATGTCACATTTTATATGAAATAGAATCTTTGTTTGTCTGTCACATATATAAAATAGCATCTTGATTTCTCTGTCAAAGTTCATATGAAATAGCATTTTTGTTGGTCTCTCACAATTAATAAAAAAATAGCATTTAGTTAGTCTATAAAAATAAATATGAAAAATCATTTTTGTTGGTCTGTCACATTTAAAATGAAATAGCATATTTGTTTGTTTGTTACATTTAATATGAAATAGAATCATTGTTGATCTGTAACACATAAAATGAAATAACATTTTCGTTAGTCTGTCACAATAAATATAAAACAGAATTATGTTTGTCTGTCACAGTTAATATGAAAAAGCATTTTTGTTAGTCTGTCACACTTAATATGAAATAGCATCATTTTTTTGGCTGTCACACATAATATGAAATAGAATTTTGTTGGTCCGTCACACTTAAAATGAAATAGCATTTTTGTTGGTCTGTCACATTTAATATGAAATAGCATCATTTTTTTGCCTGTCACACATAAATAGCATTTTTGTTGGTCTTTCATAAATAATATAAAATAGCCTTTTGCTTGTCTGTCACACATAATGTGAAATAACATCTTTGTTGGTTTATTACAGTAAATATGAAATATGATTTTTTTTGGTCTGTCACACTTAATATGTAATAGAATTTTTGTTGGTCTGTCACACATAATATGCAATACCATTTTTGTTTGCTTTTCACAATTAATATTAAATAGCATCTTTATTTATAAATATGAAATAGCATTTTTGTTGGTCTGTCATAATTAATACGAAATAGCATCATTGTTTGTCATACATAATACGAAACAACATTTATTTTGGTCTGTCACAATTAATATGAAAGAGCATCTTTGTTTGTCCGACACACTTAATATGAAATAACATTTTTGTTGGTGTGTCACATTCAATATGAAATAGCATCTTTATGTGAGTGTCATACATGATATGAAATAGCATTATTCTTGGTCTGTCACAATTAAAATGAAATAGAGTGTTTGATGGTCCGTCACAATTAATATCAACAAGCATTTTTGTTGGTCTGTCACAAATTATATTTAATAGCATATTTGCTGGTCTGTCACAATTTATATGAAGTAGCATATTTGTTGATCTGTCACAGTATATATGTATTAGGATTATTGTTGGTCTGTCACACTTAATATGAATAAGCATTTTTAATGATCTGTTACACTTCATATGCAATGCCAATTTTGTTTGTTTGTCACAATTAATATGAAATAGTACCTTTTTGGTCTTGTCACACATAATATAAAATAGCAACATTGTTGGATATCACATTTAAAATGAAATAGGATTTTTTGGTGGTCTGTCACATATAATCCGAAATAACATTTTTGTTGGTCTGTCACACCTGAGTTGGGAATATTAGTTTTGCTTTATTTCCCCATTGATATGAAATATTATTTTTGTTTTTCTGTAACACTTAATATGAAATAGCATTTTTGTTGTTTTTTCACAATTAATGGGAAATAGTATTTTTAGTCTGTCACAATTAATATTACATAGCAATCTTTTTTATGTTGTCAAATTTAATATGAAATAACATTTTGATAGTCTATCATAAGTAATATCAAATAGCAATTTGTTGATCTGTAACGTTTAAATTTTAAATAGCATTTTTTCGTTAAACGTGCATATTCACCGGACGTATCTTAAGATAGGTTTCGTTCCTGTTTCGATCCGTTTTCGTCACATTCCATGAAAGAAACACCGATTATCTTGTTCTTTAATTACTCGATTAGTTCTATTGAAAATCTGTGTTTCTGTTATACTAAATTACTCGATTGACCTTTACGATGGCATTAAAAATAGATACAGATTTTTGCATATATATATATATATATATATATATATATATATATATATATATATATATATATATTAGGGGATTAGAACAACAGTCTGAAGAGCAGAGTATATTTTAATGTATTAGTAAATTCATTAATACAATTAAAATAAAAGAAAATATTGCTCATCATAATGTAGATATATAATACGCTCGATAGCCATATATATATTAGAGGTATTTTACTATTGAGTAAGATGATTGATAATTTATAATTAAAATAAAAAATAAAAAATCGGTTTCATAAGAAAGAACAAACAAAATCAATAAATTTTACGATCGTTTCGGAACCGATGTTTTTTTATTGAGATAGATAATAAGGCTTGGACAATAATTTTATCATAAAGTTTTGGAAATAAAGTTTCCTCATCAGCAAAAATATAGGGTGGGTTTTCTTAAAGACGCCAAAAATAAACCTAGCATTTTTTTAAGGATCTTTTAATGGTTCGCCTTCGAAAAGCCATAAGTATCATCTTCAAAGTATTCATTTGGATGGTAAATGTTTTTGGTGTCTTTAAAAAAACATTATCAATCCTCATACTCAATATATATATATATATATATATATATATATATATATATATATATATCAATCCTCATACTCAATATATATATGTGTGTGTGTGTGTGTGTGTGTGTGTGTGTGTGTGTGTGTGTGTGTGTGTGTGTGTGTGTGTGTGTACTAGCAGAAGTACCCGTGTTGACTGAGTTCAAAAACAGCCTACAGAAAATGGACTGCGATTGATGAAAGTATGATAGGTTATGAAAAGGAGGGGGTTGTAAAGAGATAGGTTTTGATACTCAAAGTTTTTTACCCTAAGCAAAATATGATGAAAGTAAAGATAATTTTCGCGAAAATATATTTTTTTATATCAACTTTGTTTCCATTTATAGTCCAGAGTGACCAACAAAATGATGTTTCCTTACAAAGAGAAAATGTTATATATATAATAATATTAATATACAAGAAATAAATGTTACCATAATCAATAAAAGTTACTTTTATGGTAGAAAAGTTCATTGGTTTGTATTTTTAAGTAGTTAGTAAAATAATTTTTTTTTTTAATTCACGAACCGGTTTTAAAAAAAAATTAAAATGACAGCGACTTTGAAATGGAGAGCCCCGTTTTCAATTTGAATGAGGGACACCTGAGCATTCTGTGTTAACAATTTAAGAGAGTTCCGTCAACGCAAGGAATATCTATAAACATATTTTAATGTTTTCCGTTATTTTGTGCTTGAGAAATATTCAATTATGGCATGTGTAGTTTATATAAAAATTCATGTAAGTAGTTATCGCCTCAAATTTCGTTTTAATTTCGGTTCGCTGAAATTATTTCAAGTAAAGAGCATTACAAAATATTTCAAAACAAAAAAATATGAACTGAACTTTTATTGACTATTGTAACATTTATTTCTTGTATATTTATTTTTTCGGGTAGTTATTTGTTGGCTTTTCTGCTAATTACTCTTACTAAATAATATCGACGAAATATCGAAAAACAAAGAAACAAAAAGAGTTTTGAAAAATAATGAAGCTTTAATTACTTTAGTAAAATAATCCGAAACAGCAAAATGGAATGTTAAAAAAGTAAACACGTAATTCCTTTAGTTTTTGTTAAGCAAAGAATCGATATAAATATGAATAAGAAGAAAATGGCGCACTTTTCAAGCAGAACAGCTTCGTTTCAGTTTTACAGTATTGAACGGTGTAGTATTGCGCCGTCGGATTCAGGGTTGTATTATTGTACTGTAAAGAACACGCAGAAAGGGTTGTAATCAACTGAATTCCTTCTAGTACACTGACAAAAAAGCTTGAACAGCTATATAAATAAAAAATGAAAAGGTTATGTAAATGTTTTTAAGAAGACACGTAATCATGTGAGCAGGATTTTTTCCTTCTTTTGACACGATAACAGGTAACGTTCTTATTTTTTATTATTTATCTATTTATCTATTTTCGAAAAGTGGCACGTGCAAGTGGAGAAGGAAAAAGCAGGGTTATGCAAAATTTGTGTTGAGAATTGTCTAAAGTTCCGACTTTTCCTTTGGGGGGGGGCTTTCACTTTAATAAAAACGTGAATTTATGAGGTGAATTTATTCGACACAATATGATTCAACTAAAAAAATTAATAAAATCTAACGTGAATTAAGATTAAAGTTAAGGTGTTATTGTGAACGCTCACCACTTTTAAAAAACCTTGTTAAACTTTGTGACATATTTACATTCTATGGAGGTCAGGCGTGAACGAACACCCCATAATTTTTTCATACCATATTTCTTCAAACTGAAACATAATTATCAAAGTATACTTACGCAAATAGATGAAAAGTCTTTGTTAAAGTTTGTGCCATATTTCCATGGAGTACAGGCGCGAACGCGGACCTCACAATTTTATTTTCCTATCCCTATTTAAGTTGAAACATACTTATCAAAGTATTCTCATGTACATCTATATCAAAAACCCTTGTAAACGTTTATTTTTCTTTTTCATTTTTTATTTCCATACTTTGGGGACCAGGCGCGAACGCAGACCCCACAATTTTTATGAACCACTGTTCTGCCAGATCAAACATACCCATTCCTGATCCTTGATACATCTTTTATCATTATATGTAATCAGTTTTTTAAAATAGTCAACAATATAAGAGCCTATTCGTGACCAGACACGCACACACACACACACACACACACACACACACACATACACACACACACACAGACGTTCAGCTTTATATATATATATATATACCGGTTTTATCGATTACTTTCCTAGATGTAAATCCAATGAAACTCGCGCGATTATTAAAGAGTGCTCAATGCAGGATAGAGCAGGTATATAGTCTGTTTATTATACAAACGTTATCAGTTACATATGTGCATACATATTGTAGTTGTGTACCAATTTAGGGACAACACTTCATCAGACCAAAAGAAGAATTGATATTGAAACGGGCATCGAATTGGTTTTTATAAGAAACGGGCGTCACATTGGTTTTTATATGATATTTGGGTGCGAGTAGTATTCTGGGTACAATTGGGGTGTATACTTTGTGAATGTGACCAGTAGGGTGTTATCGAAGGTGTGGTGGGGAAGGTGAATGCTATTTCCCGTGTTTTAGCCTCCATTAGTAGGGCGATGTTAGCTTTTAGGTTGGTGGTTATTTATTGCTATTGTTTTAAAATTTCCAATATCCTTAGGTTATTTTTGTAGTTGTATATTGGTGACTTTGTTTTTATCTGTTTATTTTATTTTATTTTTTTTTTTTGACAAGTGTTATTTTTATTTATGAATGTTTTTTTAAATTTGTTTCCTTATCTCTCGTTTTTTCATCTCTCGTTTTTTTTAATTTTTTATTTGTTCATTTGTTTTTAGTTTTCTAGCTTTCTGAGTAGGGGTGAGGGAAGAAGAAGTGCTATTTCTAACGGTTAAGCCGTTGACAGTTGAGAAGTGTGAGAATTCTATTAGTCTAGCGGCTATTTTTCTTGCTTGGATCTTTTATATTCCTATAGTCGCTACTATAAATTTGTTAGGTAGCTTTTATTGTCCTTTGTTTACAGTTCGTGACTTCCTATTGATAAGTGTTTTTACTTTTTGTTTTTTGTTTATTTTTAAAATTAATTTTTCAATTTACTTTTTTATTCTTTTCTTTGCGTTTAGTTTTTCGGATTCCTTATTTATTTATTTGTTTGTTTGTTTGTCTATAAGATATATGTTCTTATGATTAGGTTAGTAATAAATAACACTTATGTTTTAATGGTTGGGTTAGTGTAAATGAGAACAGTAACAGAAGAATCCAAATAATACGAATCAATTTTGCAATTTCTTTAGTTCCTGGTTTCTTTGAAAGCATAAACAGCACATACCTCCAGTCTAGCCAACTTCTTAATTGCAATAAGTGTTTTTAGAAAGTATCTAACGCGGATTAAATCTTTTGTTGCGATTATATAAAGGAAAAAAGGTCAGTCAGAATCAAATATAGATTTATAAGATACGAGACTGTATTGGTCTATAGTCGAGAATCCAGCCGACTTTTCTTTGTATTTTTTAAAAATATATTGATTTTACATATCACCGATTTTATTATTGATTTCATAACATTATTATTTTGTTAGCTTGCTACAAACATAAAAAGGACAATTTCAATTCCATTTTTTCACGGTACACTTGAAGTTATGATTGGCGCTGAAGAGTCTCGATCAACTTTATCGATTTATCGATTATATCAAAACTAATCTGCCTGAGTCGTCAAAAATAACGACATACACTTATTCACTGTTTCTTAACTTTACCTACAACGTTTATGAATAAACAGTTTTGTTTATTAACAATACTAATACTTCATGTTAGCTACTGCTGATGTTGATGTTGTTGATCATCATTCATTCATTTTGTATGAATCAGATGATTTTTACTATCATTAGTTTCCCCGATATCTTTCCAGTTGGAATTCTTTCTAGAAAGATATCGAATACTTAGGTGAAGGACCGCATGCAGGTTGTCAACATTCCTAAGTAAAAGTGTTTCTATGTAACGAACTGGTATCGAACTTGGCACGTGAGTCATTAATCACTTACTCATCGCCACCTTTCTGTTGCTGCTGCTAGTGTTGTTGTTGTTGTTGTTGATGATGATGATGATGATGATGATGATGATGATGATGATGATGATGATGATGATCGAACTTTTGCACAGGACCAACGAAGATTGGTCCAGGATTTTATGGTCTGCATGAAGTCCTCCACGCTGAATGCAACTATTCATTCGGCCATTTTTTACAAGCCACATTGCCACTGAGATGCAAGTGGCTACTGCGATCTAGGGACCATATGCATACAAACATACAAATTTGACGTTGTGTTGCGAGATATTTATTCACATTACATTTAATTTTCTGCATGCTATTATAGCCAAGTAAGCAAAAAGCAGGAAAAGAAGTCCAAAGTTTGACAGTTTGAAGAAAGACACTATTAGAGTGGAGAGGGTTACGTGTTGATTTTTCAAGTGAAGTACATTTGTATATTTACGGTGACGGGGCAGAAGAGATGCAAGCTTGTCGGAGCACATTCCATTGAAGTATCTTTATAAATTGAAGCGGAATAGTTTAGGCAATGGCAATTTCTCGAGACACTTTATGTAAGGAGCTAACAAGAACGAAAACTGATTATTACAAAGGCAGGCGATGCCTATTAACATTAGTTTTGAAAAAAAGAAAAACTAGAGCTGTAAGTACAAAGGAAACAGTAAGCAGGAAGAGAGTTCCACAACCTTGCAGTCCTTGGAAAGAAGCTACTGCAATAGGAAGCTGCATGACAATGAGGTATTAAAACAACGAACTGATGGAGACCTTTGGACCAACAAGTCAAACGAGCTGGAACAAAGGAAGCAGGAAACAGATCAGACAATTCTGAGGAACACATGCCATAATAGTAATTGTAGAAAAGACTGAGACTAGTAACAGCACGTCTATGAGAGAGGAGTTGTAGTGAAGAAGAAGGTACAGGACCAATTGGATTACAGATATGTTTCTGCAATTTATCAAGAATCTTTAAATGGCACGCACATTTTCCAACTCAAATATAGCAACTCTAAAAATGGTCTGATAATAGATTTGTGGAGATAGAGAATAGCCTCCGGTGTGAAAAAGCGTTTGGGAGAACAATAAAAAAATAAAAATTGGCATGTCAAAAGCCAAGTTTTATTTACCAGCTTAAATGCTATTCAGGTCCAAGTATTATAATCCGGCCAATATAATTGTATATAACATTATGATCATCTGACTCTTTTACATAGTAGATAATCTAACTCTTTAAAATTGGGAAGTATTGTCTGCATCATTTTCTCGTCCCCTTTTTTGTGTCACTATATGAACACAGTGATGGCGTCGCTCTGCGCAGGGTCATGCACATGCGCACATCTATCTCACTTTTGATCGCCATTTTACAAAGGCGGTCTTTTTATTTCCACTTTTTTCATAAACATTTAATGTCATTTTGCTTCTCATAAATTCGATTAGCCATTTGATATGAAACTATTACGGTGGCCACATTTTTCTAAATGGCATCACATTAAAACAAATGTTTATTTGTTTTATATCTTTATCAAATTTTCTTGTGATAAAATACACTGTAGTAATCTCCCTTTGTGAATTGAATTATTTAGGGATTTCGCTATTTTTGCTTTATTATGTGTAAAACCGGCTTTCGAAAGCTAATATGTAATGTCCTTTTCTCCTCTTTGCATCCTTTTTCTCATAGAAAAGACTAGCCTGGGTATCCAGCGTTGCCCGGGTGTTTGGAGGTGTGTGTTGAGCAAAAAAAAAAATAATAATAATAATAATATATATATATATATATATATATATATATATATATATATATATATATATATATATATATAACAGTAGTAAGTAGGCTCGAACCCGTAACGCGCCAGAGGAAAAAGAGATGAAAACAAACAAACTGTCTTATTGATGAGCTTACCGTGGTTGTGACGTCACGGGTGGTTGAACGCCTTTTATTTTACGTGGTTTACGCGAGCTTTGAATGGCTTGCAAAAAATGTCAGCGAAAAAAATGACCCTCTCTGTACAAAAGTGCCCACTTTTGGGCCAATTTTTCGATATTTGTCGTCCAAAAGGGTCGAGCTTAAAAATGATCTCGTGAAAATATGTCACCTCTGTCGAAAGTTTTGGAAAAACATGCATACATGCATGCATACATGACGATTGCAACGTCTTCTCAGACGAGTGCCACTCCCTCAGAGACTTAATTTCATGAGCCCAAAAATGACTTCTATCGCCACAGGACCATTTTAAATGCCTGAGGGAGTGTCTATACACAGATGATGTTACAGGGTCTTAGCTTTGTACGACAGCTAAGTCTCTCTCTCGGTTCAAAATGTTGAGATCCAGCAACAAGTAAGAACAAGATTGCCAGCAACAAGTTAAACTGCAGACAAGCTTAATGCGGGTACTGGTCTCCCGCCTTATGGTTTTTTAAATCCGACATTTTCTTCTCCTAGAAAGGTTGCCTTCATCACGGCTTATGGGAGCCCTCTCCACCCCAACACACACATACATAAATACAAACACACACGGTGCTAGTTGGTCGTTGACCCTGAAAAAGGGTTCATTCGCCTTTTGGAAAGTCTTGTTTTTAATCCTTCAGGGAGACTAGCCACCCTCCTCACCAAACAAGTCTGGTGAGGGAACCAGTTTAGTCGCCGGTCACCCGACCATGAGGCAGGTGGTACTGGGTTACGTGGTACCTGACCTGATCTCACATACATACATACATACATACATACATACATACATTTAAACAGACAGGTGAGATTTATATTATAGATGTTGCGAGTCTGTCTCTGCTCTGTCGTTATTTTTATGGCAAGTGCTCAAATGAGTTCCAATCTATGCCCACCCCTGCAAAATATGTGCAGCATAATATTTATTGTTGTTTTTATGACAGTCAATATTTATCAAGGTCTAAAGGTCACTCGAGGATAAGGTTATTGTGTGTTAAGTGATCAGGGAACAACAGCGTAATAAGTAGTGGTGGAAATTGGGTAGAATTGATTGTTTAAGGGGACAGCTAAAAAAACTTATTTACATTAGACTTGAAAACGGCCATGTTGTAGTCAGCTGGAAAACAGGCCCGCGGTACAAAGTTCTATAGGCATGTATTTCTAGGAAAGAAGTTTATTATTAGTAGTAATAGTATTATTATTATTATTATTATTATTATTATTATTATAAACAAATTATTGTTGAGCAGTCTACTTAAATTAGTACATTAGTCTGAAATAGTATAGCCCGTCATGACGTCACTTTTGACTCGGCTGACCAGCATTCAACCCCCAGGCCACTAAGAATTATCAAGGAAAAGAAAAGAGAATGACACGGACAAATACAGAAAGTTAGCCACATTATCCACGATTTTCATTACGCATACTCTACCCAGGTTTTTCTTTATGGAAATAGCTTCACAGAAGATATGAAGCCACTTGATATAAGGAACTAAAAATATTATTCCAAGGTCAAAACTAGCCAACGATTATTGTTAGATGGATAGATATAGCAATTCTCTCCCCTTTGTCAGAAACATGGTACATAAGAACTAAAAGACAAAATAAGAAAATCGAAAATAAATTCGTTGTTCACTTTCTACCTTCCTGCTTTTCATGTGTATGTGAATGTTGAGCTACTGACCACTTTAGATTTTACGGCCTATCCTTTTCCCTTAACACCGCCTCAATGTATAATATAATTCCTCCAAACTTGCCACCGTCCACTTTCGGATTTCCTCCCTTAAAAGCATAGTTTCTCGATGTCGGTCTATAACAAGCAAAATCTCTACAAAGCGAGGATAGCCAACATCAATCGGAAGAATTTTGCAACTTTGAGAACCTAAAACCGTGATTTCAATTTTGTTGCAGTTGAAGTGGATCGATTGCAAATATGATCAATAAAGTTAGACCAAAATCAGAAAAAATCAATAAAATTATTTAATATTATAATCGATAATGAAGAAATCAATAATAAGTAGTTTCATGAATTAAATGCATTCGCTTAAGTCAGCTGTGAGCAAACTATGGCCCGCCAGCGTTTTATATGGCCCGTGAGCGTTTTATATGGCCCGTGAGCGTTTTATATGGCCCGTGGGGCGTCTTAAATATTTTCAAACGGAAAATTAAATTGACTACAAGTGTGTCTTTCTTTCCGTTCTTATTTTTTTGTAAATTTATTTTTCATGCAAACAAATGAATACACTAGAAACTAATCTCACTGCTTTTATGTATTGGTATTTCATATTAAATTTAGAGTCTTGCTAAATCTGTCCTTTTCAAATACCAATGGAACTAGAGTACTGAATCTGTTTATAGTTCTAAATATTTTATATCCCACTCGTTTGTGTCCGAAATCTATATATCAAGTGAACACCGCGCTTTATTCTTGACATGCGGATAAAACGAACGCACACATATCCAATGTAATTAATGAATGTCAGTAGTTTAATGGGGATATAATTTAATAGTGACATTTAATGGTTCAAAGACAAAGCGCCATTCATTAACCATTTTAAGAAACCTTTTTAACCACTAATTTTCATGAATGAAAGAACCCTACATGACAGTCCATTTAAACGTCTTGGCCTAACATCCACAGTTAATACGAGTTGGAACAATTGCATAGAAAAATACTGCTGCAAGGAAAGTAGTTTGCCTTTATACATGCTAGAAAACTTGTTACTCCTGCCAGTATCTTTTATCTCTACAAAGCCAGCATGCATTGTCAAAGCAGGGCTGGTGCATCTCTTTCTTGCACTGGATGCAAAACAGAGTTTCTAATCAAATAAGTGCTGAGCTAGCTGCCAACCTGTAGCGTCTGTCATCGCCGAAGTGTTGCCACTCGAAAAAATAAAACAGTGATGCCAACACAATAGAAAATAGAAAACGCAGTAGTTCTTTGTTGACCTACAGTGTTCCACCATTAAACTGAAATACTGGTGAGTTCATCTACTAGAAGTACAAGTGGCTGCCAGATTTTGTAGGATTCCAAAGCGCAGCCAGGGATTTTGTCCAGCACTGCTTAGGTTTGTGTATTTATGGCTGGTTCATATATCTAGAAGTAATTCAGAGACAATTTAAAAATTTTTTCGTTATTATATATTTTTTTTTCATTATTTTATTTTTACAATTGTTCATTATTATATTTTTTAAAAAATTATTATTTTATTTTTTTAACTTTTCCGTTGTTTTATTTTTTTAATGTTAGATTATTTTTTAAATTGTTCACTATTTTATTTTTTAGATTTTAGATTATTTTATTTTTTAAATTGTTCGTGATTTTCTTATTTTATTTTTTTATTTTATTTTTTTACATTGTTCGTTATTTTATTGTTTAAAATTGTTAATTATTTTATTTTTTAGTTGTTAATTACTTTATTTTAAAATATTTAAATTATTTTATTGTTAAAATTATTCTTTATTTTATTATTTAATTTTTTATTATCTTATTTTTAAAATTGTTCGTTATTTTATTTTTTAAATTGTTCGATATTTTGTTTTTTAAAATTGTTAATTATCTTATTTTTGAAATTGTGCGTTATTTTAGTTCCATAAAATGTTTCATTATTTTAGTTCCATAAAATGTTTCGTTATTTTAGTTCCATAAAATGGTTCGTTATTTTAGTTCCATAAAATGGTTCGTTATTTTAGTTCCATAAAATGGTTCGTTATTTTAGTCCCATAAAATGGTTCGTTATTTTTGTTTCATAAATGTTTTCATTAATTCATTCTCATAGATTGTTAGTCATCTTAATTTCTTAAAATTAAAATTTACAGTTTTCCACAAAACAATATATTAATCTAATAAAATGTTAGTTATTTTATTCTCATAAGACATATTTGTCGCATACAATTATTTGGTATATAACATTTTCCATGTATTAGTTTAATAAATATGTGTTGTATAATACTTCTATAAAATTGTTTTATAATTTTTCTATAATAACGACACATTAATCTAATGAAATTGTTTGCTATATTGATGAATATTAATGAAATTGTTTCTTATAAAAGTTTCATAACGTTTTATATTTTTACATAAAACGATGTAATTTTTTTACATAAAACGATGTAATAATCTCATGAAGCTGGTCGTTTTATTAATTCCATAAATTGCCCGTAATATTAGTTTCTTGAAATTGTTCGCTGTATTAGTTTCTTTAAAATATTTTTATAATAATCGCATGAATTGATTTATAATCTCATAGAAATATTACTTATATATTGTAAAATGTTAGTTTACACTGTGTGTAGCTAACCTAAAGCGAGGTTTCGAACAAAATACTTCCTTCGCGGTTCATTTCTCAGATCTCGTAACTACAAGCAAGGAAGTAAACTGGACTCTCTACTAGTGAAGAAGGTTTTTATGACAAATGAAATTTCCTCTATTCTTATAAATATCCACCAAACTATCGTTAGTCTTGAACGTTAGACCCAGTAGCTACACTTTGATAGCTTAGCGCATTATTTACTAACTGACAACGATTAAGGAGCTCTATTCATAATAGATCCAGACATCGCATAGAGAAGCGAAGGTTGCTCCAAATAACCCCCGGCTTCCGGCGGATGTAAATGGGAAGGGAAATCTTCTAATTCCTTCCGTATAGCCAGTTGAGAACTTAACCAATCAGACTCCATCTCTTCTCTTTCCTCATCCGTGACACAGGAAATCTGTAGTTTGCAGATGGGAAACTCAATTTCGCTTATGAACTCCGAAATTTCTCGGTGGAATACTGAAAATGTAGCAGACGTAATTTCTGCATCACCGGACATTTGAAGCCTTCCTTTTATTTTAATCTTCGGAATGGAGATCCTGGCCAGGTGCTGCTCCCTGGAAACTGCCATTATTAGAGGCTTCCATGACCTGTAAAATAAAATAAAAAAACTTTGCTGTTGATAATGCCATTCGGCGTTTCCTTAGGAATTCGTGTTAAACGTTATGTATTTTTTTCGCAAATTGTTAAAAAAAAAAAAAAAGCAGTTATCACCGTGCGTAGCTGGCCTGACGCAAGGTTGTAAAAAATACTTAATTTGTTTGTTCTCGAGTTTCTCAACTACAATTAACAGAGAACGTAGAGCTCTCCACTAGTGGGGAAGATTTTAGAACAAATGAATCTATTAGTGCAAATATCCACCAAACTATTGTGCGTCTAGCATGTAAGAAGAGCCTCCTCAGTTCCAACAGCTCTACTTTGGTAAGTTAGCTCATTATTTACCACATATATTAGTCTCTTTAATTATTTTATATTTTACATAAAGCGACCAAAAATATCATAAAATTGTTGGTTATATTTGTCTCATAAAAGTATTCGTTGTATTAGTTTCTCCAAACTGTTCGTTCTGATAGTCTTTTCAAATCGTTCGCTATAACAATAATTTTTTAAAATTATTTTTTATGTTAGATCCGTAGTCAAATACTGAAAACAAAGAAATTGACATCCCTTCCTATTATATTCACGTTATTAGCTCGACATCGACGTTCATTATTCGTTGCCAAACACTAAACTCGTTCTCCTTCACAAATTCTCTTATTTCTTATCGCAACCATTCCTTTCATATACAAATTATATTTTGAAACCAAACATCCTCATGATTTTTAAAGGTGATTTCACATCATGTAGATCTTACATCTCGGGTTTCATACACAGTCAGACTAAACTAGTTATGACTACACAACTTGACAACTTGATGCACGGCCAGAGTTAACAAGCCCTCATTAAACGGCCAGATTAACTAGCCCTCACTACACAGCAAGGCTTAACTAGCCCTTATTACACTACAAGAGATTAAACAAGCCCTCAATACACAGCTAGACTAAACTAGTCCTCAGAACACAGCCAGATTTAACTAGCCCTCATTACACAGCTAGGCACAACTAGCCTTCACTATACGGCTAGACAACTAACCCTCCATACACGGCTTCCAAACACAAAAACGTCCGACTCGAATCGTAATTATCTTCATAAAACGACGATGACAGTTTTCCAAAAGTCCGACTCTCGAATGCTTATTTAAAATTCTCCATAACATAAACAAGTTTCTTTTCCAAAACTGCCCACCTGTGGAATACTGTGCCGTTAGCTTGCTTCCAGGTTGAATACAACATGGTAGCTTTCAAGTCCAATGTAAACAAGTTCTTGTTGAATTGTCCCCATAAATGATCAAATTCTACCCAATTTACACCATTAAGGATTACGACACTACCACCTTACATTCACCCTTATCTTTGAGCGGCTTTCAGGCCTTGATAAGTGGTAACTCCCAAGTAAAAGAAAACACGTCAATCACAATTTACAAAAAGTTCGACTCTTGAATTATATAAGCAATTCTGTAAAACATGCCGACGCCAACTGGAAACAAATCTGATTCTCGTCTCATAATTAAAACTTCTTTCATATAGAATACTGTTTGTTATTTTAGCATCTTAAAATTGTTCCTCATAATTTGTTTTATAATTTTTACATAAAATGATTTGATAATCTCATAAAATTATTCGTTATATATTTTTTCCATAAATTCTTAAGAAAAAAAAACTAAAAGGATGGATAAGCAAATGTTGTCTACTTTACTGAAGAACAATATTTCCGAATATAAATACGAAAAAAAGCCAAAAAATATACAAAAATATACACACAAAATAAATACGAAAAGAAAAGTCACGTACAACAAGACTAGATCGAATAAGAAAAACCATATTCGCTTAAATACCAGTGTTTAATGCCATTGTACATTTCCTTATAGTTAATTAACGATATGAGAAAAATTGATTTTTATGCCCAACAAAGACGGCACAAATCTTAATGGTAAGACTAAAAATATATTGAAAACAACAAAAAACTAAAAATATATTAATAACACAAAAAATAGACAAAAAGATATAATCCCCCCCCCCAAAAAAAAAGAAAGTGAAAAAGTTAATCTTGAATCCGCCAAATATATGCCCTGATTTTTGTACCAAAAACAACGATAAGTTTTGCATTAATATATATATATATATATATATATATATATATATATATATATATATATATATATATAATGCTCCTCATCTCGAGTTGAGCATATTGAGAAGTGATACACAAATTACCATTAGCATATAAGCGACGCTCTTTGTGTAAACAAATCGAGCGGAGGTATTTCGGACGATGTCAAAACATCGTTAAACTCACTACGCCAATAGCGTAACGGTTAGGAGCCTTGACTGTCGTACAGACGGTCGGGTTTCAATCCTGGCTTGAGATAGTTGCCTGTCTAGCCGCACTGATGTTTATGTGGATGACTATATATATATATATATATATATATATATATATATATATATATATATATATATATATACACGTACGGTATAATCTCGTTGATACACGGGTTTTCGCCAGATCACCGAAGGTAAGCAACCTTGAGCCTGGCCAGTACCAGATAGGTGACCATTTGGGAAGATTAGTCGCGATACGTACGGCGCTGAGTCGTAGTAATTTCCAGGTTGGTATCTGGGGTCACATTAATTCACTGGGAAAGATGCACCCCCTCCCCAGTGTTCGTTTAAGACATGCATATAGGGAAAATTCTGATGTAAAAACCTGCGGTCTACTGTATACTAGTCTTGTGGCAGTTATCTGTACCGACGAAGGTTAGCAGTAATACCAAAAGCATGGTTGGTTCTACACAAAGCCTTCACCCCTATACACAAATCATCTGTGTGGATTTCCGAGCAACTCAGTTGTTGTGGTGGAACTTCATACATCGAAATCGACGGGAAAGACCATTATATATATATATATATATATATATATATATATATATATATATATATATATATATATATATATATATATATATATATATATATATATACTTTTTATTTGCTTTACAGCTTCACATAAGAAGTTATATATTGCTACACATTTATAAGTGTGTTTCGGTCGGCCAGTTAACAGTAACTAGAAACCTACAAAAGTAATGTCCGGACTTTACTTTTGTATAAGTAACATCACCTGAAGAGGCTTCTATTCACTTGTAACTGCCTGACTGAAACACTCTCATGAATTTGTAACGATTTATAAATGCTTATGTAAAACAAATAAAAAAGAGTATATCTTGCCTTACTGCGGTATTGAGCACTTTTTTATGAACCGTGTTAAAATTTGATTAGTGGTTTCACCTCTGGAAAATATTAATCTGGAATTATAAATAAACTAATGCATAATGCAACGAGGAAACACAGATACATGTGCTTGTAACTATCAATTATTGTATCTACTTTTTTCTAATTTTCTCATCGTTTTGTTCTAGATGGGGATGGGGCATCCTACCAGCTGCCAGACATTCACCTGCTATCCCCTAGATTCCAGCCCAGAGACTCCTTTAAATTATAACCATTCCTTTAAGTGCAATTGTTTTTATCCCTCTTGCAATTGGTTTGCTGGGTATATTTGCTAGGTAGTTTATTTTAATGCTTTTTCATGAGTTTGGCTGCTCCTATAATTCCTGGAATGATAGCGGTCTTCCTAAGATTCCAATTTCTTTTCATGTCGTACTTAAGATCTTGGTATTTCGTTATCTTTTCCCTCTCATCTCTGTTTAACCCAGAGACACTAACTTTTACTAAGACTGCGTCTTTCTCCTTCTTGTTCCATATCATTATATATTTTATGGCTCCGTTTTCTAGGCACGTAGCTGTAGGAGTTGCAATGGTTGTGTATGGCGTATGACTTATGTTTGTTCTTAACATTGGCTGTTGCATTTGATATTCATCATTTTACAGATGACCCAGTGAAGATATTTACACACTTTACCGTATAGTGACCATCCACTTCACAGCTGGATATCAGGTGACTCACACTCTCTACTTCTGTGTAGAAGAACTTGCATTTGTTATGTGTGTATGTTTGTGTATATACCTATATCTGTGTTTATATGTAAGTGTGTGTATCTAACTGCGTATGTATGTCTGTGAAAGTATATTTATTTATGCGTAAGTTTATGTGTAAATGTTTTTATTTATGATGCAGCAATGCTTATATCAATACGTCTATCAACAGGAACATCTGGCGTTACCCCGGATTGAATGATTTGTCCGATGTCATCTAACCCACGAACGATAACACAGTATTACATTCATGAGTAAAAGAGAAACATCAATCTGAAAATGATGACTTCCGGTTAGGAAATCGAAAACTGACAAACGGTGTTTATCAAAAACACAATTCTTTATTATTTTCAACCGCTTAAAGTATAAAGGAATTTTTAAATATTCTAAATATAAAAAACTAGTAACTAAATTATTGAAACATATTTTCAAGATAAAGTATTGAAAAAAATGCATTCAAAACAAAAAAATAAATCGAGTTTTTAAAAATGATTTATTTTATTGTCGAGAATTATTCATTGTAACAGTGAAAATGCATTCGAAATGGCGTTCGAAATCACGTTTAGAATCACGTTTTATTCGGGGAAAGTACCCGGAAATGTCGTTGTTATAAAAGAAAAGGAGTCGTGTTATTGATTGTCTTCTGTTCCTAACGACGTACTCTGCCTACAACGTGTTGGGTTTAAGTGTGTAAACGTATGTACAACGTTCCATAATAACACCTCAAGAATATTGAGATGATAGTTCGACTTAGCACTGTGTAAAAACAGAAGCCCCCACATTTGAATACCAGTTTGAACAGATATGTGTATTGACTAGGTCATTATCGGTGGCAGATTTATGTGCCGGAAAATTCCTGGATATTCTTAAAACCGTGTGAAAACATACATTATTAAACATACTACGTGTTAGACTATTCTTATTTCTAAACCTTGGGATATTTTGCCTACGTAGTACGCTCTATACTAATATAGAAATTTATAAACAACAAAATTTAAATTCTAATTTCTCTGAACATTTTCGATAAGGATTGATTTTTCGTATTCTTTAATTTCTTCGAACTACTGTTTTTATATTGAGTGTTGGTTTTGCAATTTGTAGTGGATAAAGTACTTGATAGAAATTCAGTTATAAGTTACACTCTTCTGGAGATTGAAGTTTCAATCCTCGGTGCGGGCGACACTAAAAATACAATTGCCAATTACTTGGAACTTCTACCTAGTCATGGCTGACGGAAAGCGAGCATACTACATCCCATTGATTAAATAAGGGTTTCATTCGAAATTTCGTGCCGATTGCCGAGTTCGACAGAAAGCTTTCCGAGTTCAACAAGATACTCATGAAGAAGATCGGAGGTTACATCGACTAAAACGTTGTGAAAATGAGAATGGTAGTCCGAAAAATTCAAATAATATGAACACAATTCTGATGACTTTCTAGAAATGATCTAATCTGGAAATGCTAGTGAATTGCTGAAATAAATGAAATCCACAATTATCAGATTGGAAAAACAGCAACGACAGAATCTATTATCCCGTGGTATTTCCCAACGAAAACAGATCGATAAAACGGAACATAGAAATCGATATGATTTAATCGATGAATGCTGCGAATGGCGGCTATTGTTCATATTGTATTCCCAGGATAATAAACGTATAAATATGACAGAAAATGAAGACGAACATTGACCTTGTGAGTGAGATAAGCGCAATGATGCCTGCAAATGATATCGCCATGGGATATCGCTATGACTTATCGCCATTGGATATTATTCGTATACAACGTAGAAACCAATTCAAAGACTCAACAATAAAACATCTAGATATAATTTTTAAAGAAAATAAAAATAAAGAAAGCGATCTTTGATTCTATTCAGTTTTTCTAATAAAAGAAATGTAGTTAAAGAGAAAAGTCTACTTGGTGACAGCTTCCGGCTTTGAAACCGAAAGTTGATAAGCAGCGTTTATTTAAAAAAGAAAAAAAATCATAATTGTATACTTTTGGGCGAAATTTTAATTTCATTATTTTGTAAGCATTTCGTTAAGGGAATTAATCAAAGTTATTTTATCATTAACTCTAGATTCGTCTTGCAATGTCATAAGACGCCTAACAAGTAGAACGTTTATCCTGACAAAGGTGTTTGATATTATTATTTGTAACAAAACTAATAAAAATGTCCAATAACAAAAAACAATTCGATTTTCTTAGGTGTTGAATACTTTTTTAAATAGTGAGGACAAACTGACTATTCATAATTATTATATTTCTTTAAGCAAAAAAAAAAAAAAAAAAAAACATTCAGCAATAAATCTAAAAACAATATTTCCAAAAAATATTCCACCTAAATTATTCCAAATCATCATAATTTATCAACTCTTATTCTAGGATGTACGAAGGGCAACAATGGCGATTAACAAACGTATCCAAATCTTTACATTTCGTTCAACTATTACAGTATCATTATTGCACGTGCATTTATTGCGTTACCCAGCAACTATAAGCAATAAAATAAAATAATCTAAAATCTAAAAAATAAAATAGCGAACAATTTTAAAAAATAATCTAACATATAAAAAATAAAATAACGGAAAAGTTAAAAAAATGAAACAAACTTTAAAATATAATAATGAACAATTGTAAAAATAAAATAATTAAAACATTTTAAAAAATATAATAACGAACAATTTTTAAAATTGTCTCTGAATTACTTCTAGATATATGAACCAGCCATAAATACACAAAACGAAGCAGTGCTGGACAAAATCACGTGCTGCGCTTTCGAATCCTATAAAACTTGGAAGCCACTTGTACTTCTAGTAGATGAATTCGCCAGTATTTCAGTTTAATGGTGGAACACCGTAGGTCAACAAAAAACTACTGCGTTTTCTATTTTCTATTGTGTTGGCATCACTGTTTTATTTTTTCGAGTGGCAACACTTCGGCGATGACAGACGCTACAGGTTGGCAGTCAGCCCAGCACCTATTTGATTAGAAACTCTGTTTTGCATCCAGTACAAGAAAGAGATGCACCAGCCCAGCTATGACAATGCATGCTGGTTTTGTAGAGATAAAAGATACTGGCAGGAGTAACAAGTTTTCTAGCATGTATAAAGGCAAACTACTTTCCTTGCAGTAGTATTTTTCTATGCAATTGTTCCAACTCATATTAACACTGGATGTTAGGCCAAGACGTTTAAATGAACTGTCATGTAGGGTGCTTTCATTCATGAAAATTAGTGGTTAAAAAGGTTTCTTAAAATGGTTAATGAATGGCGCTTTGTCTTTGAACTATTAAATGTCACTATTAAATTATATCCCCATTCAACTACTGACATTCATTAGCAAATAGCTGCACTAACTTGTGGATGCTTTGCGATAGGCAAAGACTAAGGGAGTAAAGCCTGACAACAAAATCCGTTTTGGAGTTCCGATAGGTGGATGGTGAACTACTGCAACACCTTTCCGGCAACCCGATCAGCTGTCATCTTCATTCGCTTGAAGGGTTGGTGCATAGACCGAAAGAATGAAAATGATAAATCTTTTATGTGAGAAAGGAACACGAAATTTCATGATGCGATCACAGATACTGGAAGGAAATTCCATATTATCAACCAAGGATCTTTTAATCGCAAAACCGACTTCACCATTTCTACGGATACCCTCCGACTTACCAATCCAGAAGAGAGTGTAGCCTGATGATATCTCTGTCATTTGATCTTCTCCTAAGAGACGGGTCTCTGACAATCTGCATATATCATGTTTAAGCGTATTGAACGACCGGTTAACGCCGGACTGCCAGCTATTTCACCTTCTGAAATATTTTTGTGCATACACTACCAAAATTGGTGTAAAAAGGTTGGATCATTCTATCTCTCCAGAAGGTATTTCACTCTCGGCACAATCTTTCCACGGTCCTGGATATGACCTAAAACTATATCCGATGTAGGCCTTGTAGGCCTTGGGGAGTGTGGAACCACCCTTTAATTGCCATTGCTCCCAGGTCCACTCTGACCCGGAGTCGTAGTACCTGTTAGGGTCCCAACTATGGGTTAAATAGAATCCGACTTAAAAAAAAACAAATATACTCCATTAAAAATCCTTCCTCAAAATAACTATATTCGGCATTAAATAACCTGAAAAAGGTTGATATTCCGTAAAACAAAAACAACCAACCAACCAAATCTTTCCACATTTGCGAAAAAGCTGATCAGAGCACCATTTCCTGCATTGACAGTTTTCAAAACCGGTTGTGAAACCTAGTAGTCGATATCCTTTTCTCTTCCTTACAACCTGTTTCCCACAGAAGAGTCTATCTTCATTTTCATGACAAATGCTCAATAAAGCTCCAATCTACGATACCACCCCTGAAAAATAGTTACAACAAACACTTGTTTAGCTACAACCACTGAAAACATTATCTCCCACTCCCTAAACGCAAGTTTCATGAAGAAAATTTCTTTGCTAGAACTGCTCGCGTGTGGAACTCTATAGCGAGAGTCTGCTTTCCAGCTGACTACAACATGATAGTTTTTAAGTCCAATGTGAACAAGTACTCATTAAGCCGCCATCTTAAATAATTGAATTTTATCCAAGTTCCATCACTACTGACCATTAAACTGCTGTCTCACTGACCACCTGACTATTATTATCCTCGAGTGGCCTTTGAGCCTTGGTAAGTGATGACTCCCATTCAAAAACGCCGGAAACAATAGTACTTTGTTCAGAAAACAACTTAAAACGGGTTGATAGGCAGTAAAACAACCAAACTTCTCTAAAAATAAAAGTAACAGTTTTGTGTTAGAGATTGTCTACGGGATGTCCCTCGCCGTCATTGTGATTAAAACGTTCTCTGCAAAGCGGAACAATAACAGAGATTATAGCAACAACGACAAGACGCAAAAATTCGCTTGAATAGCAGTGTTTGATGCCATTACACAATTTCTTACGATTAATTAACCATACATATAAGAAGAAAAAATGGATTTCTTTTTTGGTGCGCAAAAAGAAGATAGTTAATTGTTGGTGCTAAAAATAGAACAAATGTCTTCGAGACGTTCGGTAAATTGTTTGGATGGGGCCCGCCAAACCGTACTAAACTGAATGCCTAAAGAAATACAATTACCCATCGATTTAATACGTTGAACCTAAAAATAGAACAAATGTCTTCGAGACGTTCGGTAAATTGTTTGGATAGGGCCCGCCAAACCGTACTAAACTGAATGCCTAAAGAAATACAATTACCCATCGATTTAATACGTCGAACCTAAAAATAGAACAAATGTCTTCGAGACGTTCGGTAAATTGTTTGGATGGGGCCCGCCAAACCGTACTAAACTGAATGCCTAAAGAAATACAATTACCCATCGATTTAATACGTTGAACCTTAATCCCTTGATTCAGCAAACTGATCATTATTTTGGTGTGAACCTCCCCGATTATGTGAATGAGAAGGTTATATCTAAATAAACTCAATAGTTTCTCTGAAACGGTCATACATTATACCGGGTTTTTTTTCTGATTTCTTTGAACATGCAAATGAACTCATATTAATTTATTAATTTCATTTGCCTCTGATCCTGGATATGACCTTAAACTATATCCAGTGGTGAGGCCCCAGCTTGCAGGCTTTGGGGAGTATTGAGACACCCTTTAATTACCATTGCTCCCAGGTCCACTCTGACCCGGAGTGGTAGTACCTGTTAGGATCCCAACTATGGGTTAAATAGAAACCGACTTGAAAACAACAAATATATTCTATTAAAAAAATTTTCTTAAATCTTTGGATTCGGCATTAAATAACCCGAAAAGGGTTGATATGCCGTAAAACAAAAACAACCAACCAACCAAATTCATTTGCCTCAAATTAAATCTACTTTAGCTCTAGAAGACTGACTCCACCCTATTGAGCTTATTTTATACCCGCAGTATTCATATGCGCCACCCTATTTTATAAGTGTTAGCTATATAATTAATTACCTTGTGTCGTTCGCAGGTTCTGGCTCCAGGCCGTATATATATATATATATATATATATATATATATATATATATATATATATACATATATATATATACATATATATATACATATATATATATATATATATATATATATATATATATATACATATATATATATGGGAAAATCTTTTTAATCTGTTTTTGGCCAGAAATTTGGCTGTGAAGGGGTCAAAATCAAACGATTTGACCTTTGAAAACTCTACCAAACTCATCCGCCAATTTTGGGTCTAAACACTTGAAATTTAAGATGTAGGTTACTTGGACATGGATGAAACTTTTTAGCTTGATTTGAGCACAAGACAATAAATGTTAAGGGGGTCAAATTGGGGTTAAAGCTTTTGAAAAAGTTGACCGCTGCGGTCTCTACCAAATGACTCAGCCAGTTTTTGGTCTAAACATTTGAAATTTTACATAAAGTGTATTCTAACATAGGGCAAGCTTTTTAATCAGTTTCTGGCCGAAAATTTGGCTGTCAAGGGGTCAAAGTTCAAAAGATTTGACCTTTGCGGTCTCTAGCAAACTATTCAGTCAATTTTTGGTCTAAACATTTGAAATTTTACATAAAGAGTATTCAGACATGCAACAAGCTTTTTAATCAGTTTTTGGGCGAAAATTTGGCTGCCAAAAGGTCAAAGTTGAAAGAGTTACCTTTGTAGTCTCTACTAAACTTTTCCCCTAGTTTGGGGTCTAAATGCTTAAAATTTTACATGTAGGTTACTTGGACATGAGTCATACTTTTTAAATATTATTTTTAAAGTTATGAACAGTATATATATATATATATATATATATATATATATATATATATATATATATATATATAAAGTTTTTTTTTTACAAAGGAGTCACCAATTATCAGAGCCCGGAGGCCACTAGAGGAGGTTGATGAGTGTACGGTAGTCAATGGGATAATATTGTAGTAATCGTTAGTAGTGGAAATTTGGTAAATTGGATTACTTAAAGGGACGATTCATCAAGAATTGTTTACGTTGGACTTGAAGACAACCATATTGTAGTCAACCGAAAAGCAGGGAAACGGAAGTGAGTTCCACAGGCGTGCAGTTCTAAGAAAGAAGCTTTGTTCATGGAATCTACGTTTAGGTTTAGGCACAGATAAAGAGTGGGAGAAATTATTGATAGTGGTTTCAGCTAGATAAGTTCTTTTTCGTGAAGGTTTGGCAAGAGGGGTATAGATTGGAGCTCAGATGAGCACTTGCCATGAAAATAACGTCAGAGCAGGAACAGACTCGCAACGTCTCTTCTGTGAGAAAGGGGTTGCAGGGAAGAGAAAAGAGCATCCCTTAATCGGCTACGCAGTTTCTTTTGAACTTTGTCAATGCAGGATAAGTTGCTTCTAGCAGCTTCTGCCCAGATGTGGCAACAGTACTCTATCTTATACAGGTACAAAATTGGATCGGCAGTGAGGTATCTACTGGAGCGGTAGAATGATCCAAGCATTTTCTAGCGAAAAATGTCGCAGAAAAGTGTTGGTAGTAGCTCAGTATGACTAGAATGAAAACATCATACAACAATAATAATAGTGATGCAAAGAAATGAGGGGTTGCTTGAAGCATTTCCGATAAATAAGTATGTAGGTATTTATCAAACTTAATAGCAATGCAAGAAAACCGGAGTGGTGAAAGAAAGTATATACAAATCGAAGACAATGTCTGAAGTATTAATCTTCATAATTATTTATTTTTCTTCCATAGATCTGCCACATACAATGTCAATAAGTATAAGACGTACTGTTAATATTACTAAAATCCAGGATGGTGGAAAATTTTATGATGTTTCGGAAGAAAATTACACTTCTCAAAAAAGAAAACAAAGCTCGACCCATCTAATGGAAAGCCGAGATGGTAAAAGATAAGACGAATAGGAATACATAATTGAAGACAATATTTATTGTGTTAATATTCATAATTATTTATTTATTTTTCAATAAATCTTTTATATACAATATAAGTCAATATAAGACGAAAATCTGGGATGGATAAAAATCTGATATTTCTCAAAAAAATAAAAGAAATCAACAGAAACGTCCAAGACGACTGTCTATATGAAAATAAGGAATAATAATAATAATAATAATAATAATAATAATAATAATTAATAATAATAATAATAATGATAAATAATAATGATAATAATAATGATAATAATAATAACAATAATAACAACAATAATATTAAGAATATGATAACAATAATAAAAACAATTTTAATAACAATAACAGTAATAAAAACAATATCAATAATAAGTAGACTAAAATAATAATAGCAACAATAACAAACTGAAATGTAATTGTAAGGTTCCCCTCTCATGCCCCCTGCTTTTCGCTTCCCAAATAAGTGAGGAGAGTCAAGGAGGATGGAAAGACCGAGAAGAGAAAGCACTCAGCAGACTCCGCTAGTTGAGTGCAAAGAGGACTGGGTTCTTGGGAAGCCTTATTGCCACCCGAATTCCAGTCAAGACCAATGGTTGTTGCCAACGATAAAGCAATGGTAAACGGCTATTGCGATAACGCAACTTCTATCTGCAATGGTTATCGAAAGAGTACGAGAAATCACTTAGACTCCAGAGATCACCACAAGTTGTTCTCAATGAGAAATCTTTGATGATAGCCTGCGTGACTACTCTAAGTGAGTAAATACTACTACTACTACTACTACTACTAATAATAATAATAATAATAATAATAATAATAATAATAATAATAAAAATATCAATAACAATAATAACAATAAAATAATAAGAAATATAATAATAACAATAACAACAATTATATTTACAACTTGGCCTTCGGGACAAGATCAAAGTGTAGTATCTGTTCTTCAGATGGTGCACTTCAATTTCTTGTTCTCTGTCAGTGGAGGAGAAATCCTTCGCGGCTGAGACAATTTTATTTTTTTTCCTTTTCTCCACGTTAAAAAACGACCCTGGTGTCTAACTCTGTCCCGTAGGGAGGCATTATAAATAGGAACAATGATAGCAATACTAATACTACTATTAATAACAATAATGATAATGATAATAATAACAATAATAATAGTAATAATAATAATAATAATAATAATAATAATAATAACAGCAGCGATGTTAATAATAATAGTAATAATAATAACAATAATAACAACAACAAAAACAATAATAATAAAAATAATAACAACAACAATAATAATAATCATAACAACAACAATAATAATAATAATAATAATAATAATAATGGAAATAATAATATAATAATAATAACAGCAATAACAACAACAACAATAACAACAATAACAACAACAACAACAACAACAATAATAATAATAATAATAATAATAATGGAAATAATAATAATAATATAATAATAATAATAACAGCAATAACAACAACAACAATAACAACAATAACAACAACAACAACTACAATAATAATAATAATAATAATAATAATAATAATAATAATAATAATAATAATAATAATAATAATAATTCACCTATTGTACATAATAGACCGAATTGTTTGGTGACGAAGACTCGTGTACATACTTATAGCCAGTTCGTTTTCTACCAAAAGAATACGATTTGCCGAAACACACATTTTTTTTAACTTGCTGCTTTTTAAAAATGACTAATACTTTTGAAATACCTTTGTGTTGATATATGTAAGAGGCGTTCTATAAGTAATGTCCCTTATTCTTTTTTTTTTCTACCAAACATGGATCAAACATGGGATTGCAAATTGTAGTGTTATAATGACTGAATTTATGCGTTTATGACCTGGATATATCATCCTTCTATTGCAGATATTGACAGTGGGTTACGCTAAGAAAGCAACCCTTGTCATGGAGATGCATCAGAAGCAGCGATACGCTATTGAATTCCAAGAAAAAGCGCATTGAGAATGGTGGTGACCAGCCTTTGAGATTTGAAAAAAAAAAATCACTCGACCGCCGGTCGAATGTGAGGGAAAATTTACTCGCCCCAAAATATTTTTACTCGTCCGACTTTATGTTTTTGTTTCAGTCAATAATAGTAAATAATTTTACGATAATTCAAGAAATTAACGTGTGTATAATCTAACAAGAAAATATTTGTTTAACTCTTGTAAATCAACTATTTTATTACTAAAAACATTTCAGTAAATATTCATCAAAACGTTAAAATACAACAACAGTTTCTTTATATAGCATTCATATTATTGTTCCATAGAAATAAGAATCATTTCTTCGGATGCTTGACGGACGATGCGTTTTTTTTCCATTTTCAAATGTTCGTCTTTACTTTTGTAAGCATGAAGTGTGTGTAGTTGTAGCGTCGAAGAATTTTTTTTCAAAATGAATTTCAAAATCAGAGAACTAAATGAAGGTGACATTTTGACTACACGCCGAATGTGTAAATTTGACCTCTTGTTGACCTTTAGCGTGACCACTCTTTTTTCAATACAATATTCTAATGGTCTCACAGATAGCGATGAAAGAATTCACAAATGATGAGACATAGGTCATTATAAGTTACCGCATATTTGAGGGTCGTAAAATAAATGAATTTTTCCCCGTTTCTTTATTTAAAGAAATTTTATCAACTGGCGGGCGAGTGATTTACGACTTTTAGTCGCCCCAAGAAATCTTCAATCGACTGTGGCGACGGGTTGTGCAAAGTCTCAAAGGCTGGTGGTGACTATCTAAAAATATAAATTTTAGAGCACAAAATGCCACTCATTTTCATGGTACTACTCCCGTGTTCGTAGCTCTTCAATGTTTTAGTTTAAAAAATAAGAGATTTTAATTTTGGAAGGACTCGCGTATGATCAAGTGCATTCCGGACACTCATGCACAGCCATTATTCATCGCTGGCAAAACTACATTAAAAATGGTGGTGACTATGTAGAAAATAAATTCTGAACCACAAAGAGTCGCGCTCGTTTTATGGTACCACTCCTGGCTTTGTAGGTCTTTAACTTTTTTGGTTAAAAAATAAGAGACTTTAGTTTTGGAACGACCTTCCTAATATTATTGATACTAAATTGGTATTATATTTTTTCTATTTATTTAATTGTTAGTTCTTTTAGACATTTCTTATTATTTTATTTTATTTTTTATTTAAAATTTTATTTTTCATTTTATTTTATTTATTCAAAGTTTATTTTATTGATTTTATTTATTTAAATTTATTTTTTATTTTATTTTATTTTATTTTATTTATTTATTTTATTTATTTATTTATTTCATTTATTTAAAAAAATTATTTTATTTTATTTATTTTAAATTTTATTTCATTTTATTATTTAAACTTTTATTTTTATTTTATGTATTTAAAATGCCAGAGATTGAATAAGAATCAACAGATGTTTCACATTTATATATTTTATTGTCATCGAAATGGGTGAAATCGATCATCTTTTTTAATCAAATCGATTGATTGCATGCTCTAATCGCGGACCGACTGTGGTTCACCGAAAGGAAACCTCACATGCCTCGACACAGTGATTTAGTCCACAATACATTGTAGTCTACATTGCACTGTAGAGAATCTACTGGTGATTTTATAAAATTATATTTATATAATGGCTTGAATTAAAGATTAAAATGCAAAAGTCAAGTATCATAGTTCAATTGTGCACTAAGCAGAAATATTGTTTTCAAACACGCCTCTGTCTGCCTGACGCGCATTAAACTTTTTCCTCGAGTCGCCCTTGGGACTTGATAAGCGATAACGCCTATTAAAGAAAAGCTCGGGTATATTTTAGTCTAACTTGGTATATTTTAGTATAACTTGGGAATCTTTATGTAGAACTCAAGAACCTACACGGAATTTCGAACTGCGTCCTTTATTTAATCCACGCAACCAGAGTTCGAAAAGATACACCTGGAGAAGGCCAGAGGTTCCATCGGCCGAATTATTGTGAATATAACAATCAAGATGAAAATAGTCTGCAGAAAATAAATAAAATTATCAATCCTCATCTCAACAATTCCGAAACATAATTGTATATTTGAATTCTTTGAACTTTTGTTGTCATCTTGAGTTATATTCTTACAGCGTTTAGGCCGATGTAAGCTTCGACCTTCTTCAGATGTATCTTGTCGAATTTGGAAATTTTTCTATCAAACGAAACTTTGGAATGTGTACGGAATAACAAACTGAATCCTTTATTTAGGCTAGGTTGCTGTAGTTCCATTAGGCATGAACAGGTAGAAATCTTAAATTAATCTTGATTGTATTCTTAGTATCGTCTGTACTGAAGATTGAACCTTCAACCGCTAGAAGTCTGTTATTTCTAACTAATTATTACTTAGCTTAATATCACAGGTCTTTGCGAAATTCCGAAAAATAATCGTTTATATTTATTTATTTTATCTGGAAAATGGGTTCTGGTTCCTGTTTCATGCATTTTTTCATTTTTTTGAGTTAAACAGTATTTCTATATCTGTAATGTAGTCGTTGATGTGCAGAAATCAGAAGTTCTTAGTATTAATGCTGGAGTCCCTCAGGAGTCCATCCTGGGCCCTACTCTCTTCCTGATCTATATTAATGATCTTCCAAATCACATCCTTACATCATTCGTAGACATCTATGCTGATGGCACTACTATCTATGATAGCACATCTAAGACCGTAAATGACCAGGTTCTCTCTGATTCTCTCTCCTCTGATCTTGAGCAAGTGGTACAATGGGGAAAGAGGTGGCTTGTTACTTTTAATGCATCTAAAACCAAGCTTTTATCTTTACATCATCAACGCTCTGATCCCCATCTGGCATCAATTGAAATGAATGGCTCTCGTCTTCAGGAGGCCTCATGTTTTGACAAGCTTCTGGGTTTGACCTTTACCTCTGATCTTAAATGGAACACATGCATTAAATCCGTTGCCAAGGCCGCTGGAAAAATGGTGGAATCCTTCTATCGATCCAGTAGATATCTCACTGCTGATGCAATTCTTGCAATTCTCTATCTATATTCGTCCAAGGATGGAGTACTGTTGCCACATCTGGGAAGGAGCTGCTAGAAAGGACTTATCCTGCCTTGATAGAGTTCAAAATAGACTTCGTAGCCTTGTGGGGGATGTCCTTTTCTCTTCCTTGCAGCCTCTTTCTCACAGAAGAGATGTTGCGAGTTTGTCTCTGCTTTATCGTTATTTTCATGGCAGGTGCTCGGCTGAGCTTCATTCTATAGTCCCCCTCGCCAAACTTTCACAAGAAACACCCGTCTAGCAGAAAACACTATCATTAGTCCCCCCAGTCTTTATCTGTGCCTAAACCTACGCGTAGATTCCATGAGCAAAGCTTCTTTCTTAGAACTGCACTTCTATGGAATTGTCTTCCGTTTTTCTGCTTTCCAGCTGACTACAATATGGTTGTCTTCAAGTCTAACGTAAACAAGTTTTTGATGAGCCCTTCCATATACGTTAACAAATTTCCCGAATCTCCATTACTAACGGTTACTATATTGCCCAATTTCTACTGTACACTCTTAAACTCTTATCCTCGAGTGGCATCTGGACCTTGATAAGTGGTGATGCCTATGTAAAAAAAAAAGAAGTAATATACGTAGTTGTGCATGTCTGTTAGTCAGTCTACTACAGAGTGATAATAAAAAAAGAGGAAAAGGAGCGAGACTAAAAGGTAGAGTAAGATAGAGGGAGAGAAAGGTAAAGAGAAAGGAATAGAGGGAGAGTAAGACAGATTAAGAGAGCGAGGGTGGGCTGAGCAGATTATTCATTTAAAAACTATATTTTATATATAATTTATAGATGTGCTGTTGTTTCATGAACGTGGATTAACCTTTCACCATTCTTCGAGTTGTTTTTATTTCGTGAGTCGCTTATATAAGACCACGAGAGAAAGAGAGAAGGGGAGATCCGAAATGAACGAGTACGTATGCGTGCTTCTACATGAAACAGTGATGATTTGAATGGATTTGTAATGGTTTTTATAACGGTAAAAGATCAATCCACGTCAATAAAACTATGATCCGTCTATGAAATATTTAATGTTTTTAATACATCATCTGTATTTTATTAGCTCTCACATTTGTAGTCTCTTTACAGCATATCTTTACACAATATATATATATATATATATATATATATATATATATATATATATATATATATATATATATAAAGAGAGAGAGAGATAGACAAAGCGAGAGAGAGAGAAACAGAGAGAAAGAGCGATAGAGAATTGTAAATGAGCAAGTACGCATACGGGTTTCTAGACGAACCGCGTTTTTTTTCTCTTTCGACTCAAGTCTTTTGTTTGCGCGCCGTCTGCTTCCTGGAGACAATCGTCCTACCAACGTGGCGCGCTCGTAATATCTAAAGGGAGATAATGATAATAATAATAATAATAATAATAATAATAATAATAATAATAATAATAATAATAATAATAATAATAATAATAAACAATTTAGAAAAAGAAAATTCAAAGACAATGAAACGAATCAAAAATGGCGCACAAATAATTGACAAATTCAAGCAACAGGAGAAATAATGGAATCTTAACGTTTTGTTTGCCTTTTCCTCTCAATTGCTGTCAACGTGATCTCGTCTGAATAGAACAACTTCTCGGTTGTTTTGCATGGAATCATTTTTTGTTTAAATATTTTTTGTAGCATTTATACTGTTTTTGTTTTGTTTTTTTATTTTTTCGTCAAATTTGTTTACCTTTTCTTTTAGGGGAATTGCAAGAACGCACAGATGTCAATAGGAATCTGTTTTATTTAATTTTTTATTAAATCCAGATATTTTTTTTAATTCTCTCCTCTCACGCTGTTCGAAAAATAATGTCTGATTGCAGAAGCTCACTGACTGGGGCGTTATTTGATAGGAATATTAATTCCTATTAAACACTGGTCAAGCATAATTTTTCCGTCATTCTTGACGGAGAGTGTACACTTATCACTCGATGAATAACATGAGTTTTGTTGAGTTAAAAATTGAGATATACAAATAGAGATTCTGAATCTTTTAAATGAATATTGATAATTCGTTTTATTTTGGACTAGCGGGGATGCCCGGCGTTTCCCGGGGGTGTGTAGGTGGTGTAGTAAGGAACCCCGGGGGTGTAAAAGAAGTGGTAGTAGCGGGGAGGGGGGAATTAAAACAACAGTATGCAGAGGTGTTAAAAATGCAAACAAAAAAGTAGTAGTAGACAGGTAGGTTCGAACCCGTAACACGGAGAAAAAAACCTGACGTCTTAGCCGATTTCTCCATGGTGCGACCAGAAGTCCCAACCGTCAGAATTTACAATCGAAAAGGGAGCAATAACTTGCTAAAATGACGACACAAAAATCGACCCCTCATTGTATAAAACGGCGAAGTTTAGGGTGTAGAAATTAATGATTAGGGCCAATTTTTCGATATTTGTCGTCCGAATGTTCGACGTTTTAAACGATACCAGTTTAATCAGATTCTGTTGCCTCTATCAAAAGTTTTTTGCGAGACACACACATTTTGCCCAATATATATATATATATATATATATATATATATATATATATATATATATATATATATATATAGATAGATAGATAGATAGATCTCATCAGAAAGACCGAATACAGAGGGAACTAGATAGCTATGATCATCGATGTCTGCATAAGCAAATCTGATACCTGTAGAAGAAGACACGCACACATATATATATATATATATATATATATATATATATATATATATATATATATATATATATATACTCCTAAAAATTTGGGCTTTTTCGGAATTGATATTCATATTAAAACCCCTTTTTTCTATTTATTTAAAAAGAAAATACAACTTTGTCATGTATGGATCGTTGAATTGCATTCATCGGCAAAAGATTAATCTAATTTGCATATTCTTTTAAACATTCATTTTAATTAATTCCCTATTATTTTTTTTTTCGTTTTTTCATGGGATTATCATTTTTAATTAACTATTACGTGTAATTATATTCATGCAAATATTCTACATGATTTATACTTGCGTAATATTTGCGTAAAACTGTTATAGTAAACAAACAACTTTCTGTCGACTCCCAATTTTTATGACGTGATTTTCTCGCAGCCTTCATTTTCTTGTTCTTGCGTTGTTGTCTCTCGTCTTGGTGATAGCTGAGGGCATATACACTGGCTTACAAGTAAAACAGGTAAAAAGCACACACGGAGATATACATACTGAAGAAGGTTGATGGTAACGACCATATGTGAGGGTGTCGACAGACTGCCGTCGCTAACGTCTAACTTTAGATTTAGTGTTGATATGGCAACTAAACCCAAACAGAGATAAATTGTCCGTCGAGACCATCATTTTTTACAATTGAAGTCATCTATTCGTTAGCTAATATCATCGTCTGCTCCATCCGATTTGTCGATTTACTCCGATCTAATCTATGCTGAACTCTCTGTGCGAACTCTCCCAAACCAAACTAAGTTTCGTCCGCTCAGTCTCCTCACTATATTCACCTTCGACCGAAAATCCTAGATGTCTAGTTCCTTTCTCAGTTACTCTCAGCCAGTCTCCGAAACTGACTACACCCGTCTCTTCTCAAACCATCATCCATCTACCGCCACACAACTGACCATCAACGGTCAGGGAGCCGTCCCGTCTAGAGATAGCAGTAGATTTGTTGGCCTCTCCATTGTCAACCACTTATATTACTGCCTGATCATTTTTCATTTTGTGGATTATTCCTTAACATTCTTCGGGGTTTCAACTGTTGGTCGGGCGAGGATTCGTTCATGCGATTACATTAGTATAAAAAAATAACTTTCATCCGTAAGCTTCTCTGATAGTTTACAATAAGCTTTTTGCAATGGGTTCTTGAAATGCTGAAGTTCTTGAAATGCTGAAATTTTTTCATTAATATGCGTTACTATGAATCTTACGATGCTTCGGACACATTGGACGATAAATGTTGATTACTTTCATATTAACGGCTTTTAAACATTCAATGTTTTAAGCCTTCAATTATTTAAACATTCAAATTTGTAAGCATTCAGATTTTAAGTAATCAAATTAGTAACCATTCCAATTTTTAGGGGTTAAATTTTTGAACTATTAAAATTTGTAACTGCCTAAATTTGTAAGCATTAAAATTTTTGGGCATTCAAATTTCTAGGAATCCGTTTTTTCAGCATTCAACTTTTTAGGAATTCATTTTTTTAGAATTCAAATCTTTAGGCATTTAATGTGTAACATGGCCGTTACACTTTAACCTTATCGTTATATTTCAACCACTCGGACCCACACGTTGTCTGGTACTGTCGCAAAAGAAAAACAAAACCAAAGAAAGAAAGAAAAATCCAACTCAACATTTTTTAAGCGCAAATGAAATACTTTAATCGTGGTTCTTCCAAAATAACGCATTTTCATTATCTTTCAAATGTCTTTTCGCGCACCCATGTGTTTTACAACGCTCTGTCATAGAGCAAGTGTTTCTTAAAAGTCACTCTCCCCGCCACGTGGCGTCGGCTATAGTGAGCGCTTTCTCACCCTAGTTTTCACACGTCCATCTTCCCCGAATGGCAACTTGTTTCTCCTTTTTTTTTCTTCTTCTTTTGTTTTCTTCTTCTTTCCGTGACGCCAGCGCGTACACGTTAGCTTAATTTGCATATGTGCTAAGACGGCTTCTGCTGCTAATATTTTCGCGAGTCAGCTATCCTACAGCTGCTGATGATTTTCTCACATGCGTGCCATACGCGCGATGTTACAAATATTTCACAGTTAAAATAAAAGTGTAACTAAAAAGATAATGATTTGCAAGCCACCGTCTCCCCAAGCATATATTGTTGTCTTACCTGGCTGGTGCTTCAACCACTTGTCTCCCTTGAAGTAGATTTTGAAAAATAAAGCATCTAACTTAATAAGCTATCATGCTACACACTCTGTCGCCTCACCGCAATGTTTCATCTTTGCGATTGTTCTATATATATTTCAATCGAACGTGCTCTACTGCGCTTGTTGCATTGGTGCCTCTCGACCTAAATAAATGCGACCCACTCGACAACTAGCAAAACCCCATCCCTTTCACTGTATACGTACCCAGATGACAGAAGATTTTCTACTTTAATGGCTTCTTCATTACAACTGCTAGCCTTTGGAATTTCCTCTCTGTGCTATGTTTTTCTGAGTGTACTGATATTCAGAAATTTAAATGCAATTTAAACGTATATACTTCTCTCGCACTGTAAGAACTTAAGACACATGGGTCGGAAAGTGGAATTGAGAAGTCAGCACCCCAGAAGAGGGGCACTCAGACCTGAAAAAGTGTCTGGCCAGCCCTGTCGGTATTCCCCACTGAGGGCGCCTCACACAATTAGCTATAAACTAACCCCTTCCCAAAGAGATAAGGCAAAGCCTGGGAGGGAGAACCTCATATAAGTGCACAGAACTTTACCCAAAATCAACAGGAACCGGATCATTACAGAAATGGTTTTATCTCTGTTGGTTTTGGGGGTCCAGGAATTAAGATGGCCCTATTAATCTGGTCCCTAACGATACAGTAGCAGTATACATTGTTTGGAATCAATAAAACTAAAAATATATTTAAGTCAGATATTTTTTAAAGAGTTCTTCCAGTAGTGGAAAAACGAGTTTTGCGAGAAAGATAACCCGTTAGTCATGCGCGGTACGTGCACGCACTCTTATCCTACTTCTGTGGTAAGAGTTAGGATTAGGATTGATTATGATCAAGGTTAGGATTAGATTAAAATTAGGGTTTTAATGTCAGAGCCCAGCTTTTCACGTTGAGATCGATTAAACTTTCACTTCTCACCGAATTGAATTCAGAATAAACGCCACTGTGGAACGCATCGTGGAGTGATGACCACCAATCTGTGTGAGTTCATGCAGAGACTAAAATATAGGGAAATAATCTTTGCATGCAAATATCCAATGACATGAGCAAATGAGTGTTATGAACCGGTAAGTGTCCAGTAGAAAATATAGCTCAATATTTAATGAGAAAATTAATATTCATGTTGATGATACCAGCCTTTGTTTTGGTATTGCTTCTCGACCATCTCTCCCGGATTATTTGAAATACCCAGCTGATGTAGAAGTTGACGGATTGGGGTAAGAACTGGCTTGTTTCGTTTGATCCTGTTATGACTCAGTTCTTGTCTTTCAATCGTAATCATGTCACTTTTCTTCCTGGGATTCTTATGGGCGGCTCTGCTTTCGATGAGAAATTGACTCTAAAACGTTTTGATCTTACAAATCTTTTTTGGAGTTCATATATTAGATTCATTACTCTTTTCTCCTTCTCGTCAAACCGGTTCTCTCCACTGCTGTCAACGTTTTACAAATTTACTATCAGACTATGTATAGAGTATTGTTGTCATATTTTGGTTGGTGAATTTCTGTCCCATTTGAAAGTTTTTGATAAAGTACTACAACTCTCTCTCTCTCTTCCCTCTCCCCCCTCTCTCTCTCTCTCTCTCTCTCACACACACACACACACACACAGACGTGAGGTTGCTAGTCTCATGTTTTAATAAATACTATTATGGTGTGTGTTCTTCAGAATTGTTTGATTTATTTTATGCTTCCTTTGTTCCCGCTTGCTTGAACTCGTTGGTCTAGTGGTCTCTATTAATTTATTGATCTGATGTCTCATCACAATGCAGCTTCTTATTCCAGTAGCTTCTTTCCAAGAACTGCAAACTTATAAAACCCTCTTCCTATTCACTGTTTCCCTCCTACCCGCAGCCTTAATCTTTTTCAAGACTAAGGTCAATAGGCACCCAATGTCTTTGCCAGAATAATCTTTCGTCCTTGTTAGCTCAAGTGGTTTCACGCCTTGTCTCGTGTGATTTCCATAAAACCCCATGAAACTGGCCTTATCATTTTCTGCAAATGTATCTATAACCGTATACTGATAAACTTTTTTCTTATTGGGAAGGTGGCCGTTTATCAAGGCCTAAAGGCCCCTCAAGGATAAGGGTTAACGATTCTCAGGTTGTCTGTGAGACAACCATCGTCATAATCGGTAATGGTGGAACTTGGGTAGAGTTCGTTTATTTAAGAAGGCGGCTCAACAGAAATTTGTTCACATTGGACTTGATATAGGCTCACATAAATTACGTTTAGTTTAAGGTACACAGAGGAAAGGGAAAATGTTAGCAGTTGTTGTAGCTGTGAATGTTCTACAGAGAGGAGGGGGGCAGACCATAGGCTGAGCACCTGCCATGGAAATATCAATAGAGCAGCGTAGTGTTACACTGGCTACGTATCTTCTGTGAGAAAGATAAAGTAGGATGAAGAAAAGAGCTTCACCCAATAAATTTCGATCCGGTTTTGAATCCCGTGAAGGCAAAATAAAAAGGATACTCTTAGTACCTTCTCCCTGGATGTGGCAATAGTACTCCATCTTGGAATTATTTGGCTCTTTTCTTGCGATCAAGTCGTGCAGAGGTATAATGATTCCATATTGATGCTCAGGACAAACTTCTTGGTTGTATGTTCCAAAAACTCAAGTATAAGTCTTAGTACTTTTTCAAATGAACAAAGAAATTTGAAGAGGAAGAGAAAATAAAGAATGGAAAAATGCTAAAATAATTAAAAAAAAAGAATGTAAAAAAATAGAAAAATAGAAAATGAAAATAGAAATGTACAAATCTATATTATAAAAGACAGTTGTCTCTACGCATTTGTGCATATTTGTATGTCCGGCTAATCACGTTAAGACATCGGTTTTCGTCAGATCACCAAAGTTAAGCAACGTTGAGCCTAGCTAGTACCAGATAGGTGACCATTTGTTAATTCTAGGCGTGGTGTGCTCTCCGCTTATCTTGGCATTGTTTCTAGTCGGTTTGGACCTTCACTTGCTCGTGGTATTTAACAATGTCGACTTAGGAGAGGTGTGGTTGGGATTGTGCAACACTTGCCACAAAAATTCCACCCGCAGCCACCGTTACAGCGGGTATCCATAGTCTATCAAAACAGAAGGAAGCTGTCATGTCCGGCTAAACGTAAAAATAAATTAAAAAAATAAAAAAAATAAATAAATAAACTACTAGTCCTAGTACTGAGGAATACCGCGAAAGGAAATAGTTAGAATATGATTAGGTGTTCCCTCAATTTGGATGCCCGATGCGCCCGCGAGTGATTTCTTTTCTTTGTTCAATATTCTGGCGTTAAAATATTTCCTGGGTTGATGGCATTTGATATTTCCGCAAGCGACATGTGTCGCCAAGTCTGCTGGCTTCATCCCAAAAATCCAATTCGGTATATATGCGACATGATTTTTTTTTAATTATCGCAATTCTAAAGCAAAACAAATGGGAGGAGCCTTTGAGCGCCTTTTGTTGTTTAACAAAGGAGATGCGCGCTTATCTCCCTTTGCTCCGCCTTTTCCTCCTTGAGTTAATTTCTCTGTTGTTGTGGTTGTTCAACAGATAACCGAATGCAATTACGCTGTGTTTCAAAACCTTTCAAAGCTGAATTCAAATTTCAATTACGCGCGCTTCGCTGACCGTAAACATGTACGGTTGCGCGCGTTCAGTCGTCGCACGATCGATCCAGAATAGAAAGAGAAAAGCAACTGAAGGTGGGAGGAATACGCTGAATGAAAGAAAGCGTAAACATTAAGGATCAGTGATAATAATAATAATAATAATAATAAGAAGAAGAAGAAGAAGAAGAAGAAGAAGAAGAAGAAGAAGAAGAAGAAATTGGGAACCAGCCGAAGGTTGATTTGAGGAGTAAGAGGAGACTAAAAAAAAAATAATATAGGGGAATGATAATTGCTTAAGTAATAGAATAAACTGGCAATGAGATAATTAATAGAAATTAAAGAAAGAAAGAAAAATACGAAGAAAAAAGAAGAGTTCGTTTGATTGTTTTTTTTTTTTTTTTTGTTTTGGTTTTTTTTGTTTTTTACAAAAGTCAGAGAAAAATGGGATACAAAAAGAGGAAGATGGCACGAAAAGATTATTTCTTACATTTCGTAGTGTTTTAAAATAAATAATCTATACTTTCTCTTTGTCTGTCTGTCTGTTCCACTTTTTCTCGGAAACTACTAGCAGATCTGACTGAAATTTTATATGAACCTTTGTTATAATAAGGTGCAGCGAACCAAGTATTATAGTGTCCGTTAGATGGTTTTAGGGAAGAATAGGGATAAGTCACCACACATTTACTCTAGAATTTTTATCGAAAACTATTGAGCCAATCTGGCTGAAATTTCGTCTGGACCTTTGTTATTATGAAGAAGTGAAGTTAGGAGGACTGAAGAGAAGTATTAAGGTATCCGTTCGATGCACATTAAAAGGAATAATAGATATTAATATTATTAATGAGCACAGATTTAACCATCAATTTGCATAAAACACTCATTCTAGATCAACGGGCTATAATTTTTGGCCGTTTTTAACGAGCTAAACAGTGCACTATTTACATATCAAAGAAAGACAGAAATAAAAGAATGAAAAGAGCAATGAAATGACAAGACAAGAAAGAAATATTGAAGGAAAAACGAAACGAAAGATTTGGTTAGATTTGATTGTTTTGTTTTACAGCATGTCAAGCCATTTCGGGTTATTTAATGTCGAATCCAATTTTGGAAAAAAATTATTTTTTTCAAGTTCTTCATATCTTAAAATATTTATTTATAGTGTTTGGCTTGATTAATTTTCGAGGAAAATTGTTGACTTTTGTTTAAGATATTGCAGAACATGATTGAGTTTTGCAAAGGGAATGGTAAAAAATAATATCAATATTTGATGCGTTTTTTGGTTATGTAGTCAATATAGTCAGACAGCATAAACTCGTTGATCCAGTTGAAACGCAATGAATAAATAATGAAGGAAAGACTGAAATAAATAAAGAAAAAATGATGTAAAAGGGAGAAAGAGTTAAATAAAGAAAAAAGAAGAAATGAAAGAAAAAGAAAAGAGAGAAAGAAGAAATAATGAAAGATGAAAATGAAAGAAAGGACTTTAAAAAGGTATAAAGGACCAACGAAAGAGGGGAAAAAGAAAGCAAAAACAGAAAGAAAAATGAAAGAAAAGAAAAAGAAATAAAAAGAAAGAGACAGAAAGAAAAATGAAAAAGTAAGTAAGAAAGAAAAAAGAACAAAGAACGAAAATAAGAAAAAGACAGAAAAAAGTAAAGGAAAACACGAAAGAAAAAGAAAGAAAAACGCAAAAGGAAGAAAGAAAAAATTAAAAATGAGAAATGAAAAAAGAAAGAAAAAGAATGTAAGTAAAAAGAATGTAAAAAACAATAAAAAAGAAAGAAAGAAGCATATAAAGAAGAAGGAAAGGAATGAGTGTTTTTATTTCCTTATTTCACAAAGTTAAAAAAAAATACAAATATCGAAAACAAGGGTAAAAAACTGAATAAATAATATAAAAATTGAAAGAAACTAAAGAATTGTTCAGTTAAATTGTAATTTTTGTACAAGTTTTGTAAAGCGGAAGAAAATACGAAGGCAATTAAAGTAACAATAACACCCAAATAAAATCAGAGGGAAAAAAAAGGAAAAAAAAAACGCTGTAAAAATAAATTTTAAAAATGGATTCAAAGGTTGAAAGTGGTGATAAAATTAAATTGTGCGAAAAATTAAAAAAAAAAATAATAATAATAAAAAGGTAAATAAATAAACAATAGAAAACGAAGATACGGAAACCAAATATTTACCAATAAACGCGATGAGAGGCAGAATCAGTAGACGCAACGGTAACGCTTAAACGAAGAGCGTTTTTGAATAGAAAACCGCTTAAATTACTTAAACACATATACAAACAGGCACAAACACAGGCGCGTCAAACAATCCGCATAAGCATGGCTATATAGATAGATAAATACATCGACAGATAGATATAGATACATATATCCACAGATATAAGACTTGAGGGTCGTGTTTAGCAACAACCCACCGAATGCATTATTCGAAGATACAGTGCTAAACGCTGGAAACCACACACCCACACACACACATATCTACACATATAAATGCACGTACCTTGTCGCATATACGTGCACAGAAATTCGTGTACATCGACATATAAATTGGCTTTGACACACACGGCCAATGCCGAAGCGTTCCCAGAAGGAGCGAGGGGAAAGATAGGCCCCTTGCGGCGCCGTTCATAGATAGACATTAATAATAATAATTTTTCATCTACGTTCTTCGTCCTCTTTTTCTTTTCTTCTTTTTTTTTTGTGTTATTGTTGTTGGCGAGAACAGAAAAGAGCCAGAAAAGGCCGAAAATATATTTATAGATCCAACGGAATCCGTCGCGAAGATCTCAGATGATGTGGGTTCATAAACAGCTCGGTTCTCTAGTGGTCTGGGACATGTATGTGCCAGAGTTTACGCCTATTGTCTTGGACGACGGTAAGTAAGAAATGTTATATTTCAGTTTGGTGTGTGTGTATATATATATATATATATATATATATATATATATATATATATATATATATATATATATATGCGCGTAACTATATATGTGTATGTGAATGGACTATTGTGTATATGTGCGTGTTTATGTGTACGCGAATGAAGATTTATGCTTACAGAATTGGACAACCTTGTGTGCGTGTGTATGTATTTAAGAGTAGAGTTTATATATATATATATATATATATATATATATATATATATATATATATATATATATATATATATGTGTGTGTTTTTTGCGGCGGTATTTACTTTC
>NC_136515.1:23722373-23727373 GCF_053919585.1 Euprymna scolopes
AAGAGGTCATGCACTAGATCAGATGAGATTAAAAAATTAAAAAAAACAAGCGCATTAAGAGTGGTGCACTCTGATCTTTAAAAATGCTTGAGCAACCCTGTCGATATTTCTCGAATGAGGCGCCTTTGGTGATATTAGCAATGGAATCTACCTCTTCTAAAAGAGAACATAATGCCAGGGAGGGTGGACAGCCTAGGACGGAGCAGGACCATACATCATCCCGAGAGTAAGAAAGACACTCTCTAACTGATTATAGATGACGCCATACTGTGGGAATTTCCCGGTTTGGGCGCCTCGGGCAATTAGCAATGAACTTACATCTTTCTGAATGAGAAGATAAAGCCTGGGAGAGTGGACATCCTCGGATAGAGCAAAATTATAAATCAGTCCGACAGTAACAAAACCACAGTCGAACTGATTATCGAGGACGAAACCCTGTCGGTATATCCGGGTTTGAGTATCTCAGGCGATTAGCAATTAACTTACCCTTTCTGAAAGAGAGAAAATAAAACCTTGGAGTGTGGATCTCCTAGGTTGGAGCAGAATCATACACACGCCTAACAGTAACAAAGTTACTCTCGAACATAATGCACCATCAACTGCAGGAACTGGACGAACTGGTTTTATTACTAGTTTGTATTGAAGTTCATGTCGAATAACCCAAACGTAATTAACGCGCATAAAATGTTCATATATATAAAATGAATACAAGGACAAATCCAGAATATTGCGATGTGTAGGAGGCCGCATCCAAGTAGCGGACGTGTAGATATTGTATTGATTTATTTCTTGGTCGAGCATGGCTAGTAGCAGTTCTGAGATTTCAATTTCTGCAAAGTCTGCGACAGGTAAAGAACGCTGAACTTTCGCATCGATTTAATATTGTCGATTTGCTCCGGCCTCGAATATTTCAGCTCGAAACTTTACAAATAAATAATTATATATATATATATATATATATATATATATATATATATATATATATATATATGTGTGTGTGTGTGTCTTTACATAAGCAGTAGTTTGTTGCTACACAGTCATGAGCATGTTTCGGTCTACCAGTATTTACCAACTAGAGACCTCATCAGGCAACAACCTTTATTTCCGAAAATAGAATTTAAAAAAAAAAAAAAATTTTTTTTCGGAAATTAAGGTTGTTTCCTGATGAGGTCTCTAGTTGGTAAATACTGGTAGACCGAAACATGCTGTGTAGCAACAAACTACTGCTTATGTAAAGAAAAATGCAACTTGCTCTACTCCTGTATTGAGCACTCTCTTATGAGCCTCGTTATATTTCACTGGTTAACCTACCTTTGGAAAATAGCAACCTCAAATTATATATATATATATATATATATATATATATATATATATAATGTGTGTGCATGTACGCACGCACACATATGCATATATACATATACACAATCATATATATAGATAGATATATAGATAGATAGGTATGGACATAAATATAGATATATTGGTAGATATATTTAGAGAGATAAAGATGTAGATATAGATGTATATAGTTTAATATCCTTGATTGATAAAAAATGTTGTTGACTACATATGTGTTATGTCCCTATTTACAATGCCTCCCCACGGGACAGAGTTAGACACCAGGGTCGTTTTTTAACGTAGGGAAAAGGAACAAAAATAAAAATTGTCTCAGTCGTAAAGGATTTCTCCTCCACTGACAGAGAACAAGAAATTGAAGTGCAGCATCTGAAGAACAGATACTACACTAGGTTTTTTTTATTTTGACAGCAGACAAATACTTTGTTACACACCATGTATTGCGCATTGAAAGATAACGCATTAGTTTTTAATAATATAGTATAACAAATATAAACCAATATAATAAATGTAAAACAATATAATTAATATGAAACAATATACAAATATTAAACTATAAATATTGAATAGTATAATAATATTAAATAACATAATGAATATAAAATATTATAATAATTATTAAATAGTATAATAAATATTAAATTGTATAATAAATTATTTATGGGAATTATATATGGTGATTTTTATGGCAATTTTCTATTTGAATTATTTATGGTAATTTGAATTATGGTAATATTTATGCTAATTTTCATTTTAATTATGTATGGGGATTATATATGGTAATACTTATGGCAATATTTTATTTGAACTATGTATGGGAATTATATATGGAAATTTTTTATGGTAACTATTCAGAATTATTTAGTGTAGTCATTTATTTATTTATGGTAATTATTTATTGTAATCGTTTAAGGTAAATATTTGTGAGATTATTCATGGTAATTATTTATGAGAATTTTTTATGGTAATTATTTATGAGAATTTTTTATGATCAAAAGCAAAGCAAATCGAAATTGTTATTGATATTATATATTCGCCAACGATTCCAATGTGAACGAAACTTAATTAGAATGTGATCAATGTTGATTAATGAGAAAATATTCAACATTTGCAAATCAATTATAATGTAAACAAAGTTTTATGTATTATTTTTATTGGAATCCTTTGAGATGAGTAATTTGCATATTCATTTGTGGACTGTCATCTTCATAGTCATTGTTTCACAGCATTTCGGCCAACTATTCCTCTGGCCTTCTTCAGGTGGTTAACTGCGACAGGATAGGAACGATGTGTATTGTAACTGTATCCTCAGTAATTACTGCCTTCCATAGTTGTTGTTGTCTCACCACGTTTTGGCCAACTAACTCTCTGGCCTGCTTCGGGTAGGATTGAAACCGCTATCTTCAGACAATGATCACCTGGTGCCGTAGAGACTCGACGCTTCTAGCCACTCTATCCGGTTCCAAGTGATCATTGAAGATATCGGTTTCAAAAGATGAAGATGAGGATAACAGCCCACAAATACATAAATGAACAAGGTTTACCGGTTATTTACAATGTGATCTATATTATAGGATGAGACACAGGAAACGCATGTTTTTAAGGAAAACAAAACTTTGCGAATATTTCCACAAGAATTTTATAATGTGCATAAAACATTTACTAAACTATGCCATTATGCAATATTTAGAAGCGAAAAATTATGTCTGATAAATGATGGCTATTTTCACGAGCACAAATTTGATCTCGCTTAGCCTCCACTTCATATTGTTCATCTATTTTTTTAAATATTTTCATGTGTTGCAGTCTTCAATTTTTCAAGTGTGCGTGGTTTCCCAGCATAGACGCATGATTTCAAAAATCCCTACTGACAAAAATCGCACATAGAAAGATCGGGTGCGCGCGGAGGCCACGGGAGATCTCCAAAGCGTGAAATGACATGATTAAGGAATGCAGCTTAAACAGCAGTCATGGACGCTCTCGCTGTATGAGCAGTGGCCCATCTTGTTGAAACCACATACCCTATTGATTCCTCTTCTGCGAAGCTCTGGAAGGAGACTGTTTTCAAACATTTGAATATACACCCGTTTCCCGTGACTCACCCTCTAGTTGGTCTCATGAAATGCGAATGAAATTTGAGATCAACATTTTCCATTCAATTCGAATGTGAAATACGATGGACGTTCCAAAAGTAACGCCTCCTATTTTTTATTTCGCCCAAATTGATGAGAAGGAATTGCAAATTGTACTTTTTTGATGACTCAATGTATGCATTCATGACCTGAAAATTTTATCTCTCTGTTGTAAGAATTGAAGGCAACTCCTGTTATAAACGTGTGTTAGAAGCAGAGATACGTCATTGAATTCTTCTATGTAGTTGATGTTAGCACAGTTAGGAGATGGGTTCTTCGATTTCAGAGTAGCGACAAAGATTTGAGTGACAAACTGCTCTGCGGACTTTTAAGAGTCAGGTATCAGAGAATGATTGTGGCTATGTAGAAAAATAAATGTTGGAGCACAAAATGTGGCTCGTTTTAAAAACACCATTTTCGTCTTCATAAGTCTTCAACGTTTTAGTTGTTGAGTTAAAAATACAGAAGACTTTATCTTTGGAATGATCTCCGTATATTTACAAGTCAGTCGAAGACTTGCGAACTAGAATGCGATAAAAAATATCTGCGTGTAATTAAAAATTGTATAATATTTTCTGCATTATTTTTTAAAAAATCATCACTTATTGATCAAAAAATATTTTCAATTATAAGACTTTATTTATAAGATTTAGTGCCCTTAAAGTTTAAATCCATTGCAGGTCGTAGTTGTATAAAAAGTACTTGCTTCCTCACGTCAGCAAAATGTGACACAAGGTCATTTTTAAAGTTGCTTAAAACCAGCTTCCTAAAAAGGGGCACTCTGCAAGTAGGCAAAAATAAAAAAAATAGCTATAGTATAGAAGGGTTTCCCCTACATAGACTAAGAACAAAATAAATGTAAATGTAGCATCAGAACAGGTGCTACACTGTGATCATGGCCCGGATGTGCAGGTGATAGAATAATGTTGATATCGTATCAGTGTCACAAAAAATACGGAATGCTTCCATATTCTTTGCAGTGCGATCTGTTCTGTGAACGACATTTCTTGTGGATGATCAATATAATACTTGTATTGTCAGTGTTGAATGGGATTTTTACTTTCATTTTCATTTATAAATGGCTAATAATAGATGCACACACACACACACACACACACACACACACACACACTTTATTTCCATAAACATATAATTTATAGAACAAAATAAAAAAAAATGGTCACATATTTAATAACTAATACTTAGTTCACATTCCCTTTGCTGTTTTTTAATACTAGAATACTAGGGCCCCTGATCTTGGCATTGATCAGTTAACGAATATAATCTTGGAGAATTTCTTACCATATCTGACGCAATAATGCTAAAACTTCAGGCTTAGAAGATGGCTTCGTTTTCTTTTTGCGATAGTTCCGGTCTAGTAAGGTTTTCAATTGTGTTCATATCCAGGGACTTACTTGGCCATGAAAGTTTATTAAATCCTATTTTGGCTCAACCAATTCTATGTCAACCTAGCAGAGTGACAAGGAGCTCCGTCTTCCATAAATAGGGAGT
>NC_136515.1:23732373-23887373 GCF_053919585.1 Euprymna scolopes
GCATACTTGCTAATTTACACAAGTGCTTTAATGATTGCTGCTGCTGCTGCTAATATTTTCGGAATATTTTTATCGAATTTAAAATTGAAAAAATTCTTTCCTTTTTTATTATTATCAGTTAAGATAAAGCTTCTCTCTTTTCTCGTAAAAATTCAATTTGCGTACATGGTTACTTTATCCTCGTTATTATTATCAGTTATTTTTACGATTAAGTTTCCCTTTGTTTATAAAATTAAATTTGCATTTGGACACACGTACGTTTTTACATACCAGGTATATAAACACTTGATACATATGAATGTACATACTTGTCATTATTGTCTATGTATAATTATATATGCACAGTGACGTTATAATGATGTATATACAGATGTTAGATAAGAAGGGCTGTCCCCTTCTCATGTAAGTAAGAAGGCAGACTAGATAAGTGAAAATGATATTAGGAAAAGGCTAGAATCGAACCCTGTAGGCAAGTGGATAATTTAATTCCTAGGAATGCAGTCCTTTTTTAATTCTTTTAGAAATAGCTAAACAGTATTTATGTCGGAAAAAAGCGTTTGTCCATTCTTTTAGAATAACTGGATATTAAATATGTCAGTTAAAAGAATGAACAATGCGAGTTAAAGAATATTGCTTAAAAATAAGCTTAGATATTAAACAATTAAAATTTGGAATTCTTTGTTGCCAAAAAGTGTGTTGGACAGACATGTAAAATCCACGTAAAAGTTAGTCACGTTGGGAACCACACTTCTGGTGTCATAAACAAAGGAGATTTCTCAACATATTGAATTAGGGTTCGAACTTAGTTAGGCAGTCAGAGAGGATCCGATAATCGGAGCAGATCACACACAGTGATAGAGTCAGTTGGAGACTGGGGGTCCCTTTCGAAGCGAAGGGAGAAGGATAGACCATGTAGTCGAAAAGGCTTGAATTCCTGACATCATCAATCGGTCGATTGAGGAGTAAAGAAAGCATCTATAATTTGTGTTTGTCTCGTGTCGTCCTTACAACCAAAAAGGTAAATGTGTTTTGTATATTCATCTATAAACGAACTCTTGTATAACCCTTCCAAGTATTATGTGTCCTCCTTCATCATCAATAATGTATCTCCCCTCTATATGTGTTAACCAGAATCATACCAGTCTGTTATGAATATCTGCCTCCGTATTTATCATCAGAGTCGGCATGATGTACAAAGAACTATTATAAATGTCTTCCCTTCAGTATTGTCAGCACCATCGTTATTCGTATATCATGAGTCCCCGTTATACATGTCCCGTTATCATGTGTCTCCGATATGAACCCGTCATCTCTTTCAATATATACCCGCAACACTACACAACTAATACGTATCTTTAAATGTGTGTTTAAAGTACAAATTTGTTACTCTTTTAGTTTTATTATATAGACTAGTAGACATCCCGGTGTTGTCCAGTTGTAAAATTCGCTTAAATACGATATTTTTATTTATGCAGATTTCGTATTTTATTATTATATTGTACCCAATATATAATAGTGGTTTCAAAAGTTGTTTTTTTAATGACTTAGGTGCTATTAGCTAGAATTGAAACCAAAACATTTAGCTCTCTAGCGGTATCCGTTATCAGCTAAGATAACAGCACATGCATAGTAAAACTTGACAAATTTATGTAGTTAAACGTATAAATCTATATTTGCGCATTCGTATAGCATATATACATTACGTATTCGTATAGCATATATACATTACGTATTCGTATAGCATATATACATTACGCATTCGTATAGCATATATACATTACGCATTCGTATAGCATATATACATTACGTATTCGTATAGCATATATACATTACGTATTCGTATAGCATATATACATTACGTATTCGTATAGCATATATACATTACGTATTCGTATAGCATATATACATTACGCATTCGTATAGCATATATACATTACGCATTCGTATAGCATATATACATTACGTATTCGTATAGCATATATACATTACGCATTCGTATAGCATATATACATTACGCATTCGTATAGCATATATACATTACATATTCGTATAGCATATATACATTACGCATTCGTATAGCATATATACATTACGTATTCGTATAGCATATATACATTACGTATTCGTATAGCATATATACATTACGTATTCGTATAGCATATATACATTACGCATTCGTATAGCATATATACATTACGCATTCGTATAGCATATATACATTACGCATTCGTATAGCATATATACATTACGTATTCGTATACCATATATACATTACGTATTCGTATAGCATATATACATTACGTATTCGTATAGCATATATACATTACGTCAAACTACGCCTATCAAGTTTCATATTATTTTTTTTAATTTTGAACCCTTAGCAGCTATTTTTTCCGGCTAAAACGAAATCGATTTTTTTTTATAGGTCCCAGTATCCCATATATCTAGTTTCATGTCTGTAGACCAACAATTGACAGGGTAGTTTGGCAGAGGCAGTTTAACAGATTTACTCTAAATGCAGCTTTAAATGCAATGCGTTTATGCATAATGTAGACAATATGTACAAATAGAATTGTACGAAATTGTGAAATGAAACTAATCATCCAATCAGAAAACAGAAAAAAACGAACAGTGAATTAATAAGAATTCACTTTTAAAGAAATATGCAAATTAGTTATAATTTTTGAAGGCGCTGATATATTCAGGACTAAGAATATATGGAAGTTGCATTTACTTTTAAAATAGAAAAGTGGACTTTTAATGTTCATGTCAGCGCGACAAATAATTCAACGTTTATAGATATGTATAAATAGAAGATAGATTATTATTTTTTATTATTATTTCTATTGTTAGACATATGTTTCATGAACCGATATGTTTGTAATTTCTATCAACTTCAAGACGGAGAACTCCAAATATTAACTGTTCCATGTATTGCAGAACCATTTGCAGTATTTCAATTCCCTTTAAGTCATTTAAATTATATCATATTACTAGCAGGGGTGCCCGGCGTTGCTCGGGTGTTTGGAGGTGTATGCTGTGCAAAAAAAGCAAAAAAACAAAAAAAAATGGTTAATTTTTTAAAACTTTGACCCCTATTATGACCCCTTAAAATTTATTGTTTCGGGCTCAAATCACTTTATTAAGTTAGATCCAGGTTCAAGAAACCTATATCTAAAATTTCAAGTGTCTAGACCCAAAATTGTCGGAGGAGTTTGGTAGAGTTCTTAAAGGTCAAATCGTTGAAATTTGACCCCTTAAAAGCCAAATTTCTGGCTGACACCCGTCACATCGATTTTCCCAAATCTCAGTACCCGGTATTTCAAATTTCGAGTCTATAGACTAAAAATTGACAGAGTTATTGCGTAGGGAAATGTACACAGACAGACAGACACACAGACACACAGACAGACAGACACGTTCACTTTTATAGATATATAGATAGATTTGTATTTGTAATGACTTACTTTTAAGACCGGCACAAAATAATCTTATGTTTTCTTCTTCATCTTCTACTACTTTTTCTTGAAAACAACCATGTTGCAATCAGCTGATGCGAATTTTGTGTACCTGTTCTAATTTTTGTGTGCTTAAAATGTAAACAGCCTATAAAAATTATTGTAACTCTTTGTTTACATAGTATATCTACTTGATATAGTCCTTTTAAGCATTGCTCTAAATGGATTTGATGTATTTTTCTTTATTCTATAACGTTGATTTGTTGTGTCATGTTTTAGTGCCCTCGCTTTGGTGTTTATCACATATTGAAGCTTTCCAGTGCTGAAGATGAGATTTTATTCCAATAAAAATGTTTGTATCACCTCAGAAACGATCGTACACTGATTTATATATACATGTGTGTGTGCGTGTGTGCGCGTGTGTGTGTGCGTGTGTGTGTCTTAATAATTATAAAACGCTGTGGACTGTCCGGGAGTCTTTACTTGCTTGCTTAAATCTTGTATATATATATATATATATATATATATATATATATATATATATATATATATATATATATATATATATATATATATATGTATATATATATATATATATGTATATATATATGTATATATATATATATATGTATATATATATATATATATATATATGTATATATATATATATGTGTGTATATATATATATATGTATATATATATATGTATATATATATATGTATATATATGTATATGTATATATATATATATATATATATATATATATATATATATATATAATGAAATAAGTTTTACAGTTAAGTTTACCAAAATAATCCAAGATGGCAAAACTAAAGTATATTATAAATATTGAAGAGTTAATATTTATAAAGTTATATCAACCAGATGTAAAAGCTTGATAAAACTAAATAGGAAATAGAGCTTATGATAAGAACAATTAGTTAATAAGTGTTTTTAACATGTTTTATTAACTACTTGTTCTTATATATATATATATATATATATATATATATATATATATATATATATATATATATATATATATTCCTATAAATTTGGCTTTTTTGTTTATATTTTTTGTTTTCATATTAAACCCCCTTTTCCTATTTATTTAAACAGAAAATACAACTTTGTTATGTATGGGCGTGAAATTGCATTCATCTGCAAAAGATCTAAATAATTTGTAATCTCAAATGGTCATCCACCTAAGCATTAACCAGATTCAGCATCGTTTAACTTCGATGATCCAACAGGATTATAACTTTTTATGTGTATCGTTTAGTTTTATCCAATGAACAGACCTTTTTTTTTTCACTTCTTTTAGTTCTAGTTCGCCTTACGATGAGTCATATTCGATGAGAATAACTATTTTTTAAATGATAATCGAGACCAAATGCCACTCAAGGATAAGGATTAATAGAATGGAATAATTTTTGTTTTTACTTATTTTAAAGTGTTTTTCTATTTAAGAATAAAAGCAGTGTAAAAATTAGAACGAAAGAACAAAATCGTGGTCTCATTTGAGCTATAATCAAGCTTCGATAATCGCTCAAAAATCGAAAATAAAAGCAAATGCTAGTATAACATTATATTTTCGCTTAATTGATATTTGCTGAATGTGTTTTTATCAGTCTTTTTGTTTTTGATTTTTGAGCGATTATCGATGTTCGGTTATGTCTCGAATTAGACCACCATTTTGTATTTCGTTTTCACTCAACAGATTTGATAATACCTTTACTTTTTACGTAACAAACACACTTTAAAATAAGTTAAAACACAAAATAGTATCCAGGTAGGTAAAAGTGTAACATCTTGCCTTTGGTAACATTTTTTTTTTTTTGTTATATATTTATTTTTCACCCTTTGTTTGCTTTGTTTGTTATTCTGGAAAACCAATCTTTTTTTTTTTTTTTTTTTACTCATGATGGCTTCTGTACAGGAGCTCGACATTTACAGTAAAACCTGTCTTATTGAACACATTAACTTCTTCCATGATAATTACAACTTGGTCATCAACTGTCAATAATTTTTTGTCATGAACCCCCTATAAGAAACTAAACGAAGTCCATATTATTGATTAATGTTTGTATTCCCATAGTCTTCCTCATCTTTTGGCTGACAATAATCCTAGTCTAATGAAGCTTTACTCTCGAGTGGTTAGTGATCTTGATAAATCATGACCCCCAACGTTAAAAATCAAATCTCCCACTATTAGATCTAACTCCATCACTCAGAACTCTAATATCTATCATGACCCCTTATTTATAAAACCGGACGGCCTAACCCACCGGGTGAGGATATACCCTCCTCTGACCCCACCCCACCACCATCATTTTGAGTATTGTTCTATCATAAAGGAACAGCTTTTACACTAATTAGAAAATTGATTAGAAAACTTTTAAGGAATGTCATCGATTTTTAAATTGCTATATTGCGCCTCTGTGAACTGGTTGATCTGTCGGTCGATCTGTCATACTTTAATATGAATTTTTTTTTTTTTTTTTTTTTTTTTTTTGCTCTTACACGATTTAGCTTGAAAGCGAATTTTTCTCTATAGCGCTAAAGTTGGAAATATATTTTTTTTTTGTCTGTCATCCTTTGGCATGCTTGAATTTGAAATGATTTTTTTGTCTGTCACACTTAAATTTGAAATATCATTTTTCATTTGTTATACTTAAATTTAAAATAGAATTTTTTTCGTCTGCAACACTACCGTTTGAAATAGTATATTAGTCTTTCAGGCTTAAATTTGAAATAGCCTTTTGTTCTGTCACAAGTGAGTTTTAAATATTATTTTTTGCTTTGGTTTTTCACGTTTGAAATAGCATTTTCGGGCTGTCACGTTTGTTTAAAATAGTAATTTTTGTCTGGCATGCTTAATTTAAAATGGCATTTTTGTTCGTCACGCTTTAATTTTAAATAGCATTTTTGTTTGGCAATCATTAAATGCGGAATAGCTTTTTTGTCTGTCACAATTAAGTTTGAAATAGCAATTGTTTATGACGTTTTTGAATTTTTGAGATGAGGATTGTTTAGTATGTTTAAGTTTTAAATAATATTTTGTCTGTCCGCTTGCGTTTAAAATAGCATTTTTGGACTGTAACAAATAAGTTAAAATAGTTTTTTGTCACGTTTAAGTTTGAAATAGCATTTTTGAGCTGTCATGTTTAAGTTTAGAGTAGCATTTTTAGGCGATTAGACTTGTTTGAAACAGTTTTTTCATTGGTCTGTCATGCTTGAGTTTGCAATAGCATTCTTTATATAAATAAAACAGTAGATGTATGCGTGTCTGTGTAACAATATTTAACCGATAAACACTTAAACTATTGGTCACATAACGCTTAAATTCACAGGAAATAGTAACCATACACCAATAATGGTTTATAACAAGTAAAATCTTTGTTTGGATTAATGAATAACGCGGCAAGTTGAAATGCAAAATGATCGTTTCAAACTTGCCGACATATTTCTATTACTTTTATGAATGCGTAAATTCATTCATAGCTTAAGGTGGTTTAATTTTAAATCTTTCTTGTCTATCTGCCGATCGTTCAAACGGTAAGGAACGCGGCTGGAGCGGTAAATATTTTGGTTTCGATTCTAGCTGATGGCACCTAAGTAATTTTTTAACAGTACTATATATATAATATTCAATCTAGAATTGGCTCTATAATAATAAATACGAAATCTACATTAGTTAAAATATATTAAAGCGTATTTTACGGCCAGGCAAAGCTGAGCGTTCACCGCTAATAATCACAAAAATGATGTAGCTGGTTCTTGCCAATTTGGCGCAGACCACTTTCTGTTCATTAAGGAACATTCTGGTTCTGTTTTTGTTGTAATATATATATCCATATTCATAGACATCTTTTATTGCATATAAACAATGAAATGAATTCGCAAATACTTATCTGTGGCGAAAAGAGAGAAAGGAAGAGAGGATGCAGCTGCATTTAATCTTCACTTTTCGTGTGAATTGAAAGAATTGAAAATATGTATGAGGTTTCACAGATTCTCATATTTTGAATCGATAAGATTAGCGAATTTCTTTGTTCGTAATTAATTCTAGCGTGTCAATACAGTTTCGAATTTTGCATGAACAATTACATTCGCCTGGCATATATATATATATATATATATATATATATATATATATATATATATATATATATATATATATATATATATATATATATATATATATATTGAGGGTAAACAATTATATATGGTCGCTACAAACAGCCATCTGTTTCAGTCAATGAGACTTCGTCAAGCGACCCTAGACCCATCGACGCTACAAAGAAAAGGCTTTATCTTTGTAGCATCGATGGGTTCAGGTTCGTCTGACAAAGTCTCATTGACTGAAACAGATGGCTGTTTGTAGCGACCATATGTAACTGTTTACTCTCAAATGAAAAAGAATATCTTGCTCTTGTTATTGAGCACTATCTAACAACCTCGTAGTATTCATTAGTCCCGACTTTTGAACATCTCAAACCTGTATGTATATATATATATATATATGTGTGTGTGTGTGTGTGTGTGTGTGTAAATTTTCATTATTTACCTCAAGTGTTCAATATGTGAGTTCAGTATGTAACTAGGTAGTAAGTTATGTAAATACATAGCAATTAAGCTACAAAGAATTGTCCGTGTTTCATCCTCATAATTTGTCTTTGTATCTTCGTTCTTCTTTACCTTGTCATATACTTATTATTATCTATATATTAATAGGATAACATGTGTGTTATTTATTTTGTGTGTCACGCTTACATCCGAGTGACTGTTGTTTAATTGTTATGGACTTCCGTTTCCTGTAATAAAAAAAATTACCAAGTATTTTCATAAGTTTTGGTTTTGGTTTGGATTATAGCTGAAAGAACTCAAGTTATATATATATATATATATATATATATATATATATATATATACTGTGGAAGCAAAATCAAGACTTCAAAAAGGGTATTGATGGCAACAAAAATTTTACGTTATAATTGTTTCCATGTCCAGTCGAACAATTTCAAACATTATATCGTTTGACAATTTTCCAAAACCAGCATTTCTTCAGACTTTATGAATAAACACACTTTTGACAATAGAGCATTTTTGAAGAGAAAGAAAAAAAAATTTTGTATATCCCATTCGTTGAGTTCCTAAATTAGCTCTTGTTGTTTCATTATTTCCCAATAATTAATTTTTTTATAAAATGAGTTTTTTTAATTTTTATTTCTATATTTATAGTATGGCCGTAACAATCTTGCAATAACGTTACGGTTAATTTTAGTTTCGTATTAGTGGCAAGTACTGTTTACAGATTATCGTTATTGTGGTACTTAGATTAAGACCATTTTAGATTTAAAGTTTAATTGAATATAAAAATAAATAAACTTTTGGCTTAAAACTCATTGGTATATGAAAACTTACTGAATTACACGAACTCAGTATATTATATATAAGTCTGTCTATATATATATATATATATATATATATATATATAGAGAGAGAGAGAGAGAGAGAGAGAGAGAGAGAGAGAGAGAGAGAGAGAGAGAGTCTGAGTAGCAATATGTCTCCCCAAATTTCCAGTACTCTCCACCTTTGTCAAATACCTTTGCAAATGATGTCTTATCGCAACCAACGCTTACAATTGATTTCTCGCTGGCAATAACCAGTTTTCTTTGTAATCTGGGTTGAAATAAGCCTCCCTAAGGCCCCAGTTTACTTTGCACTTCTCCAGTGAAGCTCGTCAGTGCTTTCTCTCCTCCGTCTTTCTATCCTCCGTTCATCTTTTGACTATTTGATGAGACGCCAGTCAATGCCGACACTACAATTTTCTTATTTTCTTTTTTATTTTATTTTTCTAGGGTGAAATAGTTAATTTACAATTTTGCGGTTTTAGTTTTCATGGTTGAATGTTGTGTTCTTCTGTCTTTTGTTTCCACTTCGTATCCTCTTGGTTAGGCAGTTCCATGCCCTCTAATGTATCTAGTTTTTCTCTTTCTATCTCCAGTAGTGCACAATTTTCCATTCCATATCCCGTTCCATGGCCATGGCTGTACATTTTGATCGTGTTTATGAGCTTTTCCATCTTTTTTTTTTGTTTTTGTTTTTTTTTGCGTATAGCTTAAGGTCATTCATGTACTATTATTATCATTATTATCATTATTATTATTATTATTTGTTATTATTATTATTATTATTATTATTATTATTGTTGTTATTATTTGCTTTTATTATTATTATCATTATTATTATTTGTTTTTATTATTATTATCATTATTATTATTAGTAGTAGTATTATTTGTTTTTATTATTATTATTATTATTATTTGTTTTTATAATTATTATTATTATTATTATTATCATCATCATCATCATCATTATTATTATTATCATTATGATGATTATTATTATTATTATTATTATCATCATCATCATCATCATCATTATTATTATTATTATTATTATTATTATTATTATTATTATTATTATTAACGACAACAACAACTAACAAGACTAAATAGTCACAAAAGCCATCATCAAAGATTTCTCTTTAAGAACAACTTGTGGTGTTCTCTGGGATCTGAGTGACAACAAGTCCTTCCAGATTCCCAGTACCCAACACGTAATAACCTTTGCAAAAGAATTTGCGTTATCACAACAGTCGTTTACCATTGATCTTTCGTTGACAACGTTGGTCTTCACTCGAAATTTGGGTGGTAATGAGCCTCTCCATGGTCCCAGTTTACATTCAACCAGCAGAGTTCTGGTTTGTTTTCTCTCCTCTGTGTCCTTGACCCTTATTTATTGTGCGTGGTGTCAGTTTATGGTGACACATACAAAAGGGGGGCCGTATCTACAGTTATATCGTTGATTCAATGTGATCTTCCTTTGCTGTTTACATATGTATCTGTGTGACCAATTTGTATCTTTAGTTCGCGTGTGTTGGTCTCCACATTCAACGGTTTTCCTTTATATTCTTGAAGTTTTCATTATTGTTATCCGCTGTATCTTCTCAGCCATCCCTCTGATTCCAATCTCTCCCTTTCCTTTTTTTTTCTTTTCAAAGTTTTTAGTATTGTTCCTAGTGCTCCTACTATTTGTGGTGTTATCTTAACTTTCTTCATTTTCCATATCCTTTTGAGCTCTCTGGCTAATTCGGTGTATTTGCTCCGCTTCTATGTGTCCTTCATCTTCACTCTGTGGTGTGCTGGACGGAAAAATCTACTATCTGGCAAGACTTTTCCTTCTTGTTTACTATTGTCGTATCTGGTGTCCTAGCTTTGATGGTTTATCCATTTGTATATTCATGTCCCATAGGATATTGTGATATTCATTTTCTAGTACTGCTGCCGGTTTGTGTTTGTACCATTTGTCTGGATGTTCAAGATGCAATTGTTTGCATAATTGCCAGTGTGCTATCTTCCTCACTTGATCTATTTTTATATTGGAGGGGGGGTTAGTTTGTTGCATTCACTTATTATGTGGTTCATTGTTTCGACTCTTTGTCCACAGAGTCTGCATTTGCTGTTTTCTTGTGTCTTGTTCGTCCTTGCTTTGATATGGTTGGTTCTAATCACGTTATCTTGTGCAGCTGTTATTCGGGTTTCAGTTTCCCTGTTTATGTTTCCTTTTGTAGCTATTTGCAAGTGTTTTCGTTAGTCTCGTCTTTTGTCATCCTTATGAATCGTCCGTGTAGCTGTATCTCTTCCCATCCTCGTCTTATTCTTTGTCTCTTTTTCTATTTTGTTTGTTTATTCCGTGTCTCTTGCTGCAGTAATTATTCTTTCAATGTTTTGCATTATGTATTTTTCTAATTCTTTTTTGTGTGGTTTACATAGTCTTCTGTACAGACCAGCCCTCTTCCTCCATATTTCCTTTTCATATATAATCGGTCAGTATCATCCTTTGGGTGTAGTGCATTGTGCATAGTCATGAGTTTCCTGGTCTTCTGCTCAAGATTACTCATTTCTTCTTCGTTTTAGCTTATAAACGGTCCAGACTATCTTACTAGTGATATTGTCCACGTGTGTATTCTTTTAATTAAGTTTTTAGTATACAGTTTAGTTTCGAGGAGTTTTCGTGTTCTCCTGGGGTATTCCTTTCATTTCTGTTGCGTTGATGGCGTCTGCTTCCAGCACTCCTAAATATCTGTAGCTATCATGTTCACCTAGTGCCCTCCTCTCTGATTAGGCAGTACCATAACTTCTGTTGATTTCAGTTTTCCTCTCCTCTTGGTCAGTAGTGCGCACTTTTCCATACTGAATTCCATCCGGATATTCTGGCTAAAGATTCTGGTCATGTTTATTAGCGTCTCTACTTTTGTCTTTGTTTTTGCAAACAGTTTCAGGTTATCCATGTACATTAGGTGGCCCATTCTTTCTTCGGTATGAGTAAACTTGTATCCGGCTTGGCATTTTCTTAGTATATTGTTCCGGTGCATCATGGCTATAATGAACAGTAATGGTGATAGGGAATCACCTTGGAAGATCCCTCTTTGTATTTTGATTTAAGTTATGTATTGTCCATCAGCTGTCAGTTCTTCTTCTTCTTCTTCTTCTTCTTCTTCTTCTTCTTCTCCTTCTTCTTCTTCTTATTGTTACTATTATTATTGCCTTTTTATCGATTTTTCTTACTAAAGAGATGATAACAATAGTTTAATGGCCCTGATACCAGCGCCACAGGCAGCACTGGCGCTGTCCCCACAACCACTGCTACTTAATGTTAGAGAAGCATTTATTGTTAGAGGATAAGCCGGTGCATGATTGTTGTCATGGTGTCTAATGATATTATTATAACTATTGTCTGGTGTACATCAAAGGAAAATACTTTGCATCAAAGAATGCGTGCAGCAGGATTGGGAAGCCTTTGATTTGGGTGTTCAGTGAAGAAGATGCTGGCAATTTATTTGGTCAAATAAAAAATAATTACAATCTCTATTACGGCATGTTTGATTTTTGTGACTGGGAGCGTTGAGTATCATTCTTTTTTTGACAATGAAACTTTTATTACTCTTAGTTAGATTCTTTCACCAAAATACCGCATTCATTTCATGGTTTTAAACCTACTTCAAAAATCCCCAATTGTTTCGAATAAATGTTTATTTACAAACAAATATATGTACAAGAATGATGATATGGAGAGTGAAGATTTGCAAGTACCCCAAAAAAGAATGAAAAATAAAATATGAAAAATAAAGAACCAAACAAAATGCTTATGGGGAAGGTGGATAATGCCCCTGCCCCAACCTTTTACTAAGTGTCAGACCACCCAGTATTTTCTGGTTCAACCAAAAGAAAGCACATCGGTCTCTAAATGGGAGTGATAGTTAAGTAAGGATATGAAAAACTAAAAAGATCAGGATCAAATATTGGGATGGATGATGTCTTCCAAGATAGAAGCAACGTTTGGGAGTGGCCAAGGACAAAATAAATATGAGGAAGCGGTCATCATTAGAGGCTCTCTAGTACCAAAAAATAAAACTGGATCCGGACTCGCTTATTGCACAAGCTAAGGGTTTTTTTTTAAATAACTTCTAAAGGATGTAGCCAATTTATATTCTACTGAAATGTACCGCAAGAAAGACAGATGTATGGTTCTCGCTGTGTTGACACGACTGTCTACATTATCAAGAGACGAGGATGGAAAGGGACAGACTGATATCCTCACCTCCGAAAGGGAAAACAAAGTAAGAAAGAGAGAGAGAGGAAGAGAGAGAAAGAAAGAGAGAGAGATTAAGGCTTGTAACTGTCTTTGTTAATCATGTTTTTAAAAAATAATATAAAATTCAATGGCGATTCTGTAGTATACTTAACAAAAAAAAAAGTATCACACATGCGCTGTCTAAATAAAATATGCATATTCTGCGCACAACACCCGATTTCTATTTCCTTCCGGTTCCCAAATCACAAAAAAAAAATTATTTTTTTCTTATTAATTGCTTTCTTAGCCTCGTGATGGATGATAATCTTAAATTTTTATTTTTTACATTTTTTTTTTAATTCTGAAGCGTTCAATATTACTTTAGATTCAATTACGCGTAAGATAATTTCACACCTGCGCGTTATGATCCTACCTTTTGGAACGTGTTATGTCACCGCCCACTGAAATCATCATCTACATGATGATGATCCCCATCGTCATCATCATCATCATCATCAACCTCACCATCATCATCACCGGGTTTGAGAATAAATATTTAAAGATGAATAAGCTTTAGGATTATAATGTTAACACGTTAAGAAAACTATTTTTTAATGACGAGTAAGCCTTCATCGAGGCTAAAAGCCACTTGAGGATAAGGATTAATGAGATAGATTTGATTATGTTTTTAAAAAAATGGCTTATTAAGAAACCCGGCCAAAAGATGAAACATGATCAAAATGCATTATATGTTCAGACTTCAGTCGAGGAATCAGACGAGCTTTACTGTGGCATTTTTGTTTTGTCACATCCAAAGTATCCTTTTTGTTTGAAACTAGATATCCTCCACATAAAAATCACCTTGTATCTAACTTTGCCCTCCTGGAGAGGTAAGTACAGTGTGACACAAACCAGATCATCACTTCGGTGACCTTTTTTCTATTGGCCTACATTGTAATAACTACCTCTTTTTTATACGACACGATTATAGTCTATCGGTTTGGTTTTGGCAGATCAACTTTTTTCTCATTATTTAATTGTAAATGGAATCATTTTAGAAAAATCTGTTATGCTCCAAGGTCTTTATACCTTATATCATTTTCACTGGTTCTTCATTATGTAAATTGATAGGTATTCCACCGGAAGTAAATCCACACAATACCAGCAAGAGATTCTATTTGATCCATGAATTGAACATTGAGAGAAGATTTTCGCGCAATACGCCCATACCTGGAGTATTGTTGCCACATCTGGGATGTTGCATCTAACACTAGTCTATCTCTTTTGGATAGGGTCCAAAAAAGAGTCTTCAATCTAATAGGTCCCACTTAGTTAACTAAGCTCCAACCCCTGTCCCATCGCTGCAATGTTGCATTTATGTGCATCGATGTACATATGCATGACAAACCCTCTTTGCAACAAAATCCCACCCTTTCACTATTGAGGTCCCTAAATGCCAGAAAGCTTTCAACTATAATAGTTTCTTCCCTCGAACAGCTAGACTTTGGAATTCCTTTCCTTCTACCTGCTTCCCTGCCTGTACTAATATGCAGAAGTTTAAACGTAACATAAACCAACATCTTGTTAATCTTCCCTAGGTATGATCCCAAATAGTAACTCCTTACGTCCAAGTGGCAATATGCCTTGTTAGGGATGAACATGAGTATAAAAAACAATTGGTGACGTTTATTAGGTGTGTTTCTATCAGTATTTTGTTTAATTTTCGATTTTTGAGCCATTGTCGAGCCTCAAGTACGGCTTTAATTTGAGTACCATTTGTTTTTCGTTCTAACTCAACAGGCTATACACTGCCTTTTCAAAAAAAGAAAAACACTTTAAAATAAGCGAAAACACAAAAAATATCTATGTAGGTAGAAGAGTGACTTAGTTTCCTTTTGTAACATTTATTTGTTGCATATTTATTGTTTCACCCCTTTTTACTTTTTTGTAACATTTATTTGTTTCATATTTATTGTTTCACCCCTTTTTGCTTTTTGTAACATTTATTTGTTACATATTTATTGTTTCACCCCCTTTTTTCTTTTTGTAACATTTATTTGTTGCATATTTACTGTTTAACCCCTTTTTGCTTTTTGTAACATTTATTTGTTGCATATTTATTGTTTCACCCCTTTTTGCTTTTTGTAACATTTATTTGTTGCATATTTATTGTTTCACCACTTTTTTTCTTTTTGTAACATTTATTTGTTACATATTTATTGTTTCACCCCTTTTTTGCTTTTTTGTAACATTTATTTGTTACATATTTACTGTTTCACCCCTTTTTGCTTTTTGTAACATTTATTTGTTACATATTTATTGTTTCACCCCCTTTTTTCTTTTTGTAACATTTATTTGTTACATATTTACTGTTTCACCCCTTTTTGCTTTTTGTAACATTTATTTGTTACATATTTATTGTTTCACCCCTTTTTGCTTTTTGTAACATTTATTTGTTGCATATTTATTGTTTCACCCCTTTTTGCTTTGTTAGATAATCTGAAAAATGACTGCGGTTAGAGTTATTCGGGATGGTTACGTAAATAATGAGAGCAAACATTTCAGGTTTGTTACACAAGACAATGCCTGGTTTGACGGCGCTGTGCTATACAGCGAGTGATTATTTGAAATCATAGCAGACTTTTGTTTCAACATTTTGAGAGAATGGCCTTCGAATTCATCGACTTTAGATTTAAATTTTTAAAAAAAAGCCATGAAGTTGAAATTTAATATCTGTTAAGTATGCATACGTGTTCTTATACATAGAAGAAAGAGAGAAAAAGAGAAAGAGAGAGAGAGAGAGAGAGAGACGAGTTTTCTTCCAGAAAATATCGACTTGAAAATGCATTATTTATTTATTGCAAACTCCCCCCCCCCATATCTATTAAAGGCTATTTCCGTCGGTCGGTTGGTCAGTCACACATACTTGACTTTGAAACAGCATTTTTCCTTTCCCTGTCACACTTAAGTTTGAAATAGAATTTTCGTCACTCTGTCACGTTTTAGTTTGTAACGGCAATTTTTTATGTCACACTTCAGTTTGAAATATTATTTTTGGTCAATGTGTCACAATTCAGCTTGAAACAACATTTAGGTTAGTCTGTCATCCTTAAGTTTGAAATATAATTTTCCTCAGTCGGTTGCACTTAAATTTGAAATAGCATTTACATCAATCTGTCATACTTTAATTCGAAATAGAATTTTCGCTAGTCTGCTATGATTAATTTCGAAATAGAATCTTCGGCAGTCTGTCACGATTACGTTCGAAATAGAATGTTCGTAAACCTGTCACGGTTAAGTTTGAAATAGAATTTTCGTCAGTCTGTCAGCCTGAATTTCAAAATTGAATTTTCGTTGATTTGTCTCATTTCAGTTCGAAATAGTATTTACGTCGGTCTTTCACGTTTCAGTTTTAAATGACATTTTCTTTGGCCTATCACGCTAAAGTTTTAGATAGAATTTACGTCCGTCTGTCAGGCTTAGGTTTGAAATTACATTACTTTTTACGTGTCAGGTTAAGTAGCATTTTCAAAGAAAATGCTTAGGTTAGAAATAGAATTTTCGTCAGTCTGTCAGATTTTTTTTCTTTGTCTCAAATGGTATTTTTATTTATCTGGTTAAATATATTTTTAAATAGTTGTTGAGAAATTGGCGTATCACACTAAATCAGAAATAGAATTTTTTTTGTCAGTCTGTCACGATTAGGCTTGAAATGGTATTTTTATTTTTTTGGCAAACTTAATTTTGAAATAGCTGTCGTCTATTAGGCTGTCACACTTACATTTGAATTTTACTGTCAAATACAAAGACTGATTGGACGTATCTTCAGAATAAATGGCTGTTTGGCTGTCTGTCTTTGCAATAAAATGCATCAATAACTCGAAAAAATCTTAACTACATCTGATAATCTAAGAAAAATCAGCCAAACAATGTCAGCAAATTGGTTTTTGTGATTTATCTATAGGAAATATCTCTATCCACACAATTGTGAAATTCTATACGCATTGACAACGAAAAAAATACGTGTCAGACAGGTTCGTCTGCACCCCAAAATGCGCGCAATTTTTATTTTAAAAAATAAAGCCATAACCAAATATTGAGGTCGCGTGCAAACGTTCGTGTCTAATTCGCGCTGTTACAGGACGGCAGACAGACACGCAAATTCGACGTCTATAACCGATTTTTTTTTCAGCCGGCATGAAAGACAATACGTTAAATGACTGGCATCTCAGTGGCGGGAAATTGGAGACAAAATATAGTAATAGTTTTACAAATCCGAATTTTGATTTATGACGGCGTGGTAATAGATTTTTATACCATCAGACTGACAGAGAACAAGGTCGCAGCGGCACAGCATGCCTTAAACTCTGCCGGTCTTATTTTAGTTTGAATTTTAATGGCTGGTTGTTCAGATGTGAGAGAAACACTTCCTTAGTTTTATAAGGATTAAATGTTACCATCTATTTACGGCCCCATCCCACTACAAAATGAATATCGTTTTTTGAGGGTTTCTACCATTGTCTTAGATATGTGTACATTCATTTTTTTTTCTTTTTTTTTTTTTTTTTTTCTTTTTTTCTTTTTCATGAACGTGATGTCATGAGTAAATATACCCATCTCGGACACAATGTTATCAGGAACGTCATTTATGAGTATCAGAATTAATAAAAGTCCATGTTCAAGCTCTCACCTGTTTACTCAATAATTCAGGTTTATTCTGAATCATGTTGAGAAATGTTAGCGCAAAGATTCTTTCCGTTAACAATTACAAAATATTTTTTAACCCATAATTGCCATGACAAATAGCTCTCTATCCGAGAGTTCAGCGTTCAAACTCCTCGACTTAACATTCACAGTCAATGTGAGTTGGAACAAATACATTAATGGTATTGCCAAGGTTGGCTCTTACTCACATATGAGAGTATTCTATACGTCTACAAAGTATCAAATCACCCATGCATGGAGTATTATTGCCACATTTGAGTTAGTGAATGGTCAAAAAAGAGTCTCACATCTAATGTCACGCACTACCTGCAAACCTCTGTCCCATCGCCGCAATGTTGCATCCCTGTGCCTATTTTACAAATATTTGAATGGAATGTACTCCGATGAACTCATAGCACTTGTGCCCCCCTTTCGAAGTACATACTTCCGACCAACCGAACGAGCAGCAAAATCTCACCTCATCACTGTCCCTAGAAAGCCTTCTACTTCAGTAGTTTCTTAGCTTAGACTGTCAGACTTCGGAATTCTCATTATGTTTCCTGCTTTCCTGGCCGTATTGGCATATAAAAGTCTAAATGTAATGTGAACAATCATCTCGCTATTCCACAATCCCCTGTTAGACATGATCCCAATCTCTTACATACACTTTTGTCATAGAAATCAAATCTGTCACATTGTACTCTTATTTAATGGATTTTACGTGTGATAATTAAATGTACATTTACTAATAATATTAGATGTACATTTATTGATATATTTCTGTAGTAAATATTTACTTGGTTACACACGAGGGCTGATTAAGCACAAGGTCGGTTTTTATATGGGAAAATCCAGCTTCCTAAAACGGGACACCATGGATTGAGAAAAGAATAAAAAAAATTGGCTCTGTTTAAAAGCTTTTCTCGACTGAGTACAAAAATGACTAAGCGTACATCAGAACAGATACTGCTGTTGTAATATTTTCAATAACAAAATGTTTTTATGCGCAGGGATATTTATGTGTGGATCTCTTATTTTCACTTTTCTTATAGTTGGTTCCCTTTTGCGCGACTTTTGTTTCTTTTCGTGTAGGAAGAAAATGTTCGCTGAGAGTTTCTTAAAGGTTTTATTTTAGAAGAGAGATGACACTGAAGAGATATATCAGCTATTTAATTAACTTTTAACTGAAATGGTGACACGCGAACAGATGTTAGGTAGGTGTAACACCTCGCACCTAGCGACAATCGAAGTTTTCCACATTATTAGACAACTGCCTCGCTCACCTCATGGCACAATTGGATGTCTCCCGATCGGCATCCATAGACTGACTCTAATTGTTGGGGATCCATGTCGCATGGTTTCCACAGACAGTCTGATTTGAAATCCTTTGTTTTCTCTCAGCCCGAAAAGCGTGACGTCATTCGTGATCTCAACTCATAGCTCAATTTTATCGACGCCGCCTGACTTTCTGTTTAGGTTTGGCCTTACATGTCAGCCATCCTTGATTTAAATCCGAAAATAATTTTGATTTGTAGATTTAGGTTATTATGACAGGTATTAAGTGTGAGCCTTGTCAAAATTATTACTAGCTAACTTAATTACCATTGACGTTGTAACACTTCTATCCAAAATGTCAAGTAAACGCAGTTATCCCCCTATTGTGACCATTTCTTTTTCGTCATTGTCTTTTTGTAATAGTTATTATTCCTGGTCACTGTGTCCACCTCCAAAAATACGTATACAAGAGGGCGGCGCCCGTGATGACGAAAGTGTTCACCATTAACATCGTCATGAAAATATGTAAAATGGAATCTCATATATCTTACTAGCATGGGTGCCCGGCGTTGGCCGGGTGTTTAGAGGTGTATGCTGAGCAAAAAAATAAAAAGGTCAATTTTTAAAAATTTTATCCCTATTATGACCCCTTAATATTTAATGTTTTGAGCTCAAATCACGTTATTAAGTTAGATCCATGTCCAATGAACCTATATCTAAAATTTCAAGTGTTTAGAGCCAAAATTGTCGGAGGAGTTTGGTAGAGTTCTCAATGGTCAAATTGTTGAACTTTGACCCTTTAACAGCCAAATTTCTGGCCGAAAAGCAATCACATCGATTTTCCCAAATCTCAGTACCCTGTATATAAAATTTCGAGTCTGTAGACTAAAAATTGACAGAGTTATTGCGCAGAGAAATGCACACACACACACACACACACACATACACGTTCACTTTTATAGATAGATAGATAGATAGATAGATAGATAGATAGATAGATAGATAGATAGATAGATAGATAGATAGATAGATAGATTAAACAAAAATATAGATGTATACATAAATATATACGGAAACAATTTTTTGTTTCCTGTAAACATTTTACGCAAATATTATGCAAGTATAAATCATGTAGAATAGCTGCATGAATATAATTACACGTAATAATTGACTAAAGATGATCATCCCATAAGAAAAACGAAAAAACTAATAGGGAATTAATTAAAATGAATGTTTAAAAGAATATGCAAATTAGCTAGATCTTTTGCTAGTGAATGCAATTCCACAAGCCATATATAAGAAAATTGTATTTTCATTTGAAATGAATAGAAAAGAGGGGTTTTAATATGAATATCAATTTACACAAAAGAAAAACGAATTTATAGAAGATAGATAGATAGAAGATATATAGATAGATAGATTTTATAAAGATTTTCCCTCGCTCTTTATCTGTGTAAATTCCGCGAACAAAGCTTCTTTCTTAGAACTGCACGCCTGTAGAACTCTGTTCCATTTTCCTGCTTTCCAACTGACTACAATATGGTTGTCTTCAAGTCCAACGTAAACAAATTCTTGATGCGTCGCCCCCTTAAGTAATCCGATTTACCAAATGCCCACTACTAACGATGACTACAGCATGTTCCTCCTGACCACTGTACACTCATTAACCCTTATCCTCGAGTGACATTTGGGCCTTTATAAGTAGTGAGTGCTTCGTAAAAAAAACCCAAATGACTAAATTCGACATTAAATTGTCCAAAAAAGGGTTGATATGACGTAAAACAAAACAGGTAAACTACTTCTCTTGAACTAGTTCTTTGCTGTCACTCTAAACGCTTTCTCACACTTGAGACTGTTCTCTATCTCCACAAATCTACTATAAAACCAAAAGCGTGCACTGAACAGCTTCTTCCTACATGTGGCAACAGTGCGTCATCTTAAGACATATTTGGCTCTTATACAATTAAAATATTACGTCGCGAGTGAGGTACTTTCTGGAGAAATAGAATAATCCAACCAATTTTTCCAGCGTAAAACCAATAAACTCAACTTTTCTTTACAACAACAGTCACTAGTTTCAGGTTAATTAATAATTATTTGCAATATCAAAAAGACATATTGTTTCAAATAAATTAGGTAGAAAAAGATAGAAAGAACTGGGATGAATTTGCGATACAATTCAGTAAAGGTTGGCGTAGAAATGGCATTAACTCTGCTTAGGGCCGATAAAGAACTGTGTCGCTTGTCTGTTTTGGTAAAACTGAACAGAAATAAATTACTTGTCAAAGACAAAGCAATCTTGGATTCTCATCAGATTTCAACTAAATTTTACCTTAGATTTGCTGTTACACTTGTCTTTAAGCTTCCTTTAAAATATTTGTTCATTCTAAACGGAGGCATATTACCACTGGATCATAAGGACTACTGTGATAGAGGTCAGATTTATAGGAGGAAAACTGGAGTCTTTTTGTCAGGTGAGCCTCTGGCATAGTTGTGTATTCTTAGTGGGATATAAAAACATATTTGTCATTTGATTGACCCCACACTTTCTTTGCAATCCCCCCCCTCTCTCTCTCTCTCTCTCTCTCTCTCTCTCTCTCTCTCTCTCTCTCTCTCTCTCTCTCGCAGACGTAATGTTGCTGATCTCAGTCTTTTCTATAAACACTACTATGGCATGTGCTCTTCATAATTGTCTGATCCATTGCCTGCTTCCTTTGTTCCAGCTCGTTTGATCCGTGGGTCTAGTGGTCTCCATTCGCTGTTTTGATACATCATTGTAATACAGGCTTGTGGAACTCTTTTCCTGCTGAATGTCCCAATGCCTATAACCTTGGTGTTTTCAAAACTAAGGTCATCAGGCATCACCTACTTTTGCAATAATCATATTTCGTTTTTGTTAGTTCTTTACATCAGGTGGCTTCACGCCTTGTCTGAGGCGATTTCCATAAAAAAGAAAACATTATACCCGCGCAAACTACTCAACTATACTAGTGGTAGTACTTTTGCAATTCTAAATGTTTCGCTTGGGAAAGTTTTCGTTTCCTCTAGACTCATATCAGTATCGTTATTGTCCTTAGTTCTATGTCAATATCTTGCCAATAACTCACGATTTCAACGATCCAAAGAGTGAGACTGAATCATCTGTGTCGATAAAAACGCCAACTTCAGTTGAAACTACTCATGCAAAAATAGACATTTGATTTCGTATTTATTAATGTGCTTTTTAGGAAATAACGTTTTCTCATGGAAAAAAAGCGTCCAAGGGCAAATAACTCTGCAACGAATTTTATAGGGCATTTTTCCTACTCCTTTTTCACTCTTACATTATTGGTCGTTTTTCACTCTTATATTATTGGTCGTTTTTCACTCTTACATTATTGGTTGTTTTTCACTCTTATATTATTGGTCGTTTGGTCGTGCTGGATAACGTTATATCTTTCATTTATTTATTTCACTACTTTTTTTTTTTTTTTGCTTCTTAGCTATTTTATCTTTTTGTGTGAGAGGGTGAAACTAACGAAATTTGCTGATTCATGGAATAATTAACTTGTCGATATTAATGAGATCTCTCCTGTAATTGGAGAATATTCGGAATGACACGACTCAATCCTTAAAAAACGCATCCCGCCTTTACACGAACTGCTACTGCTTAATTGGTCAGTTTTAGAAAAAGAGAGGCACAGAACTTATTTATTATACAAATATCACCTGTCTGTTTAAATGCATGTATGTTTTCTACAAAGAGACGTCGCTTTTTTCGCCGATATTTTCGAAAGTTACCTTATCTTTTCGATTGACTAGCCTTAATTTAAACCTTCGACACCTCCGGTTTGGCGATTGATGCAACGGCAAAGACGCCACGTGTTTTTTACGTTCTTTTCCTCCTTCCTGGTACGGGTTCGAGCCTGTCTACCTACTACCACTTTTTCTTTTTTTTTTTTTTTTGCTCAACACACACCTCCAAACACCCGGGCAACGCCGGGAAACGCCGGGCACCCAGGCTAGTTATACCTAAATATAATATCTTGAAAGAGATAAAAACAGGAAAAAGAATACAGCCATGGCATGCGACAGAATCGCTCAAGCATGGATAATTGAATGCCTATAAGGTGCCCGACAAGATTATTAATATTATTAATAAAGCAGTGGAAACATGGAAACTTGAATTAACACCTGATTGTCATAAGAATAGAGAGGCATTTTCCAGGCAGACTTCCTATTACAGCTAGTATTTATCCCATCCGTGACGACACTTAACTATATATTTAGGAAATGTAATGTGGGACACAAATATACAGACACCGAACAAGAATAAACCACTTTATGTATATGGACATCCTGAAGTTATTTACTAGAAACAGATAGAATACAGAATATGATAATGTACACTGCTAGAGATGAAAGAGGCAAAACTGGATGCATCAGATGGCATAACACTACCCACCCAAGAAGACATGGGGGCAGTTGATGATAGTAACACTTATAAATATTTAAGCGTACTAGCAACAGACCTCATCAAAAGTACAGAAACGAAAAAGAAGATTTTAAAAGTACATAAGAAGAACAAAGAAACTCTTAGAAACAAAACTATATTGTAGACATTTAATTAAAGAAATTTTTTTAAAAAATTAGCAGTATCATTAATAAAATACTCTGGCACATTCATAAGCTTAGCCAAAGAAATACTTGGATTAGTTTGTTAGTATTCTGATCAAATTCTACTTGATCAGAATACTAGGAAACTAATGACCATATAGAATGTATTACACCCGAAAGATGATGTTGACCGACGCTAAAAGGAACGAAAAGGAAGAGAACTGATAACTGTAGAATATTGTACAGAAGACACACGTAAATATTTGGAAAAGTACATAACTCGGAACACAAAACGATTGATCACTGCAGTTAGAGTTAATACAGGGAAAGATACAATCAAAAACCAAAAAAAATGGGAAGAGAAAAAAAACTACATGGAAAATTTATAACGATGACAAGAGAAGAGAATCACGAAAACACCTGAACATGGCTAAGAAAAGGACACGTGAATAGATAAACAGAATCTCTACCGACAGCTACACAAAACAACGCGATTCGAACTAATTACATTAAAACTAAAACAGTTAAACATAGGAAAACAGGTAGACTCTGTGGACAAAAAGACGAAGCAGTAGACTACATATTAAGTGAATGCAGCCAACTAACCAAAAATGATTACAATAACAGACACTATAACGTGGGGAAAGCAGTAAAATAAGAACTTTGCAAACGATTGCACCTCGAACATGCAGAAAGATAGTACAATCACAAATGGGAGACCCAACTGAAAAGGAGCACATGTCCTTCGGAGCATGGAAGTACAAGCAGATAAACTCATCCAAGCAAGTAAAGTAAAATTCTTAACATTCGCAGGTAATATGAACTGGAACAAATACACTGAGGACATTTCCGAGGCTGCTGCAAAGAAGGCGGGCTCTCTTTACCGTGCTAGAAAATTACTTACACCAGAAAGTATCTTATATCTTTACAAAGCCACCATTCGCCCTGGCATGAAGTATTGTTGCTTCATTTGGACTGATGGACTAGTTTCTCGTTAATATATCCCGCACTATCAACAAAGCCCCAAACCCTGTCCCATCGCTGCAGTGTTGCAACCCTGTGCCTGTTTTACAAGTATTTTAATGAAATGTATTCTGATGAACTCATTGTATTTGTGCCCCTCCGCCCTGGCGTACATACCTCCAATAAACCCGTCTACCAACAAAATTCCACCCCTTCACTGTTGAGGTCACTCGACCTGCTAGACTTTGGAATTCTCTTCCTGTTTCCTGTTTCCTTGACTGTACTGACACGTCGAAGTTTAAATGCAATGTAAACCGACATCTTACACATCACCTTATATTCCTCCTGTATACTGAGTCCAAAATAATAGCCCTTTACATTCAAGTGCCAATATGTCTTGTCGGATGAACAAGAGTAAAAAGAAAGAGAAAAAAAAAACACCATTAACACAATTGACATACGAATCTACTTTTTTTTAGAGCATGTAAAATTTGACACACAAGCAAGCCACACCATAAAATCAAGACATCACGTTAGGTGGTGAAACTACCATCGTGCGACGACAGACAAAAAACAAACTATGGTTTAATTCAAAATTCCTCCTTTAATTAAAAGAAAGAAAAAAAAAGAAAGAAAATGTGTATGATGTACCTGTGGAGAAACAAAAATAACATATTCCAATAATCACGTAAATTTATGAAATAGTTTTATTTTTAAATAAGAAAAACAAATTTATGAATACTGGAGGAGTGACTAAGTCTCCAACCATTTTGAAAAAAAAAAATGTCAAAAACAAGGGAGATAACTCGGCCATAATTCAAAACTTGCGAGATTTATGATATAATGCTTACAAATTCCCATTAATCGCTTTAAAATGATTTCCTTTAGGAAAATAAAACGACTTGATAAATTTACGTGGTTTTTTAAATTAGCTATTTTTGTTTCGTCTCAGATCAAGCAGATTTTTTTCTTTGCTTTTTTTGTTTTGAAATTATACTCAATTTCAGAAGAGTTATTTTAGATTCTGAATTCGGGGGATTCTGAACAAAGAACCGACATTTTTAAAGAAGGAATCAAAAAAAAAAAAAACGCGAAACATACAGACAGTTATGTAAAATGATGCACAAAAATGATGCACAAAAATACAATTGCAAAAAATATTAGCAAAAATTAGCTACTTAGTATTAAAGTGTAATACGTCAGCTTAAATGCTATTTAGGTGGAACTTTTTGTTATATGATTGGATTATTAGATTAAATCCGAATGTTTAACACGTTTCTTGCAATCATTGAAAAATGATGGATTTGAATCCTTAGTACTTGTCTATATTCGTGATCTTAATGTGAATTCAACAAAACTTACGAAAATTGATCTAGGAAATGATGTGCTAGAAGTATTTTAAATAAAAATTTCAGCCACAATTACGTTTCAAGATATCACGTTTAAACACTTAATTTAGGTTAATTCAAGTTAAGGGTTATGCCCCTTGTTTGTTATACTGAATTCGTCGCACGACTGTTCTACATTAAAACATACGAAAAAAACTCGATAATTCGATAAATTCTATTTTTACTTGTAATTATTTTTCGACTGGATCATGTTTCTAAATTTTGGAATTTATACTAATTTTATCATGACAGGTAAGTACGCAATAATGTTTTCACCTGAAATGCGTTGGTTTAAAAGATCAGTAAAGTTATATAAAAAAAAAAAAATTTAAAAAAAAAACACTGAATCCTGAGTTTTAAAAGAAGCTGATTAAAGCAAGGGAGGTAATTAAGAAACGTGTCGGAGTTTATCAGTGAACCAATCGTTAGCGACTGTCGAGATGCCAACCCGTTTAATGTATCTTGATACGGTACAACCGTCGGAATGATAATGTACATGACATTTACTAGTGTTTTTAATCAGATAAACAACTAGTTGGCCCCATCGCGACGATGGGGCGGGATTGTCAGTCGAGTGTGAGAATAAACACGTAGATAAGGTTGGCGTCACATTGATTTTCGTCCAAAGATGGAACGAGAGGTCAAGAATAATAAGGATTTTTGTCCGGGTGATCAGAGGAAAATCAAACTCGGCGCTAACTACATCTGAACATGCCAATCGATGAGTGGGAGAGAGCTGTTGTAAAAGAGGTGGAGGAGATAATTTTCAGTAGCACCTTGGAGGCCTCTAAATCTATTTACTAATAAAACTATCTCGTGTGTACGTGTGTTTTCTCCGCCTATACATAGCTTTCATAAATATATATTATTATTATTCATTATTACTCGAACATTTTGTAAACGCGACTATTGACGCCATAATTTTTTAAAGAAAATTTGGTTTTAATTAGGCACCGCCAAAAATGGCCGCAAAATCAAGTTGTTGTTGTTTTTTAAAACTAAATTACATTTATCAAAATCCATTATTTCTGAGTAACTTTTTTTTTTCCAGAAAGATAAAACCCTGAATTTTATCATATAGAAAACAGAATAATGTAAAACTTTTTCTACTATTTTTAATTCAATTTTAAATGTTAAATTTTCCCAAAAAGTTAACAATTGTTATTTTTTGTCTTGCACAAAAAACGTACTTAAATATTAAAAAAAAAGGGTTTTTGAAATAATTTATTTATTCATTTATTGTCTAACTAAGATTTAGGATGATTTTCTAAGAGAATATGCAAAAATATTATAATATAAGTACCTGAATTTCAAATAATTCCACTTATTCATATATGTAACCAGATATTTCGCGTCGCCGAAGAGTTCAGATCGACTCTGTTTACGTTTTCTTTCGATGAGACGAAAACTATGGAAGACTAAACAGGCCAAAAAAACTTATTTTTTCAGTGACGAAAATTTCAATGTATTATTAAGCTGAGGCTGGCCAGTACCAGATGGGTGACCATTTGTATGAGTTTGGTTTTTAATGTGTATGTGTGTGGGGGCCAGGCTCCCCAAAATGGGGGGAGGGGGCAATTTAAAGCAGGATAAAAAAAAATTATTTCAGCGCGTTTGGTCCACCGTAGTCGAAAGGCGGCAAACGTTTTCAAACGAGATCGAAAAAAATGATGCTATTTTTAACACAAAGGGCACAATATTTATCGAATTTTTTTTTTTTGTATCGATAATTCAAAGCATGCTCTGTTTAATAATGGTCATGCATTATTCGGCTCGCTAAAAAAAAATTGTTAATTTATTTATCAAAAATTTTAAAATGGCTTTTTTCGTATAAATATAAAAAAAATTTTTTTTTTGTTTTGCTTAACTTAAATTAATTATTTTACTTAACATATTCACCGAATTTCACACTTCAAAACTCAAAAGCGGGATAATTAAACACAATCGAAGTTCTGATATTCAGACGTCAAAATAAGGTATGCAAACAATTTTTTTTTTTTTTTTTTTTTTATCTACAATTCTGTCCCTTACAACAACACAATATGTTTTGTTCAGTTTCAGATGATTATTTTAAGCATATTTGTTCCCACTTCAAAACAAGGGGGGGTTTTGTAAGCAAAAAAAAATATATATATAAATATCGTTTATGAAAAATAAGTACACGGTTATAAAGTTCATTCTTCTCCTAATAATCGCTGAAAATTTCGTATTGATCGGATAATTACCTAATTTTTGGTAGATTTTTAAAAAGACGGTCCGTCAAAAAGTACTGACCTGCCCCCCCAGTTTTGGCGGTGCCTAGTTTTAATGTATATATATATATAATATATATATAATATATATATATATATGTATATATATATTTCCATGCCTCCGTTTAATCTCGAAAGACAAAGGATACCCCCTGTAGGGGCAGATGTGCGTGTAATTGTGAGACAAGGGATGTGCAATCTCCAACCACACCTCTCCTGAATCGGCACCGCTTGAGTCAAGTGGCAAGAAGTTCAGGACGACTGAAAACAATACCAAGATAAGCGGAGAGCACATACAGCACCCGGAAGTCTCAAATGGTCACCCATCTGATACTGGCCAGGCTCATTCTTGCTTAATTTCGGTGATCTGACGGGGACCAGTGTGTCAAACGTGATTATACCGTATATATTTATATATACATAAATGTATATATGTTCATATATATATATATATATATATATATATATATATATATATATATATATATATATATATATATATATATATATATACTAGCATGGGTGCCCGGCGTTGTCCGGGTATTTGGAGATGTATGTTGAGCAAAAAAAAAAAAAAGCGGTCAATTTTTTTAACTTTGACCCCTATTATTATCCCTGAACATTTATGGTTTTGGGCTCCAATCAAGTTATTAAGTTAGATCCATGTCCAAGGAATCTATATCTAAAATGTCAAGTGTGTAGACCCCAAATTGTCGGAGGAGTTTGGTAGAGTTCTCAAAGGTCAAATCGTTGAAATTTTACCCCTTAATCGCCATATTTCTGGCCAAAACCCGATCACATCGATTTTCCCAAATCTCAGTACCCGGTATATCAAATTTCGAGTCTGTAAACTTAAAATTGACAGAATTATTGCGTATGGAAATGTACACACACAGACACACAGACACACACACAGACACTTTCACTTTTATAGATATATAGATATGTATTTATGTATATACACACATACACACACACTATGTATTTAGCTAACTGCATCTAACTCAACAACCTACAATTAATAATATGCCTATGAAATCAGTAATAATATTATATAATGCTTAACGTAATATAATTTGATCACGTGATGCTAATTCTTGCATAACGGGATTTAAATTGTTAACGTCTACTGGAACAGGTTGAAAACGTCTGTTGGTGTCTAATTGACAACACGTGCCCGATTCCAAGCTATCTTTAATATTGAAGAAATTAATTGATTTGGGCATGCGCAGAAAAAAGTAAAAAATATGTCGGCAAGTTGAAATGAACGGTTTACATTTCAACATGCCGATATATGTCTGTATGCGTTATTCATCCATCCAAACTAAGATTTTACTTGTTATAAACTACCCTTGGTATGTGATTACTATTTCCTGTTAAGTTCAATGTTATGTGACTAGTAGTTTAAAAGTTTATCGGTTAAATGTTTACACAGAGACAGACAGACACACACATATGCATCCACTGCTTTCTTTATATACGCTTCTAGCCAGCACTGGCCAGTACTGGCTGGCGGAAGGAAAACAGGCTAGCCCGTTGATTAAATAGTGTTCCGTTAGAAATTCTACACAGATTTTCTAGTTCGACAAAATATTGCCAAGTTCGACTAAATGCACGTGAACGTTGGGGATTGCATCGACCGAAATGTTGTGAGAATAATATGTAGATTTGAACAGTAATCCAAATAACACAAACTACACAAATAAAACGAATAACACAAATTACATAAATAACACAAATAACACAAATTACATAAGTAACACAAATAAACAACGCAAATTATACAAATAAAAAAATAACGCAAATTACATAAATCAAAGAAATAACACAAATTACACAAATTACTCTAATAAAATAAATAATATAAATAAAATAAATAAAACAAATAAAACAAACTACACAAATAAAACGAATAACACAAATTACATAAATAACATAAATTACATAAATAAAACAAATAACGCAAATAACGTAAATTACATAAATAACACAAATAACACAAATTTCACAAATAATACAACTTTCAAATATTTGACAAAACATGTATATTAGATTTCATTTTGAAAATTAATCTAAACATGTTCTCGGATTATTCCTATTTACTTGTCTCCCCACGAGGTCGGTTTTTATTATGAGAAAAATCCAGATCTTCCAAAGGAAGCACTCTGGATTAGAATAAAAATTTAAATTTCCTCAGTCTAGAAAGATTTCCCTCTCCGATCTAGGACGGAAATGATGAAGTGTAGTATCATAACAGATGTTAATTACACTTGGCTCCGTGTTTTTTTTTTTTTTTTTTTTTTTTTTTTTTTTTTTTTTTTTTTGCATACTCTTTTTCGACTGTTAAATGTAAACAGCCTATATTAAAAACATCATTAAGTTTCTTATGGTATCCTACTAACTTTACAGGCCGAGTGCAAGTTAGAGGTATTCCTTGAATAATTATAATTAAAAGGCTTCTTTGAGACAAGTTAATAAACAATGGTTTCCCCGGTGGTATTTATCATAAACTAGCCTGGGTGCCAGGCATTGACCGGATGTTTGGGGTGTGTGTTCAGCAAAAAAAAAAAATTGTGGTAGTAGGCAGGCAGGCTCGAACCCGTAATGTGAAAGAGGAAAAGAACATGAAAAAAAAAAAAACGTGACGTCTTTGCTGCTGTGTCGATTACCAAACCGGAAGTGACGAATTTTTAAATTAACGCTAGTCAATCGAAAAGAGGGGATGACTTTCGAAAATATCGGCGAAAAAAGCGACCCCTTCCTGTAGAAAAGTGCCCAGTTGAGGTTAAAGGAATGAATATTTTGGGCCAATTTTTCGCTATTTGTCGTCCGAGGGGTGAAGCTTCAGAACAATAACGGTCTTATGAAAATCTGTTGCGTCTGTCGAAAGTTTTAGGCATACATATATACATACATACATACATACATACATACATACATACATACATACATTTAAATAGACAGGTGATATTTATATTATAGATAAACCTAGGCGGTTGAGAAAATCAAATCGCTTCAATCGATGTTGGTGTTACAGTATCGAATCCTCTCGGTTCTATAACACAATTTTTTACGCATAGATGTTGGCAAACTTCATGTGATCCTTCTTCTAAATAGCTGTTTTTAGAAAAGATGCAAGGATATAAGTGCCTACAACAGAATGTCCATGGTTAAACTTTTAGCGAGGATCAAAGTGTAATATCTGTTCTGACATTACACTGCAGCTTTTTTTTTTTGTCCTCGATAAGTAAAGGATGACTTATTCTAGACTGAGACAACTTTATTTTTTATTCCAATCCAGAGTTCCCCAATATGTTGAGCTGGATTTCCCTAATACTAAAGACCTTATGTTTAACTCGTGTGGAGACAACTAAATAGAAAGAAGTGCTAATAACAGAATAAAGCCAATCAAAATGTACTGTGTGTCTTTTTATAAAGGTAGTTAGACACGAGGTCGGATTTTTATGTGAGGAAACCCAGCTCCCTAAAAAGGGGAGCAGTCTGGACTGAGACAGAAATAAAAATTGACAGTACCATGCTGATTCATATGACTGCACCATCTGGTTTGAGGTTTGTGTGATCAGGAGTATTCGTATTGTTTGAATTCTTCGGACTACTGTTCTCATCTTGAGTGTGATTTTCAGAAGGACACGTGGCGCAGTGGTTAGAGTACTTGGGAAAATGAATTGTAAAAGTCATATTATCCTGAAAGATGAAAGTTCAATTCTCATTGTGGACGACCGAAAAAAATAATTGCGAATCATTTAGAATTTCTATCCAGTTATGGATCACAAACGAGAGCAAGCTACCCCTTGAAGTAAATAAAGGGTTCCATTCGAAATTCCGTGTAAAATCCCGAGTTCGACAGAAATATTCCAGAGTTCGACAACATACTTTTGAAGAAGGTCGGAAGTTACGTCGACCGAAACGTTGTGAAATTTACACTCAAGATGAGAACAGTAGTCCGAAGAATCCAAATAATACGAATAACCAATCTTATTCTCAAAAATTTAGAAGCGTAATGATCAGGAGTAATTGCGTTCATTTGTTTATGCGTTTACAAAAATGCCGCGAAACCAGTTTTTTCTTCCCTTTTTTTATCTAGTAAAGCAAATATCTGTCTTATGGAATTCCACACAATGCCTGCCTACTCAAACGTTGTTCGTGCACAAAACTGGATGCGTAATTGTATGTTTGTGAACACACCAGAGCCTATGAATAGATCTATAGACATCAATTCATTTGGCTTGCATTGTTTGCAAGAGATTCGCATAAAAGCAGAGAAAATATAACGAGGATTTCTTTAATTCGGTTTCTTTTTTTCGACTTGATTACTTTTTTAACTCCATTTTTATATTTATCTACATTGATCTTTTTTTAGTTGTATGAACAACAAGTCTTCTCTCCAGTCTCTTCTTTCTCTTCCCTTACCGCTGTATATTAGCACACACACACACACACACACACACACACACACACACACATATATATATATTAGTTTGGTGCAAAAATAATGTCGTTTTTTTACGCTCGACTATATATATATATATATATATAAGACATCATTTTGCACCATATTACATAGAAATATTTATATGCATATATTTATATACATGCATATATATTTATATGCGTATACACACATACACACACACATACACACACACACATACACACACACACACATATATATTAGTTTGGTGCAAAAATAATGTCATTTTTTACGCTCGACTATATATATATATATATATATAAGACATCATTTTGCACCATATTACATAGAAATATTTATATGCATATATTTATATACATGCATATATATTTATATGCGTATACACACATACACACACACACACACACATATATATATATATATATATTAATACGATAGCGTGTGTGTTATTTTGTGTGTAACGCTTACATCTTTTTTCTTCCGAGTGACTGTCGTTTAAATGTTATGACCTTCTACTTCTTGTAATAAATAAAAAATAAAAAGAAAGAACGAATAAGAGAAGGAAATTAAGACTGTAGAAGACACATTTACTACTAGATACTATACGTGTGTTTGTGTGTTAGTCTTAGCAGAGAATCTTAAAGACATTAGTTACGTAAAAGGGGTCGATGGTTTGTCCGCTGTTGTGATATGTTGAAAATTAATTGTCTATTAACTGAAATTAATGCCGTGCGAATCAATATTTGTCCTAGTGATGTCATATTGTAATGTTTTGAACTGTTCGTTTAGAATGATATAATTCTGGAATAAAAGAATTAGCAGGGAACCAATCAGAAGCAGCAGATTTTCCCTAAGGAGACTTTTTTTTTATTTATTCTACGACGGGAAAATTAATGGTATATCTGTGTATGTATGAGCCGGTTACATGCGGTGTAAGCGTAGAATCTGTGGAACATGTAGACTTCCTTCCGGTGTCGCCTGGTGGCGGTGGTAGGACTAAGCATTTAGAAGGAAAAATAGGCAACCCTTCCTCTAACAATGTTGCGATTGTGATTTGTTGCTCCGAGGATGTTATGTAGTAGTCGTTACATAAGATAGTAGCTATTAGCCTAGCTGTATTGAATTTGTATGTGGCATCTGTTGTTAAAAACCTTCGATACTTTGGTCCAGAGGGGAATTTCTGTAGTTATATATATATATATATTCTTCATAAGTTTTGGTTTCGGTTTTGGTGTCGATTCAAGCTGATGCACCCAAGTCATAGGGATATATATTTTTTTACTTTTTAAATCACAACTTTATAATATCGATAGAAAATTGATTCTATAATAATATATACGAAATTTGCTTAAATTAAAATATCATATTAAAGCGATTTTACGACCTGGTTACACCGACCATTCCTGCTAGCTTACTTTTGCAGTTTTATTAAAAGAGCTACAATAATATCAGGACGTCTCCATTTACGCTGAATATCCACAGACTGCAAACATCAACGAGTTCGTTGTGGTTTAAATTTTAAAATTAAATACGTATGATATACGTTTATAGCCCAAATTAAAACGCAATATTTTGTAAAATGAAAAATCATTTGTTTAAAATTAATATTTCGCTGTAATACACCATCATTCTTTTTTCTTTCTTTTTTTTTTTTTTTTTTTTTTTGTCCACCTGACACTCATTGACCTTTATCTTCGAGTGGCCATTGGGCTTTGATAATGGGTGAACCCCAAGTAAAAATATGCTTTTGAGATTGAGTGGATTCATTTAAAATTGTGATAATTTAGTTGTTTTTTTGTTTTTCTTTTTGTTTTTGTTTTACAAATAAATGGAAACTTTTTCTTAGCGTTAAAATAAGCGAAATCTTTTACTCGGTCTTTTGGCTAGGAATAAATTGTGCTATCTTCTTTGTTTTTTCCCCTTTTCACGATTTGAAATTAGTGACATTATTATATATAGACATATTTATCTTCAATAATTTTTTTTATTAATTTGGAAAACTTATAAGTAGGACAGAACCTGGAGTAAATGTGGTATTATGGTGATAAATGATTCTCGCTAAGAATGATATAGATATGCTCTAGTCATGGTGACAAAGGACTACCACCGATACTTATTTCTCCCCTCCTCCTTTTGAATGGCCTTGTGCCTAATTTGTTGTTAATGCAATTTTTTTATTTTCTGCAAATAAATATTTCAAAGTGTAGTATCTGTACTGATCTACACAGTCTATTCTGTCCTCGGTCAGTGTAGGAATTCGTTTGTCTTTTTTTTTTCTTTTTTTTTGTAATTTTTAACAGAGTTTTTTTACATGTCTTTTTTTTCTGGATTCATTCGGTATTTTTCGGCGCCATTCGTTCATCTTCGGTTTTACTTGACTTTCGTTTATGCAAAAAAATAAAAAAAATAACAAATAAATATCGAGTTAATCTCAGGGAATTATCGCAATCTGATCGGAACAACCTTGGCCTTATTTATCATCCACTCATTTATTTGTTGAGATTTGAAAGCTATTTTTTTTCTGATTTTTATTTATCATTTCATTTTTTTTTTTTTAATTTATTTATTTATTTATTTATTTATTTTGTACCTTTTGTATCTTTCAAGTGTGTTCAACAACAGGAACCAAAAAATATATTATAAAACATTTTTTTATTCTTCATTTTCTGGATTTCATTGCGTTCATCTCTTTTATTCTGATTTTTATTTCTTCTTTTTCGCATTTAATATTAAAGGTTCTTTACTTATTCGACTTATTTTTCAATTTGTATTTTTCCATTTCCCAACGAAATTTCCTCCTTTCGCGATTTCTTTATTCCTGCCTTATTCTTCCATAAGTTCCAGCTGAAATATTTTACCATTTTTTGCTTCTTCGTCCATTTGCATGCAACTGCGTAATACTTAACAACTATGTACTATATAGTTAACACATGTAAAATTCCAGAATAAAACCTAAACTATGAGTAAAAGCAACAAACAATTTACAGTAAACGCAGTAGAATGAAATTTTATACCGACTTGTATACTTTTAAAGTATGGAAACTGTTTGTTAGATATCTTCTATTTCAGAATTTAGGCATTTTGCAAGTTAAGAAAAAACCCGAAAAAGTGGTTAAAAAACAACAAATATATAACAAGTAAATGTTACCAAAGGTAGGATAACTTACTCTTCTATCTACATGGATTGGTTTGTGTGTGTGTGTGTGTGTGTGTGTGTGTGTGCGCGCGCGCGTGCATGTGTGTGTTTTAAAAGAAATTATTTACTTTGAAACAATAATAGTGTCAAGTTTTAAGTTACAACAAAAATAAATGGCTGACATTAGACGGGCATCAGAGTAATCTCGATAACCATTCAAAAATTGAAAACTAAAAAAAACACTGACAGAACATTAGCTTTTCACACGATTAATGGCATTTATTGAATCGATTTTTACCGGTGTTTTTATATCTAATTAAATATACAAACTACTACATCCTTCTTTAATTAAAGATATTTTTTAATTGTTTGTTGGGAATAAAAAAAAGTATTTATTTTGTTTGGTTTTGTAATATATTTATTCGTGTTTTGTGTTTGATTTTTTTTACATAAACATCGCCACTTATCAAGGCCAAGAGGCCACTCGAGGATAAGGGTTAAAGAGTGTACAGTAGAAATTGGACAATATAGTAATCGTTAGTAAATGGAAATTCGGTAAATTTGTTAACAAGTGGAATGGCTAATCAAGAACTTGTTTACGTTAGGCTTGAAGACAACCATATTGTAGTCAGCTGGAAAGCAGAAAAACGGAAGACAACTCCACAGGCGTTCAGTTCTAAGAAAGAAGCTTTGCTCATGGAATCTACGTTTAGGTTTAGGCACAGATAAAGAGTGGAGGAAATTATTAATAGTGCTTTCAGCTAAACGAGTGTTTCTTGTGAAAGTTTGGCGGGGGGACCATAGACTGAAGCTCAGTCGAACACTTTCCATGAAAATAACGATACAACAGAGACAAACTCGCAACATCTCTTCTGTGAGATAGAGGTTGCAAGGAAGAGAAAAGGACATCTCCTACGAGACTACGAAGTCTATTTTGAACTCTATCAAGGCAGGACAAGTCCTTTCTAACAGCTCCTGCCCAGATGTGGCAACAGTATTCCATCCTTGGACGTACCTGGCTCATATATAGATAGAGAATTGCATCAGCAGTGAGATATCTACTGGATCGATAGAAGGATCCCACCATTTTCCAGCGGCCTTGGCAACAGATTTGTTGTACGAGTTCCATTTAAGATCAAGAGTAAAGGTCAAGCCCTGAAGCTTGTCAAAACTTGAGGCCTCCTCAAGACGAGAGCCATTCATTTCTTTCAGTTGATGCCAGATGTGGATAAGAACGTTGATGATGTAAAGAAAGAAGCTTGGTTTTAGATGAATTAAAAGTAACCAGCCACCCCTTTCCCCATTGTACCATTTATTTATTCATTTATTAATGAAATTTCTTGTTCCTTCTGTTTTGTCTTTCATAATTTGAATTTAATTGTTTTCTGTTCTTTTTTTTTATCTTTTAATAAAAGCGCTTAGTAATGTCAGACAGGGTAGCGTTTATTTTTTATTTTTATTTTTTTATTTCATTTTTATTTTTTATTTTTATTTATTTTTTTTTTCATTTATTTTTTTTTTTTATTTACACCGTCTACAAAAATATCATCTAAATTTGCCGAAGCCAAAAACTGTGTAGTACTCAATACACCAAATGTATAAACATAACTTTACGTTAAATTGATTATTACAGCAAGAATTTCTCTATTTTTTTTTTTTTTGCATGAACTTTTTGTAATGGCTTGACTTGATAGTATTATTGAATTTATCTGTTTTCCAAAACGAAACTTTGTAATAACAATAGTTTTTTTTTTATATACAGCTAAAAAACGTTTCTTTCAATTGAATGTGTAGAACTGAATTCATTCCTGCATTCATACAACTCTAATTTTATTTGCATTGCTTTTTCTTGGATTATGGTCGACCCATTGTGAGAAGAAGTTAGTTCTTTTGGCAATGTATTCCTTACCAAATCTCTTTGTATCTGTCTATTAGTGGACCATTCTGGTTCAATTCTCATGTCATTTGTACTCACAGAAAGAGATTAGTTTATTTATATTAGTTTTCTTACGTTTGTAATTTAGAAGTATTTTCCAAAAATGAAATCCACCCACTTTACGAATTTCAAGAGCCGCCATTATCTGTACTATGATTATTGAAATTAAGCTTAAATCAATCTCTCTCTCTCTCTCTCTCTCTATATATATATATATATATATATATATATATATATATGTGTGTGCGTGTGTGTGTGTGTGTGTGTGTGTGTGTGTGTGTGTGTGTGTTGTGTGTGTGTGTGCGTGCGTGTGTGTGTGTTGTGTGTGTGTGTGTGTGTGTGTGTGTGTGTGTGTGTGTGTGTGTGTGCTAGCTGATTTCAATCTGACTATAACATGGTCGCTTTCAAGTATAATGCAAACAAGTTCTTATTTAGCCGTCCACTTAAATAATCAAACTCTATCCAATTTCCGCCATCACCGATTATGGTGTTGTCTCAGCGTCCACCTGGCACTCATTAACCCTTATCCTCGAGTGGCCCTTGGGCCCTGATAATGGATGAGCCCCAAGTAGAAACATATGCTTTTATATTGAATGGATTTAATTAAAATTAGAACACTTGAGATATTTATCTTTTCAAATGAATATATATTTTTTCTTACCATAAAAATAATTGTAAGCAAAATTGTTCTCTCTCTCTCTCTCTCTCTCTATATATATATATATATATATATATATATATATATATATATATATATATATATATATATATATATAATGTGTGTGTTTATATATGTTTCTATACATATATATTACATTAGCAGGCTGCCCGGCCTTGCCCGATCGTAATATACGCTTAAATACGATATTTTAATTTATGCAAATTTTGTAATTATTATTATAGAGCAAGTTCTCTATTGATTATTATATTGTACCCAATATATATATATAGTAATGATTTCAAAAGTTTAAAAAGTAAAAGACTTCGATATGCCATCAGTTAGAATTGAAACCAAAACAGTCATCATTCCAGACATAATCGTTATTTAGTGCTTCAACTCCCGTCATTGCTGTTTGAATTATCACCTGATGGATAAAAAAAAAGGCTAAAAATGTAAAAAATTAAGAAACCTCAAGCTAAAATTGTATATGCACGCTTTCTCAGAAATACGTCGATTTACACCTGCCAGGATCAACTTTTTTTTTTAATTTTTCCCCCTTCCTTGTTATTTTTACAGACTAAAAACAAAATCGAAAATGTTCCCGAGGTTCAAATACTCTATATATCAAGTTTCAAGTCTGCAAACCAAATATTCAGAGAGGAGTTTGGTAAAGACGTTTCGCACACACCGACAAGGTCACTTATATATATATATATATATATATATATATATATATATATATATATATATATAAATATATATATATATATATATATACGTACATATATATACATTATATATATACATACATATATATAATATATATATACATACAGATATATATAGATATATATATATAATATATATCCATATATATATACATACATACATATATATACATACATATATATACATATATATATACATATATATACATACATATATATATACATACATATATATATACATATATATACATACATATATATATACATACATATATATATACATATATATATATACATAAATATATATACATACATATATATACATATATATATATATATATATATATATATATATATATATATATGGAGGAAAGCAAGAAGAATTAAATAATTTCTTTAAAAAGGAAACTTATCAGAATAATACAAAGCTTAACATTTGAGGTGGAGCTTATATACAGATGAAAAAAAGGAAAAAACGACAATCTAAAAGATACATGCTAATGCATATGCATATAAATTTAATCTTTCATTCAATAGGGAGATTACGTCAATTAGGGGTACGGGATATATATGCTCTTTATACCTAGGCATTTCGAGGCCTCACGCTTCTCATCAGGTGTTTCGTAACATATTAGAAATGTGACATCTAGCGATAAGTTCATCTGGAACGAAATAATTGGGTGTCTAAGGTGGAGGAGAAACAATATAAATGTGAAGGGAGGAAAACTGGAGAACTAAAGCGATTAAGGCTGTATGAGATAAAATTGTGATTATCACATAATGGATATAAGTGATATGTAATGGAGGAGGTTTTCTATGATACGTTAAGAGGTTCAATAACTCATTTTTCTATAATACCTTAAGAGGTTCAATAATGTCATATGTGGAGATGTACATTTAAAATCGAGAACAATAGAGGGAGAAATCGATAGGAGGTAATGGTAGAGGCTCTTTGAAACATTAAAGGGTTAGAGGGTATGTTGATAGATGAGGGGATTCCAAGAGAGGATAACCAAACTTCTATCTTTTTACTACCAATGCTTTAATCCCCGTTTAGCCCCAATTGAAATAAATAGCTTTCGTTTCGAGAAATCACCCTCTATCAACAAGCTTCTTAGCCTGTCTTTCACTCTTGTCCGGAAATAGCAGATTTACATCAAATCTGTTGCCAAAGCCGCTAGAAAAATGGTTATAGACACAAACCTTTATAAGAGTCAAATATGTCATAAAATGGAGTACTGTCGCGACATATGGAGAGTATTCGGAGCACTCTCTCCTGCCTTGACATGGTTCAAAATTGGCTTCAAAACCTAGTAGGTGAGAGTAATCTTCAAAACCTAGTAGGTGAGAGTAATCTTCACATGCTTCACCGCAGTGACTTAGTCTACAATACATTGTAGTCTACATTGCACTGTAAAGAACCTACTGTTGATTTTATAAAATTATTTTTATATACAATCGTTTGAATTAAAGTTTCAAATGTAAAAGTTAAGTATCATGTTTCAATTGTGCTTTAAAGATAAACATTCTTTTAAAACGCGCCCCTGTCTTACCATAGAACTTACTGCCGATTTTATATGCCGGGTCATTTTGTTTGCGCAGTGATAAAACTTCTAAAGTGCAATTGTGAAGTTTGGTTGTATAAGAGTGTTAAATTTGGTCAAGATCGGACTGTCTTTTCTTATAGTCGGATTTTTTGTTATCGATTTTCTATACTTATCGGGGGCATTCCTATACAAGATCTAGCTAAGAACATTCCCAGGCACATAAAATGCATTAGTGTGCAATTAAAAAAACCTAGCCAACCGTTTCAGAATATATAGTGAACGAACTCATATGCACGCATACACAGACACACACAAAGTACCTTACATATAAAATTGTTGATTATCGATTTTCGATAGTTATCGGAGGCATTCTGATACAAAACCTATTTAAGAACACTCCCAGACACATAAATACATTAGTGTGAAATTGAAAATAACTCGACACGGCCGTTTCGGAATCTATAAGGAACAAACTGACACGTGTGCACATACACACAGACAAAGTGCTGTTATATTTTTTTCTTCAGACGTAAGGGAAAATTTTCTTTGTTTAAAATTTGGCCCATATTTTTTAAATATAAAAGTAAACAAACGTTTTTCTCAAATTTTAAATCCATGAAAAATGTTTGTTTACTTTTTACAAGTTTTTTTTTTTTTTTTTTTTTTTTTTGCGAGAAAAGATGCCTTAAATAAAAGGAACTTTGTGCGTCTGTATGTCTGTGAGTTGTTCCGGGAATGATTTAGTTAACCTTTTTTTTTTTTTTTTTTTTTATTACATTTTCACCCCAAACAAGGCAAATTGCCACTTTGGTGTAGGGGGCTACTATCAGGGGCAACAACTACTGGGGTACTATGTAGGGATTTGGGCAGCAAGGTGTCGGTTCACGTTACACTTGAACTTCTGCACGTCAGTACTGTTGGGGAAGCAGGGACCTGGAATGGAATTCCAGAGTCTTGCGGTTCTGGGGAAGAAACTATTGGAGTAAAAAGATCTTTTACATCTAGGGACCTCTACAGTGTGGGGGTGGGATCTAGTAGCCTGTCGGGTTTGTCGAGGGTGCTCGCGTCGTGGGGGCACAAGTGATTGCAGTTCATCAGAGCATTCACCACTAAAATACTTGTAGAACAGGCAGAGGGATGCAACATTTCGTCGATGGGACAGAGGCTGAAGCTTAGATGCCAGTTCAGGGCCTATCAGATTTGCGACTCTCTTTTGAACCTTGTCAAGGAGCGAGAGACTAGTAGCAGATGCACCAGCCCAGATGTGGCAGCAATACTCCATACATGGGCGAATGGTGGCCTTATAGAGGTACAGGATACTTTCGGGTGTTAGTAGTTTTCTAGCACGGTAGAGAGAGCCTACCTTTCTTGCAGCGGCCCTGGCAATGCCTTCAATGTAATTGTTCCAACTCATGTTTCCTGTGAACGTTAGGCCAAGGAGTTTGAAAGATGGACTCTCAGATAAAGAGTCGTTGGCCATTGCTATTGGTGGTAGAGAGGGTTTCTTGTAATTATTGAATGAAACTAGTTTAGTCTTGGCAGCATTGAACGCGACCAACCACTTTTGTCCCCATTCCACTACAGATTGGAGGTCTTCCTCTAGTGTTTCTGCCATTTCTTTAGAAATGTGTTCATTCGTCTTCCTGTCGTGTCTGCCATAGAGTGTAGTGTCATCAGCATATATACCCATCTCAGAGGCAATGTTGTCGGGGAGGTCATTTATGAATATCAGGAACAATAGAGGTCCAAGGATAGAACCCTGGGGCACTCCCGCATTTATATCATATTGTTTAGATGTGCGACCGTCGAGGACTACCTGGATTTTTCTCTTATCTAAGAAGGATTTAATTATGTTAAGTATTCTACCAGTGATACCGTAAGATCTAATCTTCCTGAGGAGACCCTCATGCCATACCCTGTCAAAAGCCTTAGATATATCTAGAGCTACCGCTCTGCCTTCCCCCGCTTTGTCCAGTGATTGGTATATACGTTCAGAGATCACGGTGAGGATGTCTGCTGTGGAACGGGCTTGTCTAAATCCATATTGTAAACCTACAATAATATCGAAATTTTATGTAATCTTTTCATGTTCTATTCATAACGTTTCGGCTGATGTAATCTTCGGCCTTCTTCATATACATCTTTTAGAATTTGCAACCTTTTCATCAAACTTGGAAATCAGAACGGAATTTTTAATTGAAACTTTTTTAATCTACAGGGATAGATTGTTCTTATTCCGTCAGCCATGATTGGATAAAAGTGTTTATTTTATGCAATTCTTAAATATTATCATTTGTAGTAAGGAATGAATCTTAAACATCAGAAGATTGTCACTCAGAATTGATGCGTAGTCAATGCACATAACTGTTATGCCACGGCTCCCTCTGGTCGGTGCAAACGTTTTTGCCGGTTTGTAGACGGAGCATATTAAACTATTGTAATATATTTGATGCAAATTCTTATTAGTTGATTAATTCATAACTTTTTCTGTCACATTATTAAACCGTCAGATTATTAAACCGTCAGATTATTAAACCGTCAGATTATTAAACCGTCAGATTATTAAACTACTGTTCATATTTTTCTGCAATATTGACGGCCATGTTGATTCGAAAACGACCAACTTTGGTCAACAGAACGGGAGTCATTTTCCGTCATGATAATGCTCATCCTCATCTCACATAAAAGTCGGTCCTGGATATAAACTATATCCGATGGTGAGGCCCAGCTTGCGGACTCTGGGGAGTGTGGAGTCACCCTTTAATTGCCATTGCTCCCAGGTCCACTCTGACCCGGAGTAGTAGTACCTGTTAGGGTCCCAACTATGGGTCGAATAGAAACCGACTTGCAAAAAACAAATATATTCTACTAAAAAAATTTTCTTCAAAATAACTGGATTCGGCATTAAATAACCTGAAAAGGGTAGATATGCCGTAACACAACCAAACCAAACCACATAAAGATCTAGGAGAATTTGGTTGGGAAACCTTGCGCCGTCCTGCGTATTTTCCTGACATAATTCCCTGAGAATTGTCACTTATTTCGAGAATTACAAAACCATTTAGATGACCTTAGGTCAACATCACGAGAAAAGATTGAACACGAGTTTGATTCATATTTCACATCAAAACCAAGAGAGACATTTAAAAGCTCGTTGACAAACGGAATCAAGTTCCTATTTACAATGCCTCCCCACGGGACAGAGTTAGACACCAGGGTCGTTTTTTAATGTGGAGAAAAGGAACAAAAATAAAAATTGTCTCAGTCGTGAAGAATTTCTCCTCCACTGACAGAGAACAAGAAATTGAAGTGTAGCATCTGAAGAACAGATACTACACTTTGAGGTATTTATTTGCTCCCCCACTGAGAAAATTAGGCACAAGGCCGGCTTTTAAAGTGAGGAGTGAAGGGGAAATGGGGACCAACTCCCCAGGGAGTAGAGGAGCTGGATAGTGACAATTGGTATGAAGGGTTGCCCCTACATTGACCAAGGTCTTATATGTGGGGTTTCCTCCACATATGGTATTTGCTTGTAGTATCTGTTCCGGTAGATACTACACTTTGATCTTGACCCGAAACGGAATCAAGTTATAAACATCAAAAATCGTTATTCTTATGAATATAACAATTTTTCAAAAAACAGTTTTTCATTTCCAGGAAGAAATGCTAAATCAACAAATTTTTTGACATCGACCTAATAACTTCTAAGGCCTGCACGTTATCCTCAGTATTACATAAAACTAAGTCTCCGCTTATATATATCTCGGACTTCAAAATAATAAGGTATTATGATCGTGACGTCACTGTGGTAGTAACTGTAATGATGAAAAGTCGACAGGACATCCTCGACAATCAGTCCGACAAAGTTTGGACCATTGTGACTTTGCTTCTGTCGAGCCCATATATGTTTCTATGTAGTTTTCAGAAGTCCATCTCAAAAGCTTTAAGTTCTCTCTATATTGTTAATTGAAGCATCCCTACCGGGGAATGCCGACGAGGTTGCTTAAACTGTGTGTGTATGTGTGTGTGTGTGTGTGTGTGTGTGTGTGCGCGCGCGCTCGGTGCGTGCGTGCGTGCTTGCGTGCGTGCGCGTGCGAGAGCGCATTTTCTCTTGTGGGTTGGCTTTTCAATCCCGACCTTCCGTTCTTGCGTCCTATTTGCCTACATCATGGAGGTGTGGGGGAGTAAATACTAGCTAAGCAGACTGCGCAACAACCACGGTTAAAACAATAGAAAAATACAGCGTTTAAGTAGCAATTAGTAAGTGAGTTTATTTTTCAAGTTCACACGAAATTGTAGATATAGCAGATATAAAGAACAAAGCGTCTAAATTCTAAATTAAATATTAATATTTTTAAGCGTTTCCGCCTACAATTTTTTTTTTTTTTTTTTTTTTTTTTGATATTATTGACAGAATACAAATAAAAGTTAAAAGAAAGAACTATTTTTAGGGTTAAGTGGCAATTAGGATAAATATATTATTATTATTATTATTAATATTATTACTACTACTACTACCACAATAATAATAATAATAATAATAATAATAATAATAATAATAATAATAATAACCACCACCACCACCACCACAAACTGAAAATGAAAACTGCAAAATTCTTTGGGAACATAAAGGTACAAACAGATAAATACAAGGAAATCTGACGTCAAAATAATTAACAAGAAGGAAATAAACTGCCAAATTGTAGATTTCGCCGTCTCAGCATATTACAATGTGAAAATAAAAGAAACAGATAAACAAAACAAATATGCATAAATTGCCTGAGAACTGAGAGGAATATGGAACATGAAGAAAACTAATATGATACCAATAATTGTAGGAGCACCAGGAACAATACCAAAAAACATGTATAAAAGACTAGGAAAAATCGAAATTAAAAGAAAAGCCGAAATTATAAAATATACAGTAATGCTGAAAACAGTTGAAATATTAAGGAAAATCCTCGAATGCTGAAACTCGCCCACATGAACTACCAAACAAAAAGATAAAGAAACATCACATGAATAAAAATAAAAATGAAACCACAAAAGTGTAAGTTAAGTACGCCCCTACCAAAAAATATGCAGAGTTGACATCGACTGTCGACTAGCTCTACACTAAATAGCCATGAAACGTCAAGGAGAATGTCAAGATCGATAAGAAAAAAAACACTAACTAGACATTCGCTCGACGAGTGAAAAGAGGACTGGGACTTTGAGGAGACTTATTGCTAACTACATTCCAGTGGTCATGGCCAGAGAGAAATCAATAGCAAACGGCTGTTACGATAACACAAATTCATTTGCAAAAGTTATCGAAAGCGGGGAAGAGCATTGGAAATCTGGGGAGACTTGTTGTCACCCAGAGTACAGGGAACACCACCGGTTGTTGTCAGTTATTAATCTCTGATTATAACCTGTGTGAAAACTTCTAGTGAGTACTACTACTACTACTACTACTACTACTACTACTAATAATAATAATAATAATAATAATAATAATAATAATAATAAATTATTATATATTTTAGATGTGCAGTAATTTTATTAACAGACAGGTTGTCGCCTGTCGCCATTTCCCCCCTTTTAGCCACCATATCATTCTATGGTAAAAGTAATTAACATCAGTAATTATATTGAAGATTTATAGGAAAACACTTATGACGTTATTTTTTTTTTTAAATAACTTTATCAAAATGATGATGATGATGAGGAGGAGGAGGAGGAGGAGGAGGAGGAGGAGGAGGTTATTGAGCATCATTAATCCATTTCTTATGAATCAGATGAACTTTTTTATTGCCATTGGTTTCCCCAACATGTGTGGTGGCAATAAGTCTGCTCAAGGTCCCGGTCCTCTTCTCACTTGTCCAGCGAATATTAGTATTTTTCTCGCTAGAATTCTTCCTAGAAAGACGTGTAAGTAATGGATGGCCAATGTGAAGGTTGCCAACATTCCCTAGGTGAAAGTATTTTTGTGAAACGAACTGAATTTGAACTTAGTATACCCAGGTTGTCAGTTCGTGTCGTTAAGTATTTTTTCCACTGTCACCACGATGTCATCGTGGCACGACGATGATGATGATGATGATGATGATGATGATGATGATGATGACGACGACGACGACGACGACGACGAAGACGACGAGAAATACGCCCGTTTGTTGGAAAATGAAAATCCTATGGAGATACACACGGACAAACTCATCCAAGCTAGAAGACAATACGTGATAATAATCAACAAGAAGGAAAAAATCTGCCAAAATTGTAGATTTCGCTGTCCGGCAATTCAAGTTCACAGGATGAAAATCAGGAAGACTGAAAAAGAAGGCAAATGAATGGAACTTACCAGAAAACTGAAAGAAATTTGCAACATGAAGAAAATCGCCATAAAGTACCGTAGGAAACATGGGAAGAATTAAAAAAAAAATAAAAAAATAAAAAAATAATAATAATAATAATACATCGAAAATAGAAGGCGTTTTTTTTTGGTTTTTTTTTTGTTTGTTTTTTTTTTGTTTTTTTTTCTTCTTTGACGTCCCAATCACAGGTGTTCTTTATGATTCTAAAAATAACACGTTTTTCTCACTATAAACCTAAATCTACGCTTTTTATATGTTTTTGATTTTGTTAGATTAAGGTTTTCCGGAAGTGACGTCACTGTGATGATAGCTGTAACGATTAGGTTAGGCTGTTCACACAAGTCGAGGATGTGTTTTCGGCAGTCAAACCGACAAAGTCTGGACTATTTTGAAGTTAACTGATGCTGCTGGTGCTGCTGGGCTCATATATGTTTCTGTGTAGTTTGAAGAGTTTCACCTCACGGGCTTTAGATTTTCTCTTTTGAGAACCGCTTAGTTTACAACTGATCACATGAGGCACTCCTGCCGGAGAATATATATATATATATATATATATATATATATATATATATATATATATATATATATATATATATATATATATATTATAATTATATATACTAGCAGGAAGACCCGACGTTGTCCCGTATTGAATTAGGATTAACGAATATTCCACACTTCCAATACTTTTATTGCTATCGAAATCGGTGAAATCGCTCATTTATTGATAAAATCGATTGATTGCTTGCTCTAGTAGGGAGCACACCGCGGTGCATCAGGAGAAGGTTATTTATTCCACGATACATTGAATATTGCACTGTAGAGAACCTACTTTTTATTTTATAAAGTTAGTTTTACATAATGGCGCAAATAAAGTTTCAAATACAAAATTAAGGTACCATGGTTCAGTTAGGCTCTAAATATAAAAATTCCTTTCGAATGTGCCCTCGCCTTATCAAAAAAACCTGCTGTTGATTTTATACGCCGGACCCTCCTGTTTGTGCGGCAGTAAAACTTCCGAAATGCACTTATGATGTTGGGTTCGTCAAAATCGCACTGAACCTTCTCCGAATTTTTTTAGATTATCGATAATATCGGAGGCGTTCCAACACAAAACCTATTTAAGAACACTCCCAGACATATAAAGAACATTTATATGAAATTTCAATGAGAAAAACCGGCTCTTTCGTTTTGGTAACTTTATCTCTCTTACACACACATGCACACAGACAACATGCCTTATATATATATATATATATATATATATATATATATATATATATATATATATATATATATATATATATATATATATATATATATTAGCAAAAGTACCCGTCGTTGACTGGGTTCAAAAACAGCCTACAGAAAATGGACTCTGATTTATGAAAGTATGATAGGTTATGAAAAGGAAGGGTTGTAAAGAGATAGCTTCAAATTTGGGGGTATCAAAACCAAAGTAAAATATGATGAAAGTAAAAATAAAATAGGTAAACCCCATAATTTATTATACCATACCAGTTCACATTGAAACACTTATCACAATATTCTGTGGATCTATATTAAATAACCTTGTTAAACTTTGTGACATATTTCCATTCTATGGAGGTCAGGCGCGAACGAACACCCCATAATTTTATTATACCATATTCCTTCAAACTGAAACATAATTATCAAAGTATACTTACGCAGATAGATATGAAATGTCTTTATTAAAGTTTGTGCCTATTTCCATTCTATGGAGGCCAGGCGCGAACGCAGACCCCACAATTTTATCATACCACCCCTATTTAAGTTAAAACATACTTATCAAAGTATTATTATGTACATCTATATCAAAAACACTTGTAAACTTTTTTTTTTAATTTCTTATTTCCATACTTTGTGGACCAGGCACGTACGCAGACCCCACAATTTTAATGAATCATCATTATGCCAGACCAAACATAAACATACCCATCCCTGTGTCTCGATACATCTTCTATCATTATATGTGATAAGTTTTCTAAAATAGTCAACCATATAGGAGCCTATTCATGACCAGACACACACACAGACGTTCAGCTTTATATTATAGATATATATAGTTTTTCGGTGGGAAGGTATTCAAAAATTGAAAATAATTGCACATCGTAGCAAGATATGAATGTGTTTACATAAATAATAATAATAATAATATATATATATATATATATATATATATATATATATATATATATATATATATATATAGTCGGTAATTATGTAAACTGCAACAAACATTTATAAATCCAATATATGTGTGTGTGTGTGTGTGTTTGTATTAAAGTTTATATATAAAATATAAGCGTGCATTAAAGTTTATAAACAGATAATTATTATATGTGAGTTTATTATTGTTGTTGTTGTTGTTGTTGTTGTTGTTGTTGTTAGGTAAATTATGAGATCGTCGCCCTAAACAAAATAAACACAAAAATAAACAAAAATTTGCATAAGCGATAAAAATTTTTAAAGTTTGCTGTTTCAAAACTTTTACAGTTTTGAACAATTTCGAAATTTAAAATTTGTTTAGTATTAAGCATTTAAGAAAAGCACGTTTAAATAATTAAATATACTAGAATAATCGTGTTTTTTAGAAAATGGTGTCTTATTAGAACGAGAAGTAGGGTATTATGTAAAAGCAAACAGACATAACGCTGACTGGAACTAAGCAAACATTATCATTATTGCCGAGATCAATTTTAATAATTCACACAATGTTAAAAATTTATATATATATATATATATATATATATATATATATATATATATAAATATATACATATACATACATAGATATACACATATATATACATAGATATATACATATATATATATACATATGTATATACATATATATATACATATGTATATACATATATATACATATATGTATGCATATATCTATACATATGTATATACATATATATATACATATATATACATATATATATGCATATATATATACATATATACATATATATACATACATATATATATGCATATATATACATATATATACATGCATATATATACATATATATATACATATATACATATATATACACATATATGTACATATATATATACATATATATATATATATGCGATAATATAAGAAGCTGTTACGAATTTAAAGAGTTTCTGGAATAATTTTTAAATAAATTATCTTTATAATTTACAACAAAACTTGGTTTCATTACAAACGTTTATTTATTTATTTATTTATTGTATTGCTCATGGAGCTATCGTTGTTTATTTACTTTGTTTTTATTTAATAAATTAATTATTTTTATACAGCCTAAGACGAAAAAAGTGCTATACTTCGGATAAAATCAATATATATATATATATATATATATATATATATATATATATATATATATATATATATATATATATATATATATATATATAATGATAAGGAAATGATGAGATCGCCGGATAAAATCAATATATATATATATATATATATATATATATATATATATATATATATATATATATATATATATATATATAATGATAAGGAAATGATGAGATCGCCGTTCTCCCAAAGAATTCGGATAAAATCAATATATATATATATATATTGATTTTATCCGAATTCTTTGGGAGAACGGCGATCTCATCATTTCCTTATCATTATTATTACTGTTGTAGTAATAATAATTGTAGAGTGCGTATTAGAACAACTCGTTTGTAAGTCTTCAAAACGATCTGCATTATCTCCCTTTGACCGATTTGCTACTCTGGTGATAATCGCTGTAGAAACAAGGGGTAGAGCGCGTCACAGGAAAAAAGAAAGAAAAAGAAGTGATGTTTTATTAAACCTTCTGTTCAGTTTTCTTGTTTTCAGACATATATATATATATATATATATATATATATATATATATATATATATATATATATATATATATATATATATATATATATATATATATATATATTGATTTTTTTCTCTTTTATTTACGTTGAACAAAAACTTTGTAGTTATCTTTTTTTAAAAAAACGAGCGTCTTCAAACGTCAAAACAAAGTTCATCGAAAAGTGGGCGTGGCTTCAATTTTGCTACGCATCTGGTTTGTTAAAAGCAGCGCAGTTGTAAACATAAAGGGCGCGAAAACGAAAGTAAATTATTTTGAACAAATATTTTGTGATTATTTATTTGTTTATTGCACTAATGTGTTACAACTTATGAAGGCCAAAATCTATTCGAGGTAAAGGGTTAACGAGATGGGGTGATTGCTAACTTAAAGATGAAGAACCTTCTCGGGGGATTAACGGAATAATTATTTTTGGTTATTTAAGAGAAAGTGGTAGAGGTTTATACCGGAATCTGTTAACATTCGATTAGAGGATGACCATGTTGTAATCTACAAGGAAGTAATCGTACGGCATAAATCACGTTGATACAACGGTTCCCGTTGGATCAACGAAGTTAAGCAACTACTAAATGGGCGACCATTTGGGACTTTCAGGTGCTGTATGTGCTCTCTGCTTATCTCAGCATTGTTTCCAGTCGTCCTGAACTTCTCCTTGCTACTGGACTCAAACAGTGCCGATTTAGGAGAGGCGTGGTTGAAGATTGCGCAACCCCTGCCTCACAATTACACGCACTACTGCCCCTTAGGGGTATCCTTTGTCTTTCTAGACTGAACGGAAGCATGGGGAATCCTATAGTAATGTCTTATATAGATGAGAACGTGTTGCGAATAGATTCTTGCTTCGAATATTTGGCAATGTTATAACGATCGTGAACATGGAAGAACGCGAGAAAACATCCATGTTCTTCGTTATTCGAAAATTGAAATATTGAATTTCAAATGAAACGAATAGTATCTACTGAATTGTCATGTCGTAGTAATGAAAACCTCCAAAAATTACGAAAAACGATAAAGTAGAAAATGAATTATTAAAGAAAAGCCAGGTATATCCAAGGATGGAGTACTGTTGCCGCATCTTGGCAAGTCTGCTCCGTTTCCCTACTTTCCAACTGACTACAATTTAGACGTCTTCAAGTCCAACGTAAACAAATTCTTGTTGAACCGTCCTCGTAAGTAATCCAATTTACCAAATTTCCACTACAAACAATTACTACGATATTACCCTATTAATATTATACTCATTAACCCTTATACTCGAGTGACCTCTGGACCTTAATAATATCGTTTTTTTTTTGGGGGGGGGGACGTTCAAGTGAAAGAAACGACATTATTTTTGCACCAAACTAATATTATTTCCCAAAACGTTGAATTAGTAAAGAATTGAAGAATATTAATTTTCCTTTTCCAATTGAAAACCTAACAATGTTGTATATCTTTCTTTGTAATCTCTTAGTCTTACCTAATTCCAAAAGAAGAATTTATCTTGTCCGATGGAGTGTCCAGCTATATGTTGTGACCTGAGGCAACATCAGTTGGAGAAGGCGCATCCTTCCTCATATAAATCAGTGTATGGCTGGACAGGAAAACAATTATTTTTTTAAGTCTATGCTATTTTAGATATTTCGTCAGAATTTTGTCGTACAAGTATCGTTGTGCTGAGTTGTCTTGACGAACTTCTGTTCAGAGCGACTTTAGACGCTCGCGGACATTGTTTATTAGGCATTCATGTTCTCTTATATGTGTGTATATGTGTGTATATATACATGCGTGTATATACGGCATAATCACGTTGACATGCCGCTTCTCTAGCAATGTCAGAAATCGTCAGTAAAAATTCGCGATAAACACTGGAATATTTAGACTTCCTGTCTTTCGAAGCTTATAACTTCTTGAAAAATGTAATTCAACCCCTAATTTTTTTTTAATTAAAGGAGCAAAGACTAAACTTAAAAAAGAAATAACAGGTTTAATAGCAAATTATGCAATATCTGCTTTTTTAAATCGGTTTTCCTTAAAAAAAGATGAAAAAAAACAACGAAATTTTACTTCTTTCAATTATAACAAATATATATAAATTCCAAAAAATTACTTACCTATAAAAACTAGTATTCGATGAGTAGTTCATTGTTAAGGATTTATCCATATTTGTACTTATATTCCATGTCCTTTTTAAATAAAATACTTTTTTAAACAAGGATTAAAAACAAACGCGAACTCACATTTTTTTAAACTGTTCAAATAAAGGGAGACAAGTCTGATTTTATTCGCCTTTATATTCCGGCGCCTTGAAGGGACACAATTCATGTGTCTTTTTAATACGTGCTTTAAACCAAATTCAGTATTTCGGTCCTCCGTACTTAAAAAACGGAAAATATTCACTTATAAGTTTTTATTGTTAAACAAAAAAAAAAAACAGTTGACCGATTTTTTTTTATTCTCTTAATGAAATACATGAGTTTTTGATTGATATAGTTTAATACTTCTTCATCGACTGATTTTTTTGTTTTTTTAAAGCTAAAAAATGAAAACATTATATGAAATAGAAAAAATTGTTGTAAGCATCCCATATTTACTTGACATTCTAAGGATAACATAAGCTTCCACTTTAAAAAATTTTTTTTTTTTTTTATAAATTACATTATATTATTTATTGATCTTTTATCTTCAATTCGTGATATATAAAACTTTGGTACATAAATTAATTATTAAAATTTTAATAGACATTTCAAAATGGGAGGATGAATTTAAAAAAAAACGTTTGTCCAAAATATTATATTTGGTTTATTGGAAAGAGCATAAAATTTCACATTGACTCTGAAAATATCGTAAAAATTGAACCAATAGAATTTTTTTTATAGATTTTTAAAGTTTAAAAATTGAAAAATATTTAACTCGTAAAATTCAATTGATTTCATTACGTAAAAAAATGGCTGCACGAAGACGCGCCGCCACTTTGTAAACACTGTTTGTTTTTAAATAGGAAATAATATTTCTATCATTTTTTTATACAACTTTAATAGTTTATTAAGTATATTCTATAAAGAAAATAACCCAGTTTAAAAAGAGAAATTACGAGGTTTTTATATTTTATTCGCAGTTTTGTGTGAGGGGTGTCAAAAATTCCATCAAAATTCTGATACACCTACCGCTTCTCGTCAGATCACCGATGTTAAGCAACGTTGAGCCTGGTTAGTACCATAGGGGTGACCATGGTGGAATTCTAGCATTGTGTGTGCTCTCCGCTTATCTCGGCATTATTTCCAGTCGTCTTGTATATACACTTCACTTGCCACTGATATGTAACACTGTCGACTAAGGAGAAGTGTGATTGGATATTGCGCACCTCCTGCCACAAAATTTCACGCACAGGCACCCCTTTGTAGGTATCCATAGTCTGTCAAAGACTGAAGGAGCCTATTATATATATATATATATATATATATATATATATATATATATATATATATATATATATATATATATATATATGTGAGTGTGTGTGTGTGTGTGTGTGTGTGTGTGTGTGTGTGTATTTTATTTCATTTTGTTTCAGTCAAAATTTTCAGAAGTTAAGCCCCCCCCCCTTCTTGGGGCTAACACTTAATGAGATACATAGATATTCGAATATTCCATTGTAGTTCTGTTTTATCTTAAAAAACACTGAGTTAATAAAGAAACGAGAACATTATTTTCTCTCTCTCTAGTTGATCATTAAATGTCATTGTATACGTTTCTTGTGGTCTATTAGTCTTACTGGATTTCAAGACAAGAACTCATCTAGTCTGCTGGAGTATCCAGCTTCGTGCAGTTACTTGCGGTAACATCACTTGGAGAAGGTGCACCATTCGTCGTAAAAGCCCTTGTGGGTTAGTCATACTGGTTTTGAATATTTTGTTATGGTTTACTTGTAGGGAAAAGTATTTCCATGCCAGTTTTTTCTTTTTTTTTTTTTTTTTTTTTTTTTTTTGACAAATTCCTGTATGGAGAAGACATTAGACACTCAAGTGTTTGGTAGTCATTCAAGTCCTCTCCTTTGAGCATTCAAACTCTATCTCAAGTATTCATGCGTGTGTGCGAATGAAAAAAGGAATTACTTTTGATGGATTGTGAGCAAAAACTTCTGAAGAAATTATCGCATTTCTAGAAAAACAATGGCTTCATTTTTAGAAAAACAATGGCTGCATTTCTAGAAAAACAACGGCTGCATTTCTAGAAAAACAATGGCTGCATTTCTAGAAAAAACAATGGCTGCATTTGATCGTCATGGGGCAATAGATAAGAATTTCTCGCGTTCTTCTGTTTTCTAATGGCCATGTAACATTATGCAAAGATTTGTGAAAATTTAACAAACTAATTTGGAGAAAAGCTAACGGGATTAGAGAATAATAGATTAACAGTATAACAGAATAACGAATAGTAACAAATGCAATTTATGATTTTTTACAAGGGAATCACCACTTATCAATGCCTGGAGGCCACTCGAGGATAAGGATTAAAGAGTGTACAGTGGTCAAAAGGACAATATAGTAATCGTTAGAAGTGTAAATTTGGTAAAATTGGATGACTTAAGGGGGATGGCTCATCAAGAACTTGTTTACATTGGACTTGAAGACGGCCATATTGTAGTCAGCTGGAAAGCATGTAAACGAAAGAGAGTTCCACATGTGTGCAGTTCAAAGAAAGAAGCTTTGTTCCTGGAATCTACGTTTAGGTTTAGGCACAGATAAAGAGTGGTGGAAATTATTGATAGTGATTTTCAGCCACACGAGTGTTTCTTGTGAATGTTTGGAGAGGGGAGGGGCATAGATTGGAGCTCAGACGAGCACTTGCCATGAAAATAACGATAAAACAGAGACAGGCTCGCAACGCCTCTTCTGTGGGAAAGAGGTTGCAGGGAAGAGAAAAGGGCATCCCCCAGTAGGCTACGAAATCTATTTTGAACTCTGTCAAGGCAAGATAAAACCTTCCTAGCAGCTCCTGCCCAGATGTGACAGCAATAATCCATCTTTGGACGTACCTGGCTCTTATATTATAGAAACAGTATTTTTTTACGTTTTTATTCCATTGAAATCAAGGATTCAAAAGAAACTGCAATCAATTGAAGCTAAATCATTTCACAGCAATAAAAGAGATAATGGTGGAAATAATTTTCGAAATATTTTGTTGACGAGATTTTTTCCTTTGCATTTTACTTAGCGCCATTTTTTTTTCCTGTTACTTGGTATATTTTTTAAGGCTTCCTTTAGTCTTTGACAGACAATGAAACCCACCGAAGGGGGTCCAGCGCGTGAAATTTTTGTGGCAGGAGGTGCATAGTTTTCAACCACACCTCTCCTTAGTCGACATTGTTAAATAGCAGTAGCAAGTGGGGTGTATGTTCAGGACGACTGGAAACAAATGCTGAGATAAGCGGAGAGCACATACAGCGCCTAGAATTCCCAAATGGTAACCCATCTGGTACTAACCAGGCTCAACGTTGCTTAACTTCGGTGATCTGACGAGAACCGGTGTATCAACGCGAGTACGCCGTATAACACAAAAGAATAAAATAAACGATAGATACCCCCTTTTGGATCACAAATCAGGGCCTTCCTAAAACAATCTGGCTCGGTCAGTTTTCTACGTTCTTATAGTCATGTATAATTTCATATAAGATTTTGGAAAAATTAATGAACGAATTTTGAGAAATTTAAAAAACTAACAGAATAAGAGAATAACGGATTGTGAGAATAATAGAATCGCCGAAAGTAACAAAATTTGTAGTGCTTTACAATAAACGATGCTAACCAAAACAGTATTTCCTATTTATTTTTTATTTTATTGGAATCAAAGATTCTAAAAAAAAACTGCAATCAGCTGAAACTTAATTGATTCACAGTCATAAAAAAGAACCATTAATTAGTTATTTTCAAAATAGCTCTTTGTTGACGCGTTTTTAATATGTATTTTAATTAGATTTTTAAACTCATATTTTATCGCCATTTTTCTTCCGCTATTTTCCCATACTCATGTACAACTTCAAAGTTTGAAAAATTAATGAACCAAGTTTGAAAGATTAATGAACTAAGTTTGAAAAAATCAGAAAATTAACAGATTAATGGAATAACAGATCAACGGAATAATGGATAGTAATGATAACTTAAGTCCCTTCCGATCAATATCGAACACACTTTTAAATAACATCTAGAGATCGATTTTTAACCCAGGCATGGGCCCCTTAATTTCCCTGATGATTGTAGTATGTTTTTCGTCTTGTGCAGTTTTAGGAGGTCCACCCTCACAGACTTCGACCTCTCTTTTTGCGAAGTAAGTTAGCTAATGTGAATTTTGACAAGAGTCACTCTTAGTGCGTGTCATGATAACCCAGATCCGTAAAACACAACAGTTCTCAGGGTTGAACGAAAGACGGGTGATAAGGCAGAAGTAACTTGTCAAACGCCGTAGAAAAAGCATGAGTCAAACAATGACATGACTTCACGTTTTCGAGCGAGAGAAACAAGTTTTCAGTCTCTCCGGGAAGCAACGCGAACGAGACACAGCACCATGATGTAGAAAACTGATCTCAGTGAATGTTAATGAAGTTTCTGTTCAGCGTCGTCACTCATTTCTCAAGTTCGAAAACTAAGTTGAGAAGGAAATAATTAATTATTTAGTCTCTCTATCCATTAAGTCCATTCTCTTCAAATAAAACTTGAAGAAACTCAGTGCATATCTCCTTGCGTCTTTCCTGCATCCGAAGTTTTATTCGTAAAAACAGACGATCGACGACCACTAGACGACACGACTACTCATGACACGGAGACGACATAAAACTACGATGATAGAGATTAAAAGGGCCGCAAATATAAATACTCTGCGCGCGTATGTGAGAAAGTCTTGTTTGATTTATCGATCGGTCATCGATAAAAACGTTATAAAACCACCTACGAAATTTAATATCTCAAATCTGCCTAGGGATTTTTATCCTCGTCTTTTCCAAATCAACTGAGGTTAGACCATACCTGTAATGATCCGGTCCCTGATGATTTTTTTGATGGGGGTTTAGTTCTGTGCAGTTGTAGGAGTCCACCCTTCCAGGTTTTACATTCTTTCTCTGAGAAGGGGTTAGTTTATTGCTTATCGCCTGAGGTACTGAGGAATTGCCCAGGCATTTTTGTAGGTTAAAGTGCTCCTCCCCTGGAAGCTGGCTCTTCAACTCAATTTTCCGATCCTTGTGTCACATCTTCTCACTGTGGGAGAGATAAATATCTACCCTAATTAGCAAAATCCTCCGCTCGGTAAAATAATATGCGTGTACATTCCTCCTAAATTTCTGTTCTCATTTTTAATGGGATTGTCTGATTGACAAATTTAAAATACAAAAAAAAAAAAAAAAAAAAAAAAGTAATCGAAATTATCTGCAGGGTGGCAAAAATTAAGATTTTGCTTATTTTAAAATTTGCTCCAACATCGAAAACACGTCATAAGTTTTTTGTTTTTTTTTATCGCCCCCCCCCCCCCTGTTATTCGGAGATATATGAAAAGAATAACAATTTAAATTATTCATTCTCATTTCGGACCAGAGTTTTCCTTTTAAATGGCGTTTTTTTTATTTGTTTGTTTGCTTTTTGTTTGTTTGTTGTTTTTCGCAGACAACAATATTTTTATTATCTCTTAATAAGTGATTGTAGGAATTATTTTGCAGCAAGATGGGAATTTATCTAGCACGTTCGATGCTTTCTGTTGGAGGCAAGAAATGAGACAATCACAAAACAACAAACCCTACTTGTAAAATTCACGACAAACTTTATTGGTATACAGGATATTATTGCAAAATAGTGCGCCATCTTGCGTCCGACTTTGGATCGGGTAGTTTGCTTCTTTGAGCCGTAGTTAGTGTCCTTTTGTATTCTGCAATGTTGTCGGAGTCCGTAGCAGGTAAAGGTTGAAGTTATCCGTGTTCCATAGGGCCTCATAGCCCCAAAAGGTTGGTAGCAACGCAAAATAGCTGCATACAGAAGATGAAAGGTTAAAAATCCGTAATGCGGTTGAAGACATTTTGTCTTATATGTGAGCCAGCTCGTAGGCTTTTACAAATGTTTATACTTCGTCCACGGCAGAGTTCTGAAGTAAAGAAACACTAATGTTAGCGCCAAAGTCTCCTTAATAGAAGACGTAATAAAAAATAAGGCCTTCTTCTTCGGTGGTTTTGAAGGAACTGATAAATCTGAAAAGAAAATAGAAACAGGCGTCAAAGGCACGTGACATGTCTGGTTAGATTCGACCAATCAAATCGATCGATACAATGGCAGTTAGGGTCTGTATGATGATTGGATAATTTCTTACACCACATCCATTTTATAAAAATGGTGCCGTTGGTTGACAAATAATTACTTTGGCTATTTTAAAACGAATTGTTCTCAAATAAAATAAAACATCATAAACAAACATCGTTTTTGGCTTCAAAGTAACATTCGTTTGTATTTAGTTGAAGAAAGATATTTAGTTAACAATTATTTTTACGGTGAGAAAAACAACAGATGAAAACCGCCCAACCTCGTCCCCGCTGAGTAAGAAACCAGGGATTTCCTGATAAATCAGGATTAAATTATGCATGACTATGATAGCATGGAAAAATGTTTCTACGTTCTCATAGTCATATATAATAACTAGTGGGATCTGTGGAAATTCTACAGCGAACTCTTTCATATGTAATATAGTTTTGTTTGCATTCTGTGTTCAGTGTAAAGGAAGATGTCCTGATATTATTGTAGCTCTTTTGTTAAAACTTCAAAAGTATTTATCTAAGCTAACATGGACACCCAGCGTAGCCTGGTCATAAAATATCCTTAAATATGATATTTTAATTTATGCGGATTTCGTTTTTATTATTATAGAGTCAATTTTCTAGCGATTCTTATATAGTATAAAGTTGTGATTTCAAAAATAAAAAAAATATCCATATGACTCGGGTGTATCAACTTGCATCGAAACCGAAACCAAAACTTATGAAAAAATTTTCGTAAAATTATTTGAAAAAAAAAAAAGATGATTTGAGTGCCATCAGTTATAATCAAAACCGAGACCAAAACTTATGAAGAATTCTTGGTAAAATTATTTATTACAAGAAATGGAAGGTCATAACAATTAAACGACAATCACTCAGTAGAAAAAAGATGTAAGCGTGACACAAAATAACACACGCTATCGTATTAATATATAGATTTCATCCAAAATTTAATCAAATTTTAAGAAAATCAGACAACAGAATAAAAAAATAATGAGTTGATAAAATAACGGAATAACAGACAGTAATAAAAGCGATTAACGATCTCTGCCAAAACGTTTTACATGCATGAAAAAAATATTAATTAGTTACTCTCGTAATCGCCTTTTTCGTGCGTTTTTTTTAAATCTCCTATTTTAATTATCGCCATTTTTTTTCTGCTATTTGGCGTGTAATAAAAAATAAATAAAAATTTGAATTTTCTGTTCTAATTTAAGACAAAAGCAATTCCATTTCAAAAGGTGTTTCTTTTTTTTACAGACAGCAATCTTTTTATTGTCTCTTAAAACGTGAGTGTTATCACCTTTCACACCTAGTTTATAAAATGGCATCATCTGATTCGACAAAATAATTGATGGTTACTTAGTGCCGCCGATTGACAGAAATGATTACTTTACCCATTTTAAAATGAATTGTTCCTAAATCGAATAAAACAGCACGAATAAACATTTCACGTCCTCGGCTTTAAAATAATATTCGTTGGTATTTATTTAAAGGGTATTTAGTTGACAATTATTTTTACGGTGACAGAAAAAATACGACAGATAAGCCTCCCCCCCCCCGACAGATAAGCCCCCCCCCCCCGACAGATAAGGGTTTCCTGAAAAAATATGGCTCTGTCAGTTTATTACGTTTTGATAGTCATCTATAATTTCTAGTGATGGGACGATTCCAAAATTTTTCCCCATTCCGATAAAATTACCGATTCCGTATTAAATTCTCAATTCCGATACAATTACCGATTCTGATTCTTTATAAATCTCGAAGTATTTAACTATAAATTTGTTATTTTCCCCCAATTGCCATAAAAACACATTTTAAATGCGCAGATATTTTCTCGAAAGTAAAAACATACTTGTGGAAGAGTTGATCTATCGATTTTAGCTTTACTGGTAGTTTAAAATCAATAAATATTTGTTATTTTATTATTACTACCGGCAGTGAAAGATTATGTTTTAAGAAAAATAATTTAAAGAATCGTTTTTGGTATCGGAAAATAGGGACAAATTTTTCGGATACCCCAAAATGTTCCGATTTTTCAGATCCTGATTAATCCTTCCAACGCTAATAATTTCATTCCAAATATTTCCAACACTAATTTAATTCAAAATATTTCCAACACTAATAATTCCATTCAAAATACTTCCAACACTGAATTTGGAGAAAATCAGAAAAATAATCGAATAAGAGAATAACGGATTGATAGAATAACGGATTGACAGACATTAACAAAAGCGATAGCCTTATACGATTAAAGATGGCGATCAAAACGATATTTTCTAATTTTTTTATTCTATTGGAATCAAGCATTCGACAGAAACTGCAATCGACTGAAACTTTATCGTTTCACAGTCATAAAAGAACCATTAATTAGTTATTTTTGGAATTGGCTTCTTTGTTTTGTTTTTGTTTTGTTTTTGTTTTTCATGTATTTTAATTACAATTTTTAATATTAATTTTATCGCTATTTTTCCCCTGTTATTTGGCGTAACATAAAAATGTGTTTCTCATTAAAGCCGACCATAAAATCATCATAGATAGAAACTTGAAAGAAATTGCAAGGTGAACTACAGCGTTGGACACGTCGCCATTCCACGAACACCTCTTTATCGTAAAGGTTATAAGAGAGTCGTTATTGGTGCCTTGTTTCCGGAAGTACTTAGAAATAAATTAAAAATGGCTACGTCTTGGCGTCTTTTTCATGAGGATTAACTCTGACCTGTCGATTAACCAGTGAGCCATTATGGGTACGTATATATTATGAATATTCTCAGTTAATAAGAAAGAAATGGATACTCTGAATTTGGAATAGATTTTAGCTTTTTGGGGCGCTTTTTTTAGAGCGCTATTGGCTTTAAGCCTCATGAGACGCCTCATACTTGGGGGGGGGGATGACGGAGTAGAAGTTATTTCCATAAATGGCTTTAAGCATTGCAGAGGATCTGGATCACTATTTGATTTACTGCTTGTCTCTGTGGAATGGTAGAATTAAATTCATTAAAAAATGTTTTTCTTATCATCTTTTTTTATTAGTCGTTTTAAGCAGTTCCGAGTATGAACGGAGAAAGACGAATCAAGTTCCGACATCCACATCGGTAATGATCAGAATTGGATTCGGCTTTCTCTGTCGTCAAATATTAAAAAAAGCAGACGACTATTTTTGAATCAATACGTTTTTTTTGTTTGTTTGTTTCTTTTTTATTCGTTTTTTTTTATTTGTTTATTTTTTAATTAGCCTACTTTTATTATTTTGTGAACCTTTTTAATGTTCTTTTCATTTATTAATTGATTAAGATTGGGGTTATTCGCCCTTGTATTGATTGCCATCTTCTCGGCACACACGTGGTGTATTTTTCTACTTTTCTTGTGACGCAAGATCGCGCACATTTGCTAATTTTCATAGCGCTTTAACGGCTGCTGCTGTTGCTGCTAATATTTTCGCTAACCAGCTATCCTTCGGCTGTTTCGCTTACAGACGCCCATAAACGCTTTGTTACACCAATTGGTGAGTGAAAGTTAGAAAAAAAATAACCAAAAAAAAAAACTGCCTGAAGTAAATACGGAAAGAAGTCTTCCACTCTAAATTACAAGAGACCAGCGTGTTTTTTATGTCACCAGAGATAAAAAAAATAATAATAATTTATATATCTAGGTTCCTACATGTACTTGCTGTCCTTATTAATTTTTATTCGACTATCGGTGAACGTCCACTTTCTTTGAGATGCCAGTATTTGTTTGCTAGTGATGTTTTTTATTCGTTTTATTTTATTTTATTTTATTTTTTTTTGCTATTGAACGTGCTTTTATGGTCATAATATCTGGTTTTGAAATCTAAGGCAGTTATCCCTACGTAATATTACCTAGACGATCCACGTAGATTATGCCTGAATGAGAAATTCGCTATCCTATTGTTTAAAGAACCGCAATATCTATAAAACTGTAGGAGAGAAATAGCGGACGATTGTGTGCACAGGATAAGCTTTACTCTATGTTAGCGATACATAAATAATTTTAAATTCACAATATCAATAGAAAATAAATAAATTAAACCTATATATAAAAATAAAATAAACATATATATTCATATAATAAATACTTTTATAAATAACACTAATATAAGATCCGAAATATAAACCAAAACACAAGACAACATATCTAACTATACCTATGTTGAAAGTAAGTCAGCTTCCTACACACAAAGGATTCTACCCTTCCCATGGAAACACACAAAGGGAAAGGGTGTACCTGATGTCAACTGTACCTTTGTCCTGTACGTGGCCGATCATTGACTGATTGGGATGGGTGCGGTTACAACTAGTAATGTACTATATAATATATACATATATATATATATGTTTGTGCGTGTATATATATATATATATATATAGAGAGAGAGAGAGAGAGAGAGACAGACAGACAGACAGAAAGAGAGAGATAGAGACAGACTAACTGGCAGAGAGAGAAGAAACAAACCAAGTTATGTGTTTATCAATGTTTCGTCTTTATTGTGAGACTTTCTCTGGATTAATAAAGACGAAACGTTGATGAACACAAAACTTGGTTTGTTCCTTTTTATCTCTATTTCGTCGGAATACTGTTTCTCATATATATATATATATATATATATATATATATATATATATATATATATATATATATATATATATATATATATATATATATATAAAGACTACTAATACTTGTACAGCCGTTTTTTTTTTTACTAACATACTGGCGGTCTGCGTTCACACTGGACATCCATAAAAAGCTAAGCTGACGTATTTTATTTATAGATTTAAGATAAGAAATAAAACAATAAAAAGAAAAGAAAAGGAAAAGAAAAAATAGTAATATATTAGGTTAAGTGCCAAGTACAAAAATTTAACGCTGGGGTTTCCTTTAGTACAATACAAATGACACATAAAATTACCAATATCGATTGGAGTTCTGAAAGGTGCTACAAAAGACTTAGAAAAAGTCGACATCTGTATTGCATATCGAATTGAATACTGCAATATAGAAAACATTCCTTATCGGTTAAAATCTGATGAGTCACTTCCGGCATGAAAGCTTTGAAGGAAGAATAGGAATATCAAATCTGACATACGAGATGTACTATATTGCCAGAGACGAAAACACCATTACTCTATAAACAGGGACAATGTTGCACCGGATGTGATCAACATAAAATTTTCCGTTTCTTTCTTTTTCCTTAATCTGTTTATTATTAGACCATAAATAAACCTTTGCCGCAAGAACATTCTCTTTCTCTCTGTCTCTCTCCCCGTTCCCCTCTCTCTCATATATATAATCGTAAAATACGCTTAAATATGGTATTTTATTTCGTATTTATTATTATATGGCAAATTCTTTATCAATTTTTATATTGTACCCAGCACATATATATATATATATATATATATATATATATATATATATATATATATATATATATATATATAATTGATTTTTAAAATTTAAATAAAATAACTTCCGTGCACTCGAAACCAAAACATTTAGCAGTTCAATCTTTGTCGATAGCGGCTGAACTATCGCCAGATAAATAGCAAGACTAAAAATTAAGCGACTTCGTGTTAAAATAGCAAGAATAGTTTATGTACATATATATATAACATAAAAACGTGTATTTCGGTTAATACAAAATCTACTTTGGTATTTTTGAAACTGAATTATTTGCAGTTTGTTTTCGTTGCAACAGACCGTAAAAACAAACCTTTGTAGACTGGTTAGCATACAAGAAATTCGCTTAAACTGGAAAATATGAGTCCTAAAAATGTGCTCAATATCTGGAGAATATCTTCTGCCGAAATATCTGGCGAAGAGTTTGTCACCTACTTCTTTTTTCGGGGGGTGAGGGATACATTTTCGTGTTTTTCATTCGTTCTTTTATTTTTAAAATTTTTGTTAGGGTAGCGATGGAGTTGACATATTCTTAGTATAGCAAGTGTGGCCAAACCGAACTTCATGTCGACCCTGGCAACATTGGGTATCCATGCTAGTATATATATATATATATATATATATATATATATATATATATATATATATATATATATATATATATATATATTTCAATCAGGAAAAATATTGGAATCGTCACCGGATATAAATAATTGTATTTTCATGTGTGTGTGTGTGTGTGTGTGTGTGTGTGTGTGTGTGTGTGTGTGTGTGTGTGTGTGTGAGAGAGAGAGAGGGGGGGGGAGAAAGAAAGAAACCTATTCCAAAAACTATATGTTTATTCTAAAACAAAGAGGTTTCACGACGCTTCTACACAATAATCTATCGTGAGAAAAAAAGTTAATATTTTTAAGTTGGAAATTAATTTGGAAACAATTTTTTTGGATCGATTTTTTTAATGTATTCAAACCGAGATCGACGTCACATGTAGTTATCTTTAAAAAAAAAACAGTAAGTATGGATTTACTGTTAAATATAGACAGAATCGTAAAAAAAAAATGTATTTGATAATTTCGAGAAAGACCTCTCTTCTTCAAAAGAGAAAAAAATATATAGCCGTAAAAATATTTGTATTCGTTGTTCCGTTTTTACGGCATATTTTTTTTATTTTGTTTTGTTTTTATCTAATATTCTGTACACGTAACGCTAGTTCTACTTTTTACTTAGCATTTTCCATTCACTTCCTGAAGTTGAAACTTGTGCTGACATTTTGGAGTCTATCCTTATTTTTACACAGCCGCATATTGACATTGTTGCACCGCGAAAAGCCGAGCGCATTCATTTCGTCGAAAAAGAACAAAAAACTGAAACATTTGCAGAAAGATGATAAAATTACTGTTTCTATTTCACTCTCATTTGTTCCTTCATTTTTTAATTGATTTTTTACGACATCTTTTGTTTATTAAATTGTTAGGTGAAAGTACAGAATAAGTAAAGAAAGCCTCACTCTTTATGCTAAGAAGGATTTTTCGAAATAATAACTTAATTATTTAGAAAAAGCAGGAAGGAAAGTGGGGACAGCAATCGTAAAAATAACTAAGTTTTTGGGGTTTTTTTTTTTTTTTAAAGTTAATGACTTTTAAATATTGGATAAATATAATTAAGTTAAAGCTACTGCTGATCCCCTCTCTCCATCTCCAGAAATAAAACAATTAATTGAGTTTTCTTTAGTACAAGTTTTCCTTTACCCCTGACTAATTGTGAAACACCACTCCTACCCCAATTATCAAGTGTCGTCACAAGGGGTGGGGGGCATTGCGACCCGGTTACGCGATTCAACACAGTTATAATTTTTAACGCAATTATAGCTCAATTTGCAAGAGGTGCTTGTGAAGAATTCGTAATTTTAAAAGGTAAATTAAAATATATATATATATATATACATATGCATATGAGTTTAAAAGAAGGGCGCATGCGCATGTGTGAAATATTTGCGCGTCTGTAGCGTGTGCGTCTGATTAACTTTTGGCTGGGGAATTCGCAGAAATATTTCTAATAAAAAAGACAGAAAAAATGCTGCATATATATATATATATATATATATATATATATATATATATATATATATATATATATATATATTTATATATTTATATATATATATATATATTTATATATATATATATATATATATATATATATATATATATATATATATATATATATATATATATATATATATATATATATATATATTCAGCATTTTTGCTCTATGGCATATTTCATAAAATAAAATAGACATTTTTCGTCTATTAACTCTATTTTCGATCCTTTCCAACTTCCGAATAACAGTCTTCACTTCTGGCGGGAACTGCCTAATGCAATGACCATGTTTATGATAAGTCCGAGTACTTTCCAATCTTTCAGGATTCATCGTCAGGGATAAACTAATTTTAAGCAATGGAAAAAAGGATAAATAATTAACCAATGTAGAAAAAAAAAAACTTTATAAATTGTTCAAAACCAGTTGGATTAATTTATCCCCGACGATGAATCCTGAAGGATTGGAAAGTACCACCACTACCGAGAGAGTAGGCTGGTGAACCACAGCATAACGTCACTTCCTGATCAACTCGTTTGTATAGAAAGTTTCCGGTATTTAACACGTGATCACGCTAACAGGCTTAAAAAAATATGGATACTGTGTTACCACTTTTTCGAATCTATGTGTATAATAATAAAAACCCCTAAAACATATCCAGTTAGGTAGAAAAGTAACTTATCTTGCCTTTGATAACATTTATTTGTTATATATTTGTTTTTTTGGAAAACTTTTTCGAATCTATGTGTACGGTGATACAAACCAAAAATGTAATTTAACTTGAAAATAATATTTAAAATACACGTGCGTACACTGCACAAGCACCCTTATTATTATCATAATAATAATAGTAATAATAATAAAAAAAAACTGTTTTAGATGACATCGACTGGCGCCACACCAACTAGTTGTAAAGGGTCAGGGAGGATGGAAAGACCGAGGTGGGAGAGTACTAACCAAATCTCCACTGGAAGTGTGCAGTTCAAATCTGGTACCTTGGGGAGGCATTTTGTCACCCAACCCCCAGGAAATCATCTGCACAAGTGGTCAAGAGGTGGAAAACACTGGAAATCTGGGGAGTCTTGTTGTCCCTTGGTCTCCAGTTACTGCCAGTGAGCGATCACTGATGATGACCTGTGAGACAACTAATATGCTACACATTTTGATGAAAAACATGGGGAAAAAAATTGACATAGAAAAACAGAAAACCAAAACTTTAAATATAATTTCTGTATTTAAAGTAATAGTTATTTAAATATTTCAGCATATAAACTTATGGGCAAAATCCAGCTTCCCAATAAAGGCAACTCTGGATAGGAATAAAAATAATCTCAGTCATGAAAGATTTCTCCTCCACCGACCGAGGACAGAAAAGGTAAAGTGTAGCATCAAAACAGATACTACACTGTGATCTTGTTCCGAAGGCCAAAAAATATTTGTGTGAAACCCAAATATTTTTTGCCCTTTGTTTCTTTAATTGTTTGTTCCCTAAATTTATAATTCAGTTTTATCAGTATTAAATTGTATATTGCGATTCATATTATTTAATTGGAATTCATTATTGAGATGAGTATTATTTATTAATTTATTTATTTCGGACTATTATCCTCATCTTTTCTAAGTTTTTTCAAGACGTTTCGGCCAACTATTCCTCTGGTAATTGCAGAGAATGCAGTCAGAAGATTAAGGGTTCCTATCCGTCACGGTTACCACCTGATGAAGGCCAGAGGAATAGTTGGCCGAAACGTCGTGAAACAACTAAGAAAAGATGAGGATAATAGTCTGAAATAAATAAAATTTATGTATATTGCATTAAATTTACTTAATTTTACATAGATTAATATTTATATTTTATTTTGAAGAAAGTTCAGTTTAAGTATTAATCGAAGTGTTCCTTTTTTTTTTAAATGTTTTATTGCTCTTTTTCAAATGGCCCTCGTATAGTACTGACAGTCTGACAAATCTTACCTACATTGCCTGCAGGTATTTTTCAGTTAACATGCCTACTTCTTACTGTCGGTGGCCGTAAAAGTATTCAGACTTATGATAAACATGGTGATTACATCAGCCAGTTCCCGCCAGAAGCGAAGACTGTTATTCGGAAGTTGGAAAGGATCGAAAATAGAATTAATTGGCAAAAAAAAAAAAAAATGATTGCAAGTAATCGAGGTCCTTATGTGTTCATGGTTTTATGCTTCAATCAATAATTATTTCATTTTCAATATCATGCCGGTGTATACCGAGGAAATGTCCCGTTCTGATTAATACTTACGTAATTTTAGTTTAAATTTTTTAATTAGATAAAAAAAAAAACATTTAAAAGTAAAGGACATTTTTCTATGAACACTTAAAAAAATACATTTCTATGTAAAGACTAAGAATATTTTTACAAACAAATCGTGTAAATATTTAGACTATTTTTATGTAAATTTAAAAAAATATACTTTTATTATTTAAAACCATTCTGAAAAGAACCAAAATTTCAAAGTAAAGACTAAATATAATCTGATTATAACATTTTTTTAAAAATATGACCATTCCGAAAATCAAAAGAATTTCAAAGTAAAAACAAGTGAAGCATGCATGGTCCACCGTGAGTGCAAAGTGAACAAAGCTTGAAAAAATTGACTAAGTTCAGCATTTGCCCCCCCCCCATTTAGCCCCAAAAGTCCCCAGGAGACGTCAAATCCGGTGAAAATGAACAAACGGTGCAGTTTTAGGCTTCAACGTATGTAAAGTTGAGTTCTGCACCATGCAAAAAAAGGAATGACTAAGTCCATCATTTGCCCCTCCCCATTTAGCTTAAAAATCCCCCAAGGCCTAAACATATTTAAATTTGAGTTCAGCACCATGCAAAACTGCTAAATAGACATGTATAGAAAATTTTTGACAAATATGGTGAAATAGTCCCAAAATTGGAATGTTTTTATTAGCCCTAAAAGAGCCCCTGGGGCACACCCAAGAGTTATCGCGAAGTATAGACAAACAAAATCATATAGAAATCAGTTAGTTACAACTTTTCAGAAAGTTTTATAAAAACCCAAGGCATCATTTTTTTTTTTTTTTTTTTTTTTTTAATAAGCACAAAAGTGTAAATTTTAGCCATTTTAACCAGAAAGGCACCCTTAGAGAGGGGGGGGCAACCGGAGTTTTTTCCGGAAACTCCGTTCTGTTACTTTTTACTCATATCATGTTTAATGTCTGTGAAAAATTTCCAAAAATTCCAAGGCATAGTTATTGAGAAAAGTGCGGACAAGCGAACGGACGAACGGACAAGGGTGAATTTACATGTCCATCCCCCATTTTGTCGGGGGACCAACTATTTTTATTTTTTATGTAGAGTCTTAAAATAAAATTGGAAATACTTAAGTATGATTCATAAGAGATTTTTCCTGCGTGTGCATCGACATAACTTTCTCTAAACAAAAAGCTGAAATCAAAATAACCAGAATTCAGCTGATTCGTCGATCATGATCAAGTACCTGCTACTGCTTCCGAAGATCGATATCGAAACATCTATCAATAACAGGAGAACCGTCAGATTCGTGGATTTGAATTGCAATGTCATGTCACGTCCATCAGAATCAAACGACGAGTGCATAAGTCTATATTGGCGGATGTCTTTGTTTATAAGTGGTCACGTCCGCTTGTACAGGTAGTTGTTATTGATTTGCATTTTCGGCATTTTCCAGTGAAGGCGTTCTCTGTGGATGAGCGCGTTTGATAGCGAAGCATGGGAATCTGAACGGTTGAAATTGCATCGTGAGGTGCAATGATTAAACGAGTCTTTTGTTTCTTCTTCTTCTTCTTCATTATTATTATTATTATTATTATTATTATTATTATTATTATTATTATTATTATTAATAATAATAATAATAATAATAATAATAATAATAGGAGGAGGAGGAGGAGGAGGAGGACTGCTATTTAAGATTTATTGACACTCAAATTCTGGTGAAGACCAATGGTCGCTGCCAACGAGAAACCAATGATAAGCGGTTGTTGCGATATCACAAATTCATCTGCAAAGGTTATTAAAAGAAGTAAAAAGTACTAAAAATCTGGGGAGACTTGTTGTCACTCAGATTTCAAAGAATCAAAGAACACCACAAGTTGTTCTCAAAGAGAAATATTTATGATGGCATGCATGACTACTCCTAGTTAGTAAAAATAATGCTTACTAGGAATTTGCACACTGGTCACTATCAAAGATTACTCTATGACAATGACCTGGAGTCTGAGTGACAAGTTTCCCAAAATTTCCAGTACTTTCCACCTCTTTCGTTAACTTTTGCAAATCAATTTGCGTTATAGCAAGAGTCGTGTACCATTAACTTTTCACTGCAATGACCATTAGTCTTCACTAGAGTTTGGGTGCCAATTAGCCTCCCCAAGGCACCCCCTTCACACCCATCGAATACAGGTTTAGTTAATGCTTTCTCTCCTCGGTCTTTCCACCCTTCATGAAGGGCGGTGCCAGTTAATGCCGGTGCTACATTTTTTTTTTTTTTTTGAGGAGGGTAGCCTACTTATAATTTTACAATTGTATTGTGGTTTCAGTTTTCTTGGTGAAATCTTTTTGTTTTATGTCTGTTGAAGTTTCTATGTGGTCGGTTAGTGTTTGTCACCTATGTAGATTAGTTTCTGCACTCGAGGGTTTTCCAGAGGAGTTGAGATGTGTTACCATTACCATCCGTAGCATAGTTTGAATCTTCCCTTTGATTCCGATTTCTTCTGGTCTTTTTTCTCCAAGTTCGTTGAGACTGTCCCTAATGCTCCTACAATTATTGGAATTATGTTGATTTTTGTCAGGTTCCATATTCCTTTCAGTTCTCTGGCAAGTTTCGCATATTTGTTTCGTTTTTCTGTCTCTTTCACCTTCACTCTGTGGTCTGCTGGACGGCAAAGTCTTCAATTTAGGAGTTCCTTTCCTGCTTGTTAATTTTTATGATGTCTTGTTAATTATTATGATGCCTTGTTAATTCTTATGATGCCTTATTAATTTTTATGATGTCTTGTTAATTTTTATGATGTCTTGTTAATTATTATGATGTCTTGTTAATTCTTATGATGCCTTATTAATTCTTATGATGCCTTATTAATTTTTATGATGTCTTGTTAATTTTTATGATGTCTTGTTAATTCTTATGATGCCTTATTAATTCTTATGATGCCTTATTAATTTTTATGATGTCTTGTTAATTATTATGATGTCTTGTTAATTCTTATGATGCCTTATTAATTCTTATGATGCCTTATTAATTTTTATGATGTCTTGTTAATTTTTATGATGTCTTGTTAATTTTTATGATGTCTTGTTAATTCTTATGATGCCTTATTAATTCTTATGATGCCTTATTAATTTTTATGATGTCTTGTTAATTTTTATGATGTCTTGTTAATTTTTATGATGTCTTGTTAATTCTTATGATGCCTTATTAATTCTTATGATGCCTTATTAATTTTTATGATGTCTTGTTAATTTTTATGATGTCTGGTTTTTTAGCTTTGATGCGTTTATCTGTTTGTATCTTCATGTCCCAAATTGTTTTAATATTTTTGTTTTCTAGTATAGTATCCGGTTTGTGCTTGAACAATTTGTCAATATGTTTAAGGTAAAGTCGTTTGCAAAAATCCCAATGTACTGCCTTCCCCATGCAGTCGTGTCTGTCCTTATATTCTCTTGAGGCGAGTTTACTGCATTTACTTATGTGGTTCGTCGTTTCGTCTCTTTGCATACCGAGTCTACATTTACTGTTTTCCTGTGTTTTATCCATATCGTTATTGGCCCACAACGAGTTTTATAACGGTCATAAAGGATCTATCCTTGAAAATAGCCTGTGTGTTGCCTGGAAGAGAGTGACATCATTGATTTCTCACTAGCAGCGGCCATAGGTTTCCACGGGAATTAGAGTGGCAATAAGCCTCCCCAGGGTCCCGGTTCTCTTCGCACTTGTTCAGCGAAGATCTGGCCAGTGCTCTCTCCTCGGTCTTTCAATTCTCCTTTAAATTATTATTATTATTATTATTATTATTATTATTATTATTATTATTATTATTATTATTATTATTATTATCATTGTTGTTATTGTTATTAATCTTTTGTTTTTCTCTTTTTTATCAGTTATTTTCTTTTTTCCTTCATCAATTTTATCATTTCTCCTTTCTTCATCATATTTATGTTGTTCATTTCCTTTTTCTTTTGTTATCATCTTCTTTCTTTCCTTCTTATATATCTTCTTTATTATTCTTTTTTTTCTCTCATTTTGTTTTTCGTCCTTACCCTTTCATTCTCCTTCTTTTCCCTTATTTTTATCTTTTTTTTTCTTCCTCTCTCGTTGTTCAATTCTTAATCTTTTTTTTTCTCGTTTTGTTTTTCGTCCTTTTCTTTCAACCACCTTGTCTCCGCTATGTTCTCCTTTCCCCCCCCCTCTGTTGCTGAATTCTTCATTATTTTTTTCGCGTCCTGTTTTGTCGATCTTCTTCTTCTTCTTCTTCTTCTTCTTCTTCTCCCCCCCCCATCCCTTATTCTCCATTTTCCGTTCCTATTCTTATTCTGACACTTGGATAGTCAAATCACAGTTTCTGGGGAGGGTTCTTCGTGCAAATTTCAAAGGTGCGTGAACGGATGTGACAGGTCCGCGTATGTTTTAATGTGTGGGTAGGGTTCTGTTTTATTTTTATTCATTCATTTTTTTTCTTTTTATTTTATTTTTTTATTTATTTTTTTTTTATTAAAAATAAATGAAAACACGTGCCTCATGACGCAAATACGATATGAGGATGATGGCAACTGAAAGCAGTATTACACGCGGTTTTATGAGTGCGTCTGTGTAAAAAAACACCTGTGTGTGTGTGTGTGTGTGTGTGTGTGTGTGTGTGTGTGTGTGTGTGTAAACAGCTAATGCGTGTATGTGTATACATAATAAGTGAATGCATTTGTGTGTGTGATGCACATAGCAAGATTATGTGTTTAAATGTGTGCATATATATCTATCGTTATTTTCATAACATGTGCTCGATCGAATTTGGTGTCGATGACGCCCCCCCCCCACCTTAAAACATTCACAGCAAATACTTGCCTGGTTACAAACACTGTCAAAAATTTCCCTTACTATCCGCACTTAAAACTAAACGAAAATTTCATGAGCAAACAGTTTTTCCTTGTACTATTCGTCTGTGGAACGCAATATCGTGGGACTACTTCCTAGGTGACTATAACATGGTCGTTTTCAAGTACAACGTAAGCAATTTCTTGTTGAGCCGTCCTCTAAATTAATTTCTATCCAATTCCCATCATCATCAATCATCACGGTGTTGTCTCACGTGCCACTTATTATGACTTCCGGTGCCTTTATTGTAAAACAAAAACGTGTTTGTTATAGACCAATCTCGTTCCGTTACTTTTAATATTACCGAAGTTAAGCAATATCGAGCTCAGTCAGCGCTTAGAGGGGTAACCAGATGGTGATTACAGATGACGTACGTTCCGAATGGAATTGGCTAAAAAGTAATTTCCACGAATACCCTTTTGAAATATCTATCGATATATATCTATAAAAGTGAAATTGTCTGTCTCTGTGTGTATGTGTGTATGTGTGCATGCATGTGTATGTATGTGTACATTTCCCTACCAAACTACTCTGCCAATTTTCAGTTTCCAGACTCGAAATTTGACATAAGGGGTATTAAGATTTGGGAAAATCTTTTTAATCGGCTTTCGGCCAGAAATTTAGCAGTCAGGGGTCAAAGTTCAACAATTTGACCTTTGAAAACTCTACCAAACTCCTCCGCCAATTATGGGTCTAAACACTTGAAATTTTAGATGTAGGTTACCTAGACATGCATCAAACTTTTTAATATATATATATATATATATATATATATATATATATATATATATATATATATATATGCACATAAGGTTATGAATAGTAAATAGGGTCCGAGCAAAGCCGGTCTGAAGTGCTAGCATAATATAAAGTTTGATTGCGTTTATAGTTTGGTTCATCTGTATTGTTATCTAAATAAAGGATAATTTATAAAAAGTTCGGTACTATTACGGTTTATATTTATAGTAAGTTCTTTATGTCACATGTCAGCTACGCTCGAACCGTGTTCGTTACTGTTCAAACCTCTCTCCGACCCCTCACGTCGTCCAGCACTGTCGAAAAGGAACAAACAAAAATAAATAAATCCGACTCAACTTTTCTTTTCTTTTTTAACACAAGTCGTTTATTATCGTTTTTCTTTCTCCCCATCTTGACACCAGCTTAAAGAGTCTCTCTGCCACTGCGGAGCCACATGTCCATCTCACCTGGTACGTTTTTCTTCCTGCTCTATTACCTGCCGGTCATTAACGGTCATTTCTCGTCTTCGACTTTCCGCGTCCATATTTCTCAACCGCACTTTTTCTTCTCCCAACCACATGGTGTCCTTTTTTTTCTCTCTCTTTCTTGTTGTGCCAGTTCGGGCACACTTCCTAATTTGCATATGTGCATTTTTTCGGCTACTGCTGCTAATATCCCCGCAAGTCAGCTATATTACAGATGCTGCTAAATTTTTTCCACACGCTCATACGCGCTCTGTTACATTTATTTCTAAAGAATTGATGTAACTTCCAAATTTCTGTCACAAGAGTTTACGAAAAATAGCAGATCATTGCTATATAGACCCCTTTTCATACACGATACCTTTCTATAGAGTTCCTTCAGAATTTAAAGTCCCCAAGGTATGTTACGTGTGCAGAGAGATTGAACATGATGACGACGTCTGCATCCTTGACGCATATATAGTGTTTATCTCATATGTAGCCATTCATGGTAGCCTCATTGATTAGTGCGCTTTGAATTTGAATTAAATGCTACTTTTGTTCCGGTGATTGAGTTGTGTGAATAGCGTGAATAATTATCGTCCAATGATGATTCCACAAGGATGAAACGTATACGCACGCAAATGATGCAGACATAAAGTGAGGCTGAAGAGAATCTGGTAATGAAAAACAATTATAGGTCTCCTTTGTTTGGATTTGAAACTGACAGTACCGATGTCGTTCTGGTCTTTTTTACTACATAAATTAATATAACGCTCTTATTTTTTGCATTTTCTTTCTTTCTTTTTTTTTTACTCACGTTCACCTCAAACAAGGCATATCGTCACTTGGTCGTACAGAGCTACTATTTGGGACCATGTCTAGGAAGATTAACAAGATGTTGGTTTACGTTACATTTAAACTTCTACATATCAGGATATCTTTAACATCCTTAAAAATCTAGCACTCTTCTGAGGTTCTCTAACACAACTCTCTCTCTCTCTCTCTCTCTCTCTCTCTCTCTCTCTCTCTCTCTCTCTCTCTCTCTCTCTATCTATCTATCTATCTATCTATCTATCTCTCCCTCGATCTATCTATCTATCTATCTATCTGCAAAACATACACATAACACACACACATACATATATATATATATATTGTGTATGTTTGTGTGTAAATTTATGTGCGTGCGAGCCCGCGTGAGTATATGTGTGTGTCTGAGATTGCCAGTATCAATTAAGGAGGCAGGAGTGACGCGTCCAAGTTTCACATCCTGTCCCCTGATATATGCGCCCGCCTTGTTACCTATATCCGGTTGGCTGCTCCCATCCCATTTGTCCCCTATTTTATAATTTCCCGGTTGGTCGGCATCCGGCTTAAAAGTCTTTCCTAATCAGTGACATCAGAACTTTTAAAGGATTCAGATTTTTAACAACTTACATCTTGTCACGGTCTCCCCGTTTTTCGTTTTCTTTCTTTATTATTTTTATGGCGTCCAGCAACTCGTTATTTGCCATTTAGACGCTTTCAATAATTTATATGATTTTTGTAGATTCTTTTCTCTACGTGCGCCATTAGTTTTTTTAAGTATTCGTTTGCCTTCTCGCCCTTCTCTCTTCTTCCACCTACTCCTTCTTTTCCTCATTATCATTATTTGTACTCACTAGGAGTTCTCACATTAGGCATCGTCAGAGATTACTCAATGATAATAAACGGTGGCGTTCTCTGGAGTGTAGGTGACAACAAACCTCCCCAGATTTCCATTATGCTCCACCTTATTCAATAAACTGTGAAATATCTTTACTCCATCGCAACAGTCGTTTGCTATTGACTCCTTGCCGGCAACGACCTTTGGTCTACACTAGATTTTTGGTGCTAACCAACCTTCCTAAAATCCCAGTTCTCCATGCACTCCTCGGTCTTTCCATCCTCTTTAATCCTTCGCGATTATTCGATGTGGCCGCAGTCTATGGGTAGATCAGTCTTGCCCAAAACGTGAATGCTTTCTTCTAGTGTGTATGCGACAAAGGTTTGGGTAATGTTTGAATAAATCTTTAACGTTAACGTTGGGAAGTGTACTTTGCGAATCCTTGTCGCCAATGTTGTGTCAATGTAATTTCCGATTTCCTCGTCGCCAGTGTTGCCTTTGCGGGACGATAATAATAAAAACAAACATAGTGGTATAGTTTAAACGTGTATTTGAAAGAATATGTTACAGAAGTACACGTCATGATTCTGGGGTCCATAACTGCCACGAATCGTTACCAAAAACATATTAAATACGAGTATATGTATAGTGTCTGGTTAAATCTATTATTCATAAAATAAGAACATCAGCCAACTCTATAACAATTATTATTATTATTATTATTATTATTAGTAGTAGTAGTAGTAGTAGTAGTAGTAGTAGTAGTAGTAGTAGTAGTAGTAGTAGTATAATTATTATTATTATCATCAATGTTATTATTATTATTATTATTATTATTATTATTATTATCATTATTATTTCTGTTGTCTTATTTTGTGTCTGGCTGTTGGTATTACCGATTTTATGCTGATATGCGGATCATAACAAATGACCATAGGCTATTAACATCTTTTGATAGTATTCCGCAAGATTCTGTCGGTTCCTAACAAGGCAGTCTTCTGAAATACTCCAAAATTGCAATAGATCTAAATTTTCTTAATCCATATGTCAAATCCTTTTGTCACACTCCCCAAGGCTCCCATCACAATAGGTACAACTTCTACTTTCTTCAACTTACACACATTTTTATCTCCCTTATCAAGCCTTGATACTTTTCGACTTTCGTTTTTTCCTCCACCTTTACATCAGCTGGCAATGCTTTATCAATGATTATTGCACTGTGTTCCAAAATCTGCTTAAATCACATTATCACATTGGATATTCATATTCCACAATAATTTCACATTATCACTCTCCACCATCCCTTCTGGAACATGATTGTGCCAATTTTCACTGCATTGTAAACCTCTTTTTTTCATACATCCCAATGGACCTTTCTCCCAATATTGTCATGTCGCCTCTTGTACTCCTTTTAAGCTAATTTCTCACAACTTCTGACAGGGTTTTGTACATTCTCATCATTCTCTTCACACTGTCGACATAGGGGAATTCCGACCGTTTTATCAATGTGATACTTCTGTGCGGCACATATTAGGGCTTCTGTCCCAACCTTCAGGTCACATTTTTGCAACCATCGCCATGTTTGTTTGTTTTTTGTTTTTTTCTTGCCCACTGCCTCTGGTAAAGTTTTTACTGAATTAACCATGCCTTTTCTTTTCAATTCACTTTATTATTCAATGTCTCCGTTCAGTCTCAAAAGACAAATGATACCCCTATAGGGGTAGCTGTGCATGTAATTTCGAAGCAAGGGTTGCGCAATCCCAACCTCCCCTCTCCTTAATTGGCACTGTTTGAGTCCAGTGTCAAGGAGAAATCCAGGACGACTGGAAACGAGATAAGCGGAGAGCACATGCAGCACCTGGAAGTCCCAAATAGTCACTCATTCAGTACCGACCAGGTTCAATGTTGCTTAACTTTGGTGATCCAGTGGGGACTGGTGTGTCAACGTGATTATGCCGTATGTTTATTATTATTATTATTATTATTATTATTATTATTATTTAAGTCGGTCTGTTCCACTTTTTTCTCATAAATTACTTGATCGATTGAGCTTAAATTTTGTACGGACCTTTGTTATGTTAAGGTGCAGCGAACTACGTATTATGGTATCCATTCAATGCACGGTTAGAGATTAATATGGATTAGTATTTAATGCAAAAAAAAGAACAAATTTAATCACATTCAACCATCAATTTGACATAAAGCCCTCATTCTAAGTCTATAACTTTTGGCCGTTTTCGTGATAGAATTTTTTGATATCTGAATCTATTAATTAATTTATAAGTTTCTTTTTGGTGCGTGTGTGTGTGTGGACCAATACATTCTGACACCAAGTCACACTCATTAGAGCCCCTGTACATAATGTTGCATACAGACGGTAGCAAATTCACACATATACACGCTAGAAGAGCCGCCTCGCCTGTCATGTTCGCAGTCAGCAGACATTGGCTTTCGAAATGGCACCATTAAGTGAAACTAGTTAATTCCTCTTCTCGCAGTGCCAATTTCCCAAGCATGCTTACTGTCATCCTCTCGACATTCGCCCTTCCCCTCCCACCCCTTCCTGTCCTCTGACCAAAAAAAAAAAAAAGAAAAAATTATCAACCCTTAAATGTGTCGGAATCCGCCAGCAACATCCTGGCTTTGCGGTTTGGTCAAGTCCGGAAAATGGGTGATTTTCATTAAAATTTATTTGATAATGGGAGAGGGGGGTGTCATTAGGACGAGACTTTTTTTATCATTGAGAAGACAGATTTACGTGGGAATGTGAAGCGTAAATTGATACAAACATCTGTAGTATTTGATTAGATTAATGGATGCCAGCACGGAATATGAAATCCTATTTCGTTACTTTTACTTTTATCAATAAAAAATAATGATCGATGTTTTCAAAGGTAGTTGCTAATTTTAGACTTAAAAGAAAGAATGAAAAAAGAGGGTTACGTTATGTCTTGCCATAAACCGGAAGTAGTTGTCAGTGGGATTAGGGCAAGTGTTTTTGATATTTTTGGGGGGTGGGGAGGTGTCTTTGCTAATATCTTTTAAGCCTAAAATTAGTGACCACTATTTATGATTGACGAATTCGACTAAGTTAAAGTAACGAAAAAAAATTTTGAAACAAAAATTTTTTAAACCTTTTTTTAGAAATTTAAAAGAATACAGGTTGGTAGGAAATTAAATTTTCTTGCGTTTGGTAAAAGTTACTTGCATAGTTCTTTATTCTCCCCCCCCCCTTTGCGCAACATAGGTTACAATCACTTTGACACACCGATCCTTATTAGATCACGAAGTTAAGCAACGTTGATCCTGGTCAGTACCAAATGGGTGACCATTTGGGAACACCAGGCGCTGTATACGTATAGATGTAGTGATTCATATACAGATCCAACCATTAGAAAAAACATGACAGTAAGTGTTTCCAACTAAGATTTTCAACGTCATCTAGATCGGAACAAAAAAAATCTTCAGAAACCGGTAGATTTTAATTTTTCGTAACTTATGTAAGAATATGAAGAATATACATATTCCGTGCTTTCTATAGTTTTTTGTGTATAAATTTTAATGTTATTTAAAATATTATGTTGTTTTCATGTTATTTATATTAAATTTAAATGTAATATAACAAAACAAAACAAACAAACAAGGGACGTAATTCATAAACGATTGACTTAATAGTTCTCTGTAAGTCACTTGTTCATGAATTATGTCCCTTGTTTATTTGGTTTTGTTTTGTTATATATAAGTTTAAGAAACGATTTATACAGTCGTAGCGGACTAGGGTTTACGCGCTCGAGTGACTTCAGGAATATTTGGAAATATTGAAATTTATTATTACTATTGTTCCGCATATATAAAGTATGGAAGATAGCTTAAGAAATATGATCATATGATAACTATATAGAAAATGAATATGAAAAGCGGATTAACTGAAATCTGAAATGGCGGTTAGTGGATGGCAAACCAATTCTCCAAATTGTACAGAAAATAAACGTTAGATCTTAATTTTAATAGCTAGATTCTAAACAAAATCTTCAGATCTAGCAGAAAAAAAACGCTAAATTAGCAACACTGAAAGCAATCGATTTGGGAAAACCTACTCAACTCTAATCTGTTTGGTTGAAATGCAACGATGGGAAACACAACAAAAGAACTATTTGCCCTACGTCTATAAAAATAATTTGAATTTCAACAAATTTCACTCAACCCGCCACAATTTGCTACTTCGCTACAAACTAAAGCTTCAAATTCTGTGACTCATTTATTTTAGCGACATAGAGAAAATGACAAACGGATCCATTCGAAAAATGTGTCCATTAAATCTGTTCTTAAGATGCGTCCATTCAATCTGCTCGTTTAGCAATTAAAATGCTATTTCAAATGAAAGCGTGACAGATCAACAAAGATACTGTTTCAAACATTAGCGTTATAGACCAACAAAAATGTTCTTCTGAACTTAAGTGTGACAGACCAACAAAGATGCTGTTTCAAACTTAAGCGTGACAGATCAACAAAGATACTGTTTCAAACTTAAGCGTTATAGACCAACAAAACTGCTGTTTCAAACGTAAGCGTTATAAACCAATAAAGATGCTGTTTCAAGCATAAACGTGAACGTTAAGCAGACCAATCCGCTTACAGACATGCGTAGACGCATCCATTAATCGTGTGTGGGGGGGGACCTTCACTCTATGGCAAACAATTAAACTTGTTTTTCTTTTCTTTTTTCGTCATTACCAAATTTCATTGCTCGCTATATTTGTTCGCTATTTTGTTGTAAGCCACTTGCCCTTTGACCCTTACCATACGGAAATCATTTCCCTTTTCCTTTGGACTAGAAAAAACAAAATGGCTGCGACCCATTAAATGTCTGAACAAAAACTTATGACAGCGGTTCATAGTGTGTCCTGTTGTTTCATACGCGAAGTCCTGTTTGAATCTCTAGTGCGAACTAATCAACCTACACTTTGCTCTATTTTTCTTTACTAGAGAGATAAGCATCAAGGCATAGAAGCCACTCGAGGATAAGTTTAATATGAACATCGTAATAATCGGTAATGGTGCAAATTGTATAGAAACTGGAATATTTACGAGGACGGCTACAAGAACTTCCTTATGTTGGAATTGAAAACGACAATGGTATAGTCAGCTGGGAAGCAACCCGGTCGTATTGTATTCCACAGAAGATCATCTCTAGAAACAAAGCTTTATTCATGGAAGTTTTGTTTAGATTTAGGTACAGATAAAGAATAAGGGAAACTGTTAGCAGTGGTTGTAGTTAGATGAGTGCCGTAGGTGTTTATTATAGATTCAGCTACTTCCGGATCGTTCATGTTTGCGTAGGAATTTGAAAGCATTATTGAAGTAATTGCATAAGGAAACTTAAACAATATTTTATTTTTATTTCATATCCATGTCAATTACATAAGTTGATTAGAATTAATTACAATTTAATTTAATTTAATTTAAAAATGAACATTGCTGTTGTTAAAAATATCATACACATTTATATATATATATATATATATATATATATATATATATATATATATAGAGAGAGAGAGAGAGAGAGAGAGAGAGAGAGAGAGAGAGAGAGAGAGAGAATAAAAAGAAACAAACCGTATTATGTGTTCATCAACGTTTCGTCTTTATTTCGAGACTTCCTCTGGATGAATGTCTAAATAAAGTAAACAAAGTCATCTCTCATTCATCCCGAGGAAGTCTCGAAATAAAGACGAAACGTTGATGAACACATAATACGGTTTGTTCCTTTTTATTTTCTCTATTTTGTCGGAATATTATTTCCATTATTTTCATCATATATATATATATATATATATATATATATATATATATATATATATATATATATATATATACTATAATCATTTTGAAATGCCTACAGACACTAGTGTTTCATTCTTTCGGGAATCATCAGTGCAGAGTGATACGATTACTGTAGGTCGGGAGATTCGAACCTGGCAACAAAGTCATCTCTGAACAACACAAACATTATTTGCTACATATGTGCATACATGTTTCTGGAGTGATTTTTATCAGAGATCGCACCAAAAACATGTATGCACATATGTAGCTAATAATGTTTGCATAAATAGACGTATTATAAATACGCTTTGTTCATTCATCAAGCACTCTTTAATAAACACGAGAGTTTCAGTGAATGTACATCTAAAAGACTATACAACCATGGTTTATATATACATGCATACACACACACATATGTATACACACACATACATATGTATACACACATATATACACACACACACAGACACACACACACACACACACACACACATATATATATATATATATATATATATATATATATATATATATATATATATATGTGTATATATATATATATTAAAATAAGGGAGTAGTCACCAACAATGTGTATTTTTTAACATTATTTTATTATTCCGTGTCTTGGTTTTTCATTGAGAATTATGTTTGGATCATTGTAATAATGTTTTTAAGTTATACGTACATACATGTATATATGTGGATGCATACATATATATATAAGTGTAGTGTAAATGTACGCTTTTGCGAATATTTTCTATAATTTATGCATACCAGTCCTTTTAAATCAGAAGCTCGATATTAAGACATGACAACAAAACATATATAAACACAATAGCAATTCTGCTATATTAGTTATCTGCCCCTTATTATAACAAAGGTCCCTACAAAGTTTCAGTCAGATTGGGCCAGTAGTTTCCGAGAAAAGGCAGAACCGACAGACAGATAGACAGTGTAAGAGAAATCTATTTTAGATATGTGCACGAATAGGTGTGTCAGAAATTTCGTGAAAATAGTGAATAATTCCACCCCATCTTTCCAAGCTTATAACTCATCGAAAAATGTAATTCAAGCCCTAATTTTTTTCAATTAAAGGAGCAAGGACCAAGGTTTCATTAAAAAAAAAAAAAATTAAAAAAAAAACAACGTGTTTTTTTTTTAAAAAAAGGTTTTAAATTTCGGACTTTACAGGTAAATTTCTAAAAAACTTCTTTTTTTTTGTTTTAAATTTGAATATATTATTTATTGACCTTTTCTCTTCAATTTGTGATATATAAGACTTTGGTACATAAATTAATTATTTACGTTTTAATAGACATTTCAAAATGGGAGGCGTGAATTATTCGATCCCCCTGTCTTTCCAAGCTTATAACTCCTCGAAAAATGTAATTCAAGCCCTATTTTTTTTTTTCAATTAAAGGAGCAAGGACCAAGGTTCCATTAAAAAAAAACAGAAAAAACAAATAACGTGGTTTAAAAAAAAGGTTTTAAATTTCAAACTTTACAGGTAAAATTCTAAAAAACACTACTTGTTTTTTGTTTTAAATTTGAATATATTATTTATTGACCTTTTCTTTTCAATTTGTGAGTAAATTAATTATTTACTTTTCGGTGAGTAAATTAATTATTTACTTTTTAATAGAAACTTGAAAATGAGGGGGGGCGTGAATTAAAAAAAAAACGTTTGTCTAAAATATTATATTCGGTTTATTGGAAAGAGCATAAAATTTCACATTGACCCTGAAAATATCGTAAAAATAGAATCAATAGAAAAATTTTGATAGATTTAAAAATTTTTAAAATTGAAAAATATTGAGTTCGGAAAATTCATTACTGTTTTTAAAAAATATATATTTCTATTACCTTTAAAACAACTTTAATAGTTTATTTTGGAAGTATAATCCATAAAGAAAATAAATAACCCACTTTTAACAGAGAAATTACGAGATTTTTATATTTTATTCGCAGTTTCGTGTTAGGGGTGTCAAAAATTCCTACAAAAATTCTGATACACCTAGTGCACGGATATCTTTCCAGTATTCCCTCGCTTGCGTATTGATAAATATATTCCATTTCTGTTTCTCTATACGTATCAAATTTGACGAACTGTCAATCTACCCAGCCGCAAAGTTCCACGAATGGCGTTCGATTAATTTACAAATTGTCGTGTTTAGATTCATATGCACATTTGGCAAGTGAACACGTGTCAATCGCTGGGTGGTACAACCGACAATCACATTACCCGTTCTCAAATACCTTTCCCTTCCTGTTTTTCGCTGCGTTCGTTCTTCCGCGCTTCCTTCCAACAACATTTCCTGCTTTACTTCGTCTTCTCCAATAAATTAGCCCCTTTTATCGGAGTTTTCACATCAGGTGATTTTCTATGAAGTTTAAGAAACAAGTGACAGCAAGTACTATTACTGTATGTGTTATTTCAGAATTGTATAATTTATTCCCGCTTCTTTTGTTCAGCTCGTTAGATTCCTTGGTCTAGTGGTCTTCACAAATTATCTGAGTCGATACTTCGTTATAATACTTCCTATTACAGTATCGTCTTTCCAAGATCTCTATGCTTGTGCTGGCTGTTTTCTTCCTGTCAATAGCCTTAGTTTTTTTAAGTCTTAAGTTTGAGTTTATCCATCACACCTTTGCTTTGTTCTGCCTTCTATAAACCTAAATTTCTTTATATACACATTAAACAATGCTTCAAGCAAACTACTTTAATCTATTATAATAATATAATTAGCCATGAAAAGACTTATTATACAGTACAACCTCGGGATACGGCATTAAAAATTAGTAACAAAATACAGTACAGTATTACATATATACACATATAATTGTGTGTATATACATATAATTACACAAGTATATAATCAAATAACATTATAAATAACACCGTAAGGCGAGGCAAATACCGTAACCAAGGGCCGGAAAACATCGTATTCCACATCGAAACCTTAAGAAAAAACGTATATTGGGACCACCGTATCCCGGGTTTACTGTATCATAGTCGAAAGCCGTCACAGTACAGAATTGTAAAAAAAATGAAGCCCCCCCCCTTCCCATGTTAAGAATGACTTCCTAATATGGGAAAGGGAGGAGGGTTTTTTTTTTTTTTACAATTCTGTACTTTCACCAAACAATTTAATAAACTAAAGATACCGATTGCCAGTTGTCGGTTGTTTCGATTTCAATTTCTAAGCGTTTCGGCAGTTTTCGTAACCTGTCCGGAATATGCCGACGACAATGCAATCCGCATTCTGTATAAGCACTTAAATAACGGCCAGTGTCGAAATTAACTACCGAATTCGGATAAAGACTATTACGGCCAGTGCGATAAACGCAAACGATGCATGCCAACGCGAATGGTCGTTGTTTTCGATATTAAATCAAAAAGGATTGATATGCCGTAAGACGAACGAACAAGAGAAACAAATGTAAAAATGATGTTTCGTCAATTGAACTAAATAAACTGGCAACCATTCAAATATTTTTAATGTCGCCAAAGATGTCCGCTTTTCTCGAATTGTGTTCGCTAATAATTACTTTTTGATTTTATCAGTTATTCATGGGGAAGTGATTTTCTCTACGTTACGAAATTCCCGATGCAAATTTAGCATATATTTGGATTATTGCCATTTCCATTATTTTAAAATAGTCTTTGCCAACGAAACTTTAAAAAGGCGAGGAAATCAAGTAGAAACTAAAATGACCGACATTTTTTTAGGGAAAAAAAAGGAGTCAACGCTTATCTAGTGACCGATAATCAGAGCATGGAGTTTAGTATCTAATAAGACACAGCTCTTTGAGATAATAATGTCTTATTTGCTACTAGACTCCATGCTGTGATTTGATTGTATCTAAGTTTGTTGGCTCTTTGGAATAATAAAGGTTATATAAGTTTTCTTCCACTGCAAGAACTTAGATACCAGGGCCAGAAAATGGGATTGAGAAGTCAGCACACCAAGGAGGGGCATTTTGATATAGAAAAAAATTCTTCGGTATCCCCGTCGGCATTCTCTTCTAAGGGCGCATCAGGTGATTAGCAATAAACCCCTTTCTCAAAGAAAGAAGGCAAGGCCTGGAAGGTTTGGCCTTCTAGAACTGCACTAAACTAAACTCTCGCCGCAAAATCAACAAGGACCGGGTCATTACAGGAATGGTCTAATCTCTGTTGATTTTAAGGGGGGGAGGGATAAAAATCCCATGCCGGATTTGATATATTAATTTCTTAGGCTGTTTTGTAATGTTTCAGCTGATGAGTGATCAATAAATCAAACAAGTGTGCGAAGTGTTTATACGTGCTGGCTTGTTTATTCTCTTCATCGTCACTGTTTTACGTGTCGCTGTGTCATGATTGTCCGTTTCGTCTAGTAATCGTCGATCGTCTGTATATCTAAGAATTAAACTTCTCCTGCGGGAAAGACAAAAGGAGACGTTCACTAAGTTTCTTCAAAGTTTTTGGGGGGAGAAAATAGGCTTAATGAATAGAGACTAAATAACTAATAATTTCCTTCTTAACTTAGTTTCCGAACTTGAGAAATGAGTGACGTCGTCGAACAGAAAATCGGTAACATTCGCTGAGATCAGTTTTGCCGTGTCTCGTTCGCGTAGCTTCCCGGAAAAACTTAAATCTGTTGTTCCTATCGCTCGAAAACGTGGTCCACAGCGTTTGTAAAGTTACCTCTGCCTTGTTACCCATCTTTTGTTCAACCCTGAGAACAGTTGTGTTTTATAGATCTGGATTATCCCAACACGCACTAAGAGTAACTCTTGTCAAAATTCACACTAGCTAACTTACTAGCGTAGGGTTTCTAGTATGTAACAGTCTGATCTGGGGCCATATTTTTCTCATCACCGTTCTGTCCTCTCCAGCATACATCCATGAATCCCACTGAGATGGAATGCTTTTCCACCGAAATTGAAAAATACGTTGAACTAAGTTTGATTACTTATGGGACTGTTTATGAAAAATATTTGCTGACATTGGATTTGAAGATTAATATGTTGCAATCTTTAAGAAAGCAGTCCCACGGTAATGTATTCACGCAAATACATTATCGGGTAACGCCAGGTACGTACAGCTAGTTTTGAATTAAAAGCTATACTTAATTTCAAAAGAGTCTCCGATGGGTAGCTATTTTTTACAAGTTATGGAGTTTCTTTGAAACTACTGGATGGATTTAGTTTGAATTATGTATGGATATTAGTCATTACAAGGTGCAGCAAACAAAGTATTATGGCATCCGTTCGATGATTAATAAGGATTCCTTTTTAATGCAAAAATGAGCACAAATTTAATCTCATTCAACTATCAATTTGGCATAAAACACCCATTCTAAATCAACAGTTTATAATTTTTTCCCGTTTTAAAAAGCTAAAATGTCTAGTATATATATATGTGAGTAGTGTTCAAAGCGTAATGCCTTCTATTTTTTATTCCGCCCGAATGGATCAGAGTAGATTTCAAATTGCATTGTTGGGATAATTAAACTTATGCATTCATGACGTCTCTATTGAAGATATGACGGTGTGAGGGTCTAAGAAAGCAATTCCTGTCATGGACATGCGTCAGAGAATTAATGTCTCATTGAATTCCTAACAAAAGTGGATTAAAAATGGTGATGACAATGTGGAAAACTAAATTCTGGAGTACAAAATGACCCTCGTTTTAATGGTACCACTCACGTCTTTGTAGCTCTTCAACTTTTTGAATCAAACAAAATGTGACGCATATATATATATATATATATATATATATATACTAGCAGGGGGAGTCGATATTGCTCAGGGTTGGATGATCAACGAATGTTTTACATACTTTTATTTCCATCGTAATCGATGAAATCGCGCCAATTTTTCAATCAAATTGATTGATCTCTTGCTCTAGTTGGGGACCCATCGAACGCGCCCGTTATGTCAAACAGCTTACTGTTGGTTTCGATTTGTGTAGTAATAAAACTGTTTAAAAACTGTTTAAAAACTCTTGTAGTGTTAGGCTGTGTAAGGTGTAAACTTTGGTCAAAATCACCTGTTCTTTCTTTCATCGGATTATTTCGATTATCGATTATCGAAACTTATCGAAGACATCCCAATACAAAACCTACTTAAGAACACTGTCAGGCACATAAAGTACCTTCGTGTGAAATTTCATAAAAATCTGCCTGGCCGTTTTCGAGCACATGGGGAACGAAATCACACACGAAATCACATGAGTATATGGGGGACGAAATCATACACACAAGGTTCCTTATATATATATATATATATATATATATATATATATATATATATATATATATATATATATATATATATATATATATATATATATACACACACTGTACCTGCACTTGACTTGCCACTGGTATTTAACAATGTCGATACAGCAGGAAAGGTGTGGTTAGAGATTGCGCACCTCCTGCCATAAAAATTTCACGCGCAGGCACCTCGACGTGGGTATCAATCGTCTATCAAGGACTAAAGGAGCATGAAAAAAAATATATATATTTACAATTTCCGCCTAAAATATTTTTCTTCCACTCCCTAATTTAGTTAAGCAAAGATCACTATTTTGTGTCTCCGCGTCTTTTCGAACGAGACACAATAGGATAAATTCGATACGCGATTTTCTCAGTCAGTAATACCATCCATTAAGATTATCATGCACATTTTAAAATGGTAGACAAAATAAATCTCGACAAAATATTAAAATAAAAAGTACAGGTGCTTGCATAGATTGGCAATGTTTTTTAAACCAGCGCATTTCAGGTGGAAACATTATTACGTACTTACTTGTTATGTCGAGATTAGTATCAATTCCCAAAATTACGAAAAATGATCCTGCAGATGTGCAAGTTGTATTTTTAACAAAAATTAATCCACAATTACGTTCAATTTAAAAATGGCGAACCTTTGATTTGAAACCAGGGAGATAAGTCAATTTGTCATACTAAATTAGGCCCACAACACTTCCACATAAAAACATACGATAACTCGATAAAGTCTAGTTTTACTTGTAATTATTTTCTATTGGATCCTTTTTCGTATTTTATTTATTTATACGAATTTCAACATGACACATTAGTACGTAATGATGTTTTCACCTGAAGTGCGTTGATTTAAAAGATCCATAATCTACACAAGCAACACAAAACATTTATATAAATATTGAAGTTAAAATAGTCGACACATGAGTCGTCTGGTTAACCGATTTTTGTTTATCACCAGGAAAAAGAAATGGGGGGGGCGAGAGAGAGGGGGAGGGGAGAAAGAGAAAGAGATACAGAGGGGGAGGAGAGAGTAAGAAAGAAAATAAGATAAAAATTGGGAGTCTCAACAATGACTAGTCTGTTTGCTTTGTCGCGGTGTCCTTCTAAGTCACTAATCTTTTATTCTTATGCGGGTGGGGGTGCTTGGTGTGGGTAGGGGCTCGCACGTTTTTCGTGTTCGCTTTGCACACACGTCTACTAAGAAGCGTTCAAAGTCCTAGATTGCCCTGCAAAACCTTTTTTAAAAGAAATTTCAGCGATTAAGGAAAGAATAAGCAATAAAAAAATTAAATGGCTTCTGCTCATCAATACAATGACCGTGAGATTTCAAGATGGCCGACTTGGTAAATGCTTAATTAACCGCAATCTATATAATGTGTATCCTAGTGCGTGTAGCTGCAAATAGGTCGTTTTCCACACACACACACACACACACACACACACACACACACACACACACATATATATATATATATATATATATATATATATATATATATATATATATATATATATATATATATATATATATATATATATATATATAATGAAATAAAAAAAGATGCAATGTTTATCTGATTCAAGCAATGGTAAACTTCAATATAATATAAATACCAGTATTTATATTAAGATATTTTAATCCCAACCAAATAATACATAACCAACAAATTTGATTTAAGAATATCATTCTTTGAAACTCCGTGGAATAAGGACTTACTAAATTGTTTTTTAGAGTATTCGGTCGAACAATAAATTTGATTGTAAATTTCAACTTACAGTTTTAATTTTCTTTCTTTTATATATATATATATATATATATATATATATATATATATATATATATATATATATATATATTATATCTGTATTCCTGTGTTTTGTTTGTTCACAATGACATCATAGCATGTATAACGTCATACCAGATGACGACATATATGACGTCATGTGGCATGTAAGGGTGTGCACAAACATGGAAAAATAAGGGCCTAATAGTTAAAACTGGAAAAGAAAAGGACAAGATATTCTAGTAAACAAATTTATAACTTAAAATATTGCGGCATATATAATTTATTACATCTATCTATTTATCTATAGTCCTTTAAATTCGTTTTTCTTTTGTGTGTATTGATATTCATATTAAAATCCCTCTTTTCTATTTATTTAAAATGAAAAAACAATTTTCATAAGAAAAAAAAAAGTATTTGTTGTGGAATTGCATTCACTAGCAAAAGATCTAGCTAATTTGCATATTCTTTTAAACATTCATTTTTAATTAATCCCCAATTAGTTTCTTCGGTTTTCTCATATGATGATCATCTAGAGGTAACTATTACGTGCAATTATATTCATGCAGATATTCTACATGATTTATACTTGCAGAATATAAATATATATAATTAATAAATATATATAAATATGCTATATATCTATAAAATTGAAAATGTCTGTCTATCTTTTCTCTATCGTAGTTAAGGAAGATTATTATACAGAAAGGCATTACATTACATATTCACACTTTTTAATATATACATATGCACATAACCTTATGAACAGTACATAGGGTCCGAGCAAAGCCGGGCGGAACTGCTAGTAATGTTATAAATTGAATATTTTTTTAAATTCTTAATGCTGCAATATTTTAAGTTATACATTTAATATAACTTTTACTAGAATATTTTGTCCTTTTGTTTTCCAGTTTTAACGACTAGTCCTTTACTTTTCCATGTTTAAGCTTAACCATATTACTTTTCATTCTCGCATTTTCTATTGTAATCCATGACTTTTCCAGGCTTCTAAAATATTCACTTGTTCTTTGTTTAATTTCAGTCTTAGTTATTGTCCCCATAAACAGATATGAAATAACAATGTATTGAACTCGTCTGCTTTCAATAAAATCCCCCCAATTATCTCCCTTTCATGCTTTCATTCTCTGTGTTTCACTTGTTACTTCTCTTTTCGAGACAGCCTTTAATTAATACCAACAGCAGTCGCTGGTGTGACGTGGTTTCTATCGAAACCAGTCATAAAAAGCGTCGCTCACCTCCTTCCATATTTTTACGATTTTGAACAGAAAATTCATCATAACTTTTGTTTTACTGAACGAAAATTGAAATTTTTTCCCCAATAAAGCTGAGAAGGTGATCTATAAACTGTAATAATTGTTTGAAATTTTGTCGAAAAATGAGCGAGTGGTGAAGCTTTAAAGCAGTTCTAAATGACTAAAACTGCCACTTAACCATATATTCAAACACTACCGGTGTCACGATTAACACCTATCGAGAGATTCAATACCCGGAAACAGAAATCATGTCTGGCTTCATTACAAGGATCCGAACCATTCGGCTACCGTCAACCGCGAAAGATACAGTTGAAATTAAACATTTATTCTTATTAAATGGTTTTAACGTCAGCAAGGTGATCTACGCATATGAGCTAAGTCGAGAGACTTTATTACAACTGAAAGTACTCAACGATAAGAAACAAGTTTCTTAAAGGGTCTGAAATTATTAAATTATATATATATATATATATATATATATATATATATATATATATATAACTACTTCATTTACTCACACAAATTTAATATACGAAAGTATAGATTTATGCGTAAACTTTAAGTATTTACTTCAAAAGTGCTCAATACGTAGGTAGAGCTAGTTAGTAATTTATAAAATATATATGGCGATTAAGCTACACTGAATATTCTGCGTTTCATCCACTGTAGGATTCGTCAGGCTTATGCGCCTGACGAATCCTACAGTGGATGAAACGCAGAATATTCAGTGTAGCTTAATCGCCATATATATTTTATAAATTACTATATATATGTATATTAATAGCTGTATACGCGGAATGTCCCGGGAATGCTTTCCCCCAATCCTTTTTAAACTTGAACTATTACACCATACATGACGTTATCTGCACATATATATATATTTATCATTTGCTATGACATATTATATGACGTATGTGAACAGAAACATAAGCAAACTAACAAATAGGCAGGGATACGGCTTTACTATAATATGTATAGTTTGTATATATATATATATATATATATATATATATATATATATATATATATATATATATATATATATGCATAATTTGTTTATATATATACATATATATATACATACATATATATATATATATACATACATATATATATTTCAATAAAATGTATATATATACATATATATATATATATATATATATATATATATATATATATATATATATATATATATATATATTTCAATAAAACGTGTAGCGTTTTTAGGACATTTCCAACGTTCACAACATTTCTAATAAAATAAACCTTCTACTTATTTCCTGTTTAGAATAAAAAGTGAATCGATCTTTAAATAAGAGTGGGATTAAAGTGGAAAGCAATTAAATATGGATGAAGTTTGGAAGTTTATGGTTCCTTTCCAAGAAAAAAAAAACGATTGCGATCAAAATAAAAGTTGTGTTACCAAAAAAACAAAAACAAAATAGAAAATAAAAATGGGAGACATTTTAACTAGCTAAAAGCTATCTTAATCTGACTATCATCTCATGGGACCGAGAATCGCGTGCACCATGCTCAGGCATGGAACATGTACTCATGCTTGGCTTCCTTTTTACACACAATCTCGCAAATTGTATTCACCATTTGCCCATTACTTTCACTTCAACAACCACCATAATACCACATTTACTTCATAGCGTTACTTTTCTTTAAATATTCCCTTTGGTTTAAAAAAATATTTTCTAAAATTAAATTTATTTTTCTTTTCATTGACTTGTATTAACAACGGTACTCACCCACGAACATTTAAACTTGTTTCATTTTGTTTAACACGGTTATTCTTGCCTTTTGACCTTCTCGAATTGTGTCATCTTGGGAGGACACTATCCATGTATAAACTTTTAACTTTCACTTAAACCCCACTCCCATTTAGAGATTGTCCCAATAATGGAAGTTAGAATAAAAAGTCGTGAGTAAAATATTGGAGTGTTTTATTACTAAATGATAAAAAATGGCGGATAAATCAACTAGATAAAGCTATCTTAATCTGACTATCGTCCCATGGGACCGGAGATCGCGTGCACTGTATGTATAGTTGGCTCGCTTTCATACGTAGAAGCTTGCAAATTGTATTTACCATTTGCCCATCACTTTCACTTCCGCAGTCACCACAATACCACATTTACTCTTTTTAAAGTAGTTTAAAACGGTTAAAAATGTTTTTTAAATTAAATTTATTTTTGCGTTCACTGATTTGTATGAACAGTACTACTCGCCTGCGAAACTTTTGCATTATTTTCTTTTTCTTTTTTTTATAACAATATTCAAGCAAGATGACGATCTCTTCTGGATATTTATGCAAACTTGTGCTTCCATAATTAAAAAAAGGCAACTTTTTTTCTTTTTTTTTTTTTTTTTTTTTTTTTTTTACACGCATGTAATCAGTCTGCGTGTAGAGATACGAGCACGTGCGAGATCCGCGTGCAAAGGTGAATCGCGCGTGTGCAGACGCGTGCTTTGGAAATGCTTTCGAGGAAAACGTCGTCGGCCACAGCATTTCCAGTGTCCGCTTCAGATACGTTCAGATTTATTGGGTCTTGAAAGTCGTTTTGTAAACAGGTCGGACGACTGAGAGAGTTTCTAGAGCGACGACGGAAACCAACCGAGACTGAAAAGCTTAAGGAACGAATCTTTCGGAAGATAATTCAGTTTCGACCTTCAAAATTAAATCAACATGGCTAGCAATTTGAGAAACAAGCATTGATTGAGAAAATGGAATGAGGCATAGCTGCCGTGGTTAAGGGCCCACACCGTAATCGTCCTGTCCAATCTACGACATAGTAGGCCCCCAACAGTAAACATTGTGATGAAATGACACCAGGACTGCCGACTGCGGTAGTTAAGTGCTAAATTCGGATCATTTGATGCGGGCTATGATTAGTAAAAAGATATTGTTTTAATTCTAATTTTTTTTTTTTTTCGTTTTAATTTGGATTATATTTGAAAGATTGTGGTTAAAACAATCAAGTATTATATTCGACACACTACTGCCAAAAACTCACTACTTTAAATCTCGACGCTCTACTGTCAAAATTAACTCTAGATCACGACGCACGGCTGACAACACTTGCTACTCTGATACCCAAAATCCAAAATCAAACCAGTCGACTAGTAGATGGTCTACAGCAAAAACGAAAACCGGTTTTCATCAAAATGAAATGGAATCATGTCGTCTTTTCTAGGGTGACAATTTTATCATTCCACCGTGTAGAAGAATAAGAAAGAATATATATTTATTATGTAGTCGGTAATTATTATAACCATTATTTCTTTATATAGTTCTTCAGTTTATTGATATTACTATTATTTATTTATATAACTAGCAGTTCAATCCGGCTTTGCTCGGGCCTTATGTACTGCTCATAATTTGCCCTACGTGTGAATACACTTTATGTAAGATTTCAAATGTTTAGACCAAAATTTGTCTGAGTAATTTCGTAGAGACCGCAGAGGTCAATTTTTTTATAACTTTGACCCCGATTTTTATCCCTTAACAACTATTTTGGTCTCAAATCAAAATACAAAGTTTTACCCATGGCCAAGTTACCTACATCTAAAATTTCAAGTCTTTAGACCCAAAATTGCCGGAGGAATTTGAGTAGAATCTGCAAAGGTTATCTCTTTCAACTTTGACCTTTTGGCAGCCAAATTTTCGCCCCAAAACTGATTAAAATGCTTGCCGCGTGTCTGAATACCCGTTATGTATAAATTTCAAATGTTTATACCCAAAATTGGCTGAGTAGTTTGCTAGACACCGCAAAGGTCAATTTTTTTTTTTAACTTTGTCCCCTTGGTAGCTCACATTTTTGATCCAAACCGATTAAAAACCTTGCCCTATCTCTGAATACACTTTATGTAAAATTTCAAATGTTTAGACCAGAAATTGGCTGAGTAATTTGGTAGAGACCGCAGAGGTCAATTTTTTTTTTTTTTTACTTTGACCCCAATTTGGAGCCCTTAACATTTATTTTTTGGGGCTCAAATCAAATTAAAAAGTTTGATATATGTTCAACTAACCTACATCTAAAATTTCCAGTGTTTAGACCCAAAATTGTCGGAGGAGTTTGATAGAGTTCTCAAAGGTCAGATCGTTGAACTTTGACCCCTTGACGGCCAAATTTCTATCTAAACACCAAATAAAAAGATTTTCCCAAATCTCAATACTCCTTATATCAAATCTCGAGTCTCTTGACCGAAAATTGACAGAGTTATTTAGTAGGGAAATGTACACACACACAGACATTTTCACTTTTATATTTATATATAGATTGATTCTTTCAGTATATCACTATTACTATTATCTCATATAATTCTCTAATTTATTGATATTAGTATAATTTTGTTACATAGTTCTTCAGTTTATTGCTATTACTGCTATCATTTTATATAGTCCTCCAGTGTAAACGTGGAAAAAGTGGAACAGACAGACAGACAGACAGACAAAGAAATATAATATAGATTATTACTACTTGTATTGTCGTATCATTTTATCTATCTTTTAATTCCATTTTTCTTCCCTTAACAACTTAAATATGGGTCGACTCAGAAAATGGCCGTCAAAAATCATCTCGCTGTTAAATTGTCCATTTTTCTAATGCCGCCTGCTAAACAGATGGATATTTCACGCGGCAGATCTCTTTAGCCCAACAGACGACCATCATCCCTTTCCCCAAACTCCAACCCCAATGCACTGGAGAGTTGTCACAATCTGCTTGCTTACCTTGGTCACGTGCCGAACACATCCGGTGCGAAAAGGCGTTGATCCACCCAGTAAATATAGACACTACGATACCTAAAGCCTCTTTGAGGATCGAATCTCACGTTTGGGTTTGTAGTCTTAGCTTAACCGCCTTAAAAGGATTCAGTAGGTTGGGGAGTTTTTTTTGATCCTGTAAACAATTTGGGAAGGGGGGGGGGCTTTGTCTCTAACTGAATTGTAGAACGAAATAAGTTGTGACCATTGTCGCTAGATTTACATCTCTTTTTCTTCCCTCTCTGCTCTCTCCCTTTCACTGTGTGTGTGTGTGTGTTGTCTAAAATGTAATACTGTTAAACAGTTTACTGAATCGTAAAAGTTGTAAACGTTATAATTATAGTTTGCAATGTTATTACTCTTTCTATAACTTGCAAAAAATGCCTGGACATAATGTCGGCCTTCCTCAGTATAGGACTCACAGGCGATTAGCAATAAACTAACCCCTTTTTCAAAGAAAGAAAACAAAGCCTGAGTGAGTGGACCTTTTAGAACTAGACTGGACCAGTATGATACCACAATCGATAAAGATGGAAAATGATATATCAGAAATGGCCCAGACTCTGTTGATTTTAGTGCTGAGGAAACAAGTCCACATGCGAATATATATATATATATATATATATATATATATATATATATATATATATATATATATATATATATTCCCCTCGATCTCTCTTGATCATTCTTTCTCTCTCTCGACCTCACGATATCTCTTCTCGTAAGAAATAATGTTTCTATTCTAAAGAATAGACTGAATTAATTAATCGTATTATTTGGATTCTTCGGACTACTATTTCCATCCTGAGTGTTATTTTCACAACGTTTCGGTCGATATAATCTCTGGTATTCTTCAGGTGCAGTAAAAGTGAAACAAGCAGGCAGACTTACACAGAAAAATATAATATAGATAAATAACGTCTATTTTAAAGTGCCCATCGTACATCAAACAGTGTGCTCTAGGAAGGAAATCCCAGTAAATAAATAAAGTTTATTTCTAAGTACTTGTCATATTTAATTTCTTTTTATGTGAAAGTATCATTCATTTTAAAAGCAGTCGTGCTTGTTCATTGCAAAAGCACTTCCGTCTTTTTTTAATAAGTACTTCCGGTTTATTAAAAAAAACGTCCCGGTTTATATTTACAACCAGTAAATCTATTCTACAAAAATGACAGCATTTTTTTTTAAACTTTTAAACTAAATAAAACTTATTTTAAACCAAAGCAAAAGTTAGTATCTGTCTGATGCTTACAATATTTTATCATCTTTCATATAAAGGCAGTTGTCTGTATGTATGTGTATTTGTAAGAGAAAAGCAAAAAACTACGAAACAAGCACCACAAACTTGGTATTTTCTTGATCGGTGTTCCCCTGGATCATTAATATCTAAAAGTTAAAAATAATGATTAACGCTCTGGAGAACAACTGGACGCTTTCGTCAGGTAGGGGTCCATTCTTCAGCCATTTTCTAGGTTACCTATAATATTAAGGATAATTGAATGCCTTGCATTATTTTCATATTGCAATATTAAACAATTTTTTCTTTAACTAAAGTAATGTACGAAATTATATATATATATATATATATATATATATATATATATATATATATATATATATATATATATATATATATATATATATATATTAGGGGGATTAGAACAACAGTCTAAAGAGCAGAGTTTATTTTAATGTATTAGTAAATGTATTAATACAATTAAAAAGAACACATTGCTCTTTGTAATGTAGATATATAATAAGCTCGATAGTCATAGATATGCTAGAGCTATTCTAATAATGAGTAAAATGATTGATAATTTATAATTAAAATTAAAAATCGGTTTCAAAAGGAAGAACAAACAAAATCAATAAATTGTACGATCGTTTCTGAAACGATGTTTTGATTGAGACAGACAATACGTCCTGGACAATAATTTTATCATTTGATTTTATAAAACAAAATCTCCTCATCAGCAAAAAGAGTGGATGGGGGTTTAAAGACGCCAAAAATAAAACTACAATTTTTTAAGTAAGGCAGATATATCTTTTATTCGCACAACTTTAATATATATATATATATATATATATATATATATATATATATATATATATATATATATATATATATATATATATATATGAATAAAATAAAGCAAGATATAAACAATGCTTTAGACATTATGTGAATAAAAAGGAAAAACCTAAAAGAGTAAAAACAAAAATAAAATCAACGTTTCGTCCCTATTTCAGGGGACATCATCAGGATTTCTAGGCGAGGATGTACAGGAAGACGGTCATATATCACATGCGAAAGAGGAGAAGTTCAGTTCTCTTTCTGTTTGTTTGGTTTGTTTTTTTTTCTCTCCAGAACAGAAAGAGAACTGAACTTCTCCCTCTTTCGCATGTGATATATGACCGTCTTCCTGTATATCCTCGCCTAGAAATCCTGATGATGTCCCCTGAAATAGGGACGAAACGTTGATTTTATTTTTGTTTTTACTCTTTTAGTTATTTCCTTTTTATTCACATATATATATATATATATATATACATATATATATATATATATATATATATATATAATCTAAACAAGCTTTGAGTAAAAAAAAAATGTAAAAAAATATAAATAATGCAGTTTAAATACCCACGAAAAAAATATATTCAACCTCTCGCTAAAATGTGAATAATTGCAAAAGAGAATTCAACTATATAAGGATGAGAAAAGAAAAGGAAAACAAAAGAAAACCTTAACTAAAAAAAATTTTAATAGAAAACGGGGATCCTCAACAAGCCTACCATGTAGCTGTTTCGGACAGTTGTAAAATACATGGCTCTCCAGTGGATAATACTACTTCCTAAATAAAAAATGTAGAATAATGCGGTTACTATTTATAGTAATATCAAAAAAAATAAAAGATAAACTATTAATGATATATATCAGTAAATTTAACAAGATTAAAAGATCTATTCTGCGACATGAAAACTAGCATAATAATGCTATGAGAATAAAAATGCATAAAAGCTTAAGTACCTTAGGTACCAGAAAGGCAAATAGATAAGAATTCTTTTAACTTTCTTGAAGTTTTACATTTGGATTTTACTGTCACTGGATTTTTTATCTTCCACCAGACTATCCATTAGTGTGTAATAACCTTTTCCTTTACCATATTCCCTCTGCTTAACTTTTTTGTTTTAAAGTAAGATCTTTGACTTACTTGTTGTTTCATCAAATACTTCTGCATGCAAAATCCGATCCCGTATTTTGCTAATTCCTACCCTCTGATGAGAAGGAAAGTATTTCTTCGAAACTCCGCGGATTAAGGACTATCCATTTATCTAGTGTTTCCTTTTCAGATTAAATATGTTTTTAACTCATTTCAAAGTGTTTTTAACATATTTTATTAACTGTTAGCTCATATATATATATATATATATATATATATATATATATATATATATATATATATATATATATATATATAATCCGAAAGAAGTTTTGCGCAGTTTATTAAAAAGTATAATAAAAAAAATTAAAAGTGCCAAGTAAATAAGTTTCATATATCGCAGTAGTGAAATGTAAACTGGGAAAATTGAGACGCTTCACTGCATTATGCCTCCCTCCTCAAATGGTATCTACGTTGGATGACGCCACACGAAAGAGCTATGAAGAGTACGGAGTAGAGAGAGGGGAGCTAGCTAGGCCTTCACTGAAGAGTGCTAGGGGGCCTAGGGCCTGGGGTCTGGGGCCTGGGGAGCAGCCCAATCCCAATTTCTAGCGAGAAATGATAGTAATTGGATGTGGAAATAACGTGAAGACATCTGTACTGGTTATTGAGATGAAAACCACTGGAAATCTGCGCAGATTGTTATCACACTGACTCCACGAAACATCACAAGTTAGTGAGCGAACCCTGGTGATAACCTGTGTGAGAGCTCGTAGTGGGTGAATAATAATAATTATAAGTTGCACTACCGCTGTAAAATTCAAAATTTCAACGGAGAATTTAAATGCATAACAGTGAAACAAAACTAACTAAATAAAGCAAGAAATCCTAACTTACATTTTTATTTAGAAAACGGGGTTCATCATCTGTTTATCATGAGGCTGTTTTGAAGATTTACAAACCGGACAGCTATTAAATTCATCATTCTCCAGTGAAAAATATATTTTCTCCAATAATAAAAGGTAGACACAATCCAGTTCATTAGTTTATCCTGTGTATATATATATATATATATATATGCTATCATTATATATATATATATATATATATATATATATATATATATATATATATATATATATATATATATATATATATGCTATCACTAATGGTGGATATGATATAGGAATCAACTGTTTGCGAGGACGGCTCAACAAGAATTTGTTTACATATATATATATATATATATATATATATATATATATATATATATATATATATATATATATGGCGAAATAAGCGGAGAGCACATACAGCGCTTAGAATTCCCAAATGGTTACCCATCTGGTACTAACTAGGCTCAACGTTGCTAAACTTTGGTGATTTCACGAGAACCGGTGTGTCAGCGCAATTATGTCATATATATATATATATATATATATATATATATATATATATATATATATATATATATATATATATATATATATATATTTCTGATGCTAAGATGGAAATGCGAAATTACAATGTTTAAACATTGTCCAAACGCCTATGCTTTATTTGTGTACACAAAAAACATTGATTTTAATGTTAGCGGCAGTTTGTTATTTCGCTCCCCAATATGCTCAACCCAAAATAGGGAGCATTTATAGCCATCCATATATAGTACTGTTTTGCTGTATCATAGCTCATCAGTACAGCTAGACCAACAATTTTCCCAGACCAGGATGCAAACTCGACCGTACAGGCGACATTTACATCCTTTGCTTGTGTTCTTTCTTTTCTTTAATTCCATTTCTTTGTTTATTCGTTCATTTGCGCATTTTTTCCATGATTTCTATTATTCGTGTCTTTCGTTTTTATACTCCTTTTATTTCTTGGGTTTTAAAATTCTATTTATTCCTTTTGTTTTTAAATTCTATTTATTTCTTTTGTTTTTAAATTCTATTTATTTCTTTTGCTTTTAAATTCTATTTATTCCTTTTGTTTTTAAATTCTATTTATTTCTTTTGTTTTTAAATTCTATTTATTTCTTTTGTTTTTAAATTCTATTTATTCCTTTTGTTTTTAAATTCTATTTATTAGTTTTGTTTTTAAATTCTATTTATTTCTTTTGTTTTTAAATTCTATTTATTTCTTTTGTTTTTAAATTCTATTTATTTCTTTTGTTTTTAAATTCTATTTATTTCTTTACTTTTTAAATTCTATTTATTTCTTTTGTTTTTAAATTCTATTTATTTCTTTTGTTTTTCATTAATTTTTTAAAATAATTTTTATTTAATCTTTTTTGTCGTTTTTCTTTTACTTTTATTTTTTACTCATTCTTCTTTTATTACTTTCCTTCGTCTATTCATTCTTTTATTCCTTTTATTTCTTTTATTTCTTAATTCGTTAATTCATTCATCTATTCATTCTTCTATTCCTTTCATTTTTTTTTTCTTTATTCATTTAGTAATTTTTTATTAATTTTATTTGCCTATTCATTTTTTATTCGTTTATTCATTCTTTTATTCCATTAATTCTTTTTATTCGTTTGGGTATTATTTGCTTTCCTTTCATTCTTTTCTTCCCCTTATTCTTGAATTCCTTTATTCGCTGATTCTTTCTTTTATTATTGTATTCCTTCGTTTCTCGTCTGCTTTTAACATTTTAATCTTTTTCACTTTTCCCCTCTTTTCCTCCCCCCTCCCTCATACAAATACTAAAACATTTCTCCTCTTTCTTTCCGTCATTGGTTGTTCGTAGCATATTAATTTCTAACTCAGCCTAAATACAGCAAGTGTCCACCGTACACAAAAACAAGTGGAGACGGATTATTTTTAGACTGCGCTTCAGGCTCCCTTTTTTTCAACGGACCCGTAGTTTTTTAAACCAACCACCCGCATTCTCCTCCTTTTTTCTTAAACTTTTTTCCCCTTTCCTTATTTTCCCGCGTCATAAACTGGTTTGTTGAAGCTGCTAGAGGTTGTTGGCAACCGTAGAATGTTTGTCCCCAATGCCCTTAATTCTCTACTCTACATATTCTACCCCTATTATATATCACCACTCCCGCAGGTCTCTCCTGGCCCCTTTTTCATTCCACAAAAGTGCCCTGCATATTGTCCCCTACTTGTTTTATTTGAACGAATATTTTTTAAGTATATTTGCTCGTCATTTTTTTTTTTGGGGGGGGGAGGTGCAGTCAAGTTGACGATCACGCATGTATTCGAGCCAGTGTTTGTTGTCTACGTCATGAGACGTCATAAGAAATAGACGATGTTAGTCAATTTTACGAACCCGCTTAATTACGTTCCACGATTTCTTGCCTGTTTCTATTTACTTGCCTCCCCACGAGGGCAGAGTTAGACACGATCCAGCTCACCAAAAAGGGGCACTCTGGATTGGAACAAACATAAAAACTGCCTCAGTCTAGAAGGCTTTCACATTCACTGATCGAGCATCAGAACAGATACTACACTTTGCTTCTAGCCAAAATGGCAAGAAGATAATTTCTTGTCCGTTTCATTTTATTTTTGTTTACTAGGGAGTCACCACATATCAAGGCCGAACGCCACTCGAGGATAAGGGTTAATGAATGTTATGTTGTAGTGTAGTAATCGTTAACTGTGTGAGTTACGTATTATTCAATTATTTAAAGGGACGATTCAACAAGAACTTGTTTACATTAGACTTTACGATTACCATAATGTAGTCGGTCAGAAAGTAGGCCAATGGAATTGTGTTCCACGGTCGAGTAGTTGTAGGAAATAAGCTTTGTTCATGGAATCTGCGTTTAGATTTAGGCACAGATAGAGGATTGGGGAAAATGTTGACAGTGGTTGTGGCTAGTCGACTGTTTTGGGGGAAAGTTTAACAATGGGGGGGGAGCCATATATTGGAGTTTGGTAAAGCACTTGCCATGAAAATGACGATATAGTAGACAGGCTTGCAACGTCTTTTCTGTAGGAAAGAGGCTACAGGGAAGAAAGAAGTGTTTCACTGACTAGGTTTTGAAGCCGGTTTTGAACCGAAAATCAAAGAAGGATATGGCACGCCAAGCAGCTCCTGCTCAGATGTGTCAAAAGTTCTCCATTTTAAGACGTAACCAACTCTTATAAAATTTGGTGTAAAAAAAGATTAGTGTATAATTTGCTGTGATTGGATCTGTCTGCATTTCCTGGTAGAAATGCTTCAGCGACTGATCGTAAACCAATCTGCCCCCCCCCCGAAGTAGGGTATAATGCCAGGACGATGACTTCCACCATTGAACAGAGCCGAAATTTACTCTGATACAAGAGCGAAGGCTCTTGTGCTATATCAATTCGCTCCCTCTCTCTCTCTCTCTCTCTCTCTCTCTCTCTCTCTCTCTCTCCTTTGCTCTCATCATCATCATCAGCAGCTGCAACAGCAGCAGTAGCAGCAGCAGTGTGTCGTATTTCGACGATGACATGGAGTGGAGTATACTTAACACATGCGGAGTAAATGTGAGGCCAACCAAATCGCTCTCTTGAAGATCTTACAAGTAACACATATGTAGGCCGCCCCAGCAGTGGAAGTACTGCCTCCAGCTTGCGCAATCTCTTGTCCGCCCACAACTGCACATTTGTTTCCTTATAACGTCTATTGTGCCAGCTACCACCTTCTTCCAAGACACAGTCTTTGGACTTTTCTCTCCAGTTATCATACTCATTGTTATCATAGTCTTCAGATGTCTCTTAAACACGTCTTTAAACACGTAGTCCTGGTGCTTCGGTTTTCCTTGAGCCTTCTTTTAGCTCTGCTCTAGAGTATAGTCTGCCTTACGACCGAAGCTGCACCCTCAGGAATTTCAAAATCTCCATCAGGGAAGATGGTGGCGTTACATACTAGTATTCCCAAATTGTCCCCGATCTGGTTCTAATTAGGCTCGACGTTGCTTAACGTCGATTATCTAATGAGAACTGGCGTTAACGTAATTATGCCGCATATTTCAACACCTACTTATAAGGATAAGAGCTAAATTCATACCTCTTATATGCGTATTTGTTGAATTGCACAACAGCTCGACTGGGATTCGAACACTGATGGCCGAGTGTGTCATCTGGGATCTTTTCGTCAAACAAATTTCACATCTATGCACTCACATCCATGAGTGCAACTTGAGGGCAAATGCATGCACTCAGAAACCAGCCAGTCGACACCTACTTATGTATACGTAATCGCACATAGATTACTTTGCAAGAACAGAACACAAGGAGATCGGGTTGCGCCGTCATAAAGGCTGGTCGTGATCGAAAGTCCGTTTAAGAAAATCTAATAAACTTTTTTACAATCTACTGAGAAGTAATAAGTAAACTTTCTCGCTTATCAAAATGGACTCCATCTTCTGTAAACATTGGAACGCGAGTTTTTGTTTTGTTTTGTTTTTTATTTTTTATTTTGTTTTTGTTTTTTTGTTTTTTGATTTGTTTTTTGGGTTGTTTTTTTTTTTTTAAAGACGTCCATGATTCTGATATGAAGATCTGTCTGTCGGCCGGTCACACCATAGTCTGAAATAACATTAACGCGCAGACTGAATAGACGTATCTTTTTCTGAAATAGAATTTTTAAGTGCGTCCGCGCATCTTTATAACATGCTCTGTTCGTCAGTCTATGACGCATAAGTTTGAAATAGCATGTTTAACTAAATCCATGTATTTCTATAACGAGCTTTATCTATTGGACTGTCTGTATGTCCGTTACGCTTGTTTGAACTAGCATTTAGCTGCATCCGCATATTTCTATAATAAGCTTTATCCGTCTGACTGCATCTGTCACGATATACGGCATAATCGCGTTGACACACAGGTTCTCGTCAGATCATCGAAGTTAAGCAACGTTGAGCCTGATTAGTACCAGATGGGCGACCATTTGGGAATTCTAGGCGCTGTATGTGCTCTCCGCTTATCTCAGCATTTTTTTTTCAGTCGTCTTGTACATACATTTCACTTGCCACTGATATTTAACAATGTCGACTCAGGAGAGGTGTGGTTAGAGATTGCGCACCTCCTGCCACAAACATTTCACCCCTTCGTGTGTATCCATAGTCTGTTAAAGATTGAAGCAGCCCTTATGTCTGTCACGCTTAAGTTTGAAATAGCATTTTTTAACTGTGTCCACGTATTTCTATAGCAGGCTGTTGGGGATGCACCCCTACTACTTGGAATAATGGACTATTCCATGACGTCGCTTCCGTCCATGACGCCACTTCCGGGTAACAAGAACCGGTTTACCAAAGGAGTCAGCGACAGACACGTACGTATGGTCGTCACTAGTCCAGCAGTGAGCAAAAGTATTGCTCAATTATCTATTTTATGTATTTTTGTTAATACATATTTATTTAATTGTTACTGTGTCTTCCTCATCAATTAATCAAACACTAACACTAAAAAAACAAAGTCTCTGTCCATCAATCTGTCACGCTTATGTTAGAAACAATATTTTTAATTGCGTCCATGGATTTCCATAACAGGTTCTGTTTGTCAGTGCGTCTATCACGTTTCATTTAGGAATAACATTTTCAGCCGCGTCCACGTATTTCTATAATAGGATCTGTTCGTCTAATTGTCTTTTTTTATCACAGTTTTGTTTGAAATAGCATTTCTATCATTAAACGAATGGCCGTATGTACAAGAACATTTATCTAAGAAAATGCTTTCAAGAGACTCGATAGGTCGCTCTGTCATGTTTAACGCTGAAATAGTACTTTCGTTACAAAACGTGTAGATTTAGTGGACGGATGTTAAGAACAACCATTTCTGTTGTTATAATATAAAGTCTCCCTTAATTAATGAAAGATTTCTTTCCTTTCTATGTTTATATAAAGGTGCTTGTTTAATGCGATGATTATTAACTCAATACCACGTGTCTGGCATAAGGGCAGTTTTTATAATTATTCTTGGGATGGGATACACCAAAAATAAATATTTACATTTGTAACATCCTTTGAAAGTTCGCAAGAAAGAGGATTGTTTATCTTTCTGAATAATAGAACTAGTTTAGGATGAATATCTTCGCCTTTTAAGCGACATAAGATTGATTCAGCGTTATAGTGACCACACTTAGCAGCCTTTTTTTTTTTTGGCTTGAAACAAAGTGCAGTATCTGTTCTAATACGACACTTCACATTTTTTGTTCTCGGTCAGTAGAGGAGAAATCCTTTTAGACTGAAACAACTTTTATTTTTGTTCCTATCCAGAGTACCCTTGGAGGCGGGGGGGGGGGCTTGATTTTCCACACATTAAAAACCGACCGTGTGTCTAACTCTGCCATCAAGGGGAGACAAGTATATAGGAACAAGCGCTGTAAAATGGAAAACTGAGACGCTTCACTGCACTATGCCTCCCTCCCCAAATGGTATCTACGTCGGATGGCGCCACATGGAAGAGCTATAAAGGGTCCCGAGTAGAGAGAGGGGGCCAGCTAGACCTCCACTGAAGAGTGCTAAGGGGACTGGGGCCTGGGGGGGGCAGTCCAATTCCAATTGCCAGCGAGAAATCAATAGTAAACGGCTGTTGAGATAACGTGAAGGCATCTGTACTGGTTATTGAGAAAGATAAAAGCAAGATACACCTGAAGAAAGTCGGAGATTACATCGGCCGAAACGTTGTGAAAATCATACTCAAATAATAGGGATTAATAAGGATTAGTATTTAATGCAAAAGTTAACACAATTTTAATCATATTCAACCATCAATTTGGCATAAAGCACTCATTCTAAGTCAACGGGCTATAACTTTTGCTCGTTTTTAACGGGCAAAAAGGTTAGTGTATATATACATATACGCACTAAAATCATTAAATCTATTTTTAATGAATAAAGACATGTTTAAACGTGTGTGCACGCGCGTGTTGGTATTCATTGCAATAAGAATTATTTTTTGTATAGATGTTAACGTCAACTACATAATGATCCAAAGTGAATAGTGTATGGTTAATGCTAAATGCATTGAGCAGCTGTCACGGAATACAAATGTTACCTATTGAAAGATTTGGTTTACATTTAAATAAGTAATCACGTATCTATGCGTAGGTGTTGTGTTTTAGATAGAGTAAGTGCTTATCGGCGAAGACTGTGAGCTCAGGGTGCCGGTGGCACGTCTTCAACATGAGCGCACATCGCTAGTTTGTGCAATCATCAAGCAACCAGACATGAGTATATGTTCCCTGCCTGGTCATGGCGCATGCGATCCTATTATCATTTACTTTTTACATAGTCAGAAACAAGGTCAGTGCTCTACAAGGAGTGCGCTATAGCTTACAAAAATGTCTGCGAAGTCCCGTCAGAATTTCCTAGTAAGGGCGCCTCTCGCGATTAGCAATACACTGACCCTTCCTCAAATATATATATTAAATAAGTTCAAAATTTATTAAACTGCCGAAGCGAAATCGCAAACGTCCGCATGCTCAAAATAAATTCTACTTTTACAGTTAAAAAAGGTAAATATATGGATATAAAATAATAATAATAATAATAATAATAATAATAATAATAATAATAATAATAATAATAAACGAATAACAATAATGAAAACACCTGAAATACTAAGGAAACCCCCTTGAATGCAGAAACTAACACACATGAACCACAAGCGCAGACCAGACAAACTGTTGCAGAGACAAAATATGAAGCGCTATATCGAACCAAGAACATTGAAGCTGCACACATATAAGTTCTCTAACCCCCAAAAGAGTGAGAGTGAGCACTAACCAGACATCCACTGTATAATTGCGGGGAGAACTGGGACCTTGGGGAGGCTTATTGCCACTCGAATTCAAGTAAAGATCAGTGGTCGCTGCCAACGAGAAATCAATGGCAAGCAGCTGTTGCGATAATGCAGATTTATTTTCGAATGTTATCGAAAGAGGTGGAGAGTACTAGAAAACTGGGGAGACTTGTTGTCACTTAGTTTCCAGGGAACACCACAGGCTGTTTTCAAGGAGAGATTGTTGATGACCTGTGTAAAAGCTCCTTGTGAGCCAATAATTATAATAATAATAATAATAATAATAATAATAATAATAATAATAATAATAATAATAATAATAAACAAACAAATGAGACATATGCCAAAAATTAATCCTTGGAATAAACGACATCTTGGTATAATAAAAAATATTTTTTCTGTGATTTATTTCAATTTAATGTTCTTTGCTCCTAAAAAAACTCTTAGGAAAAGAAAAAACAAAATGTTCGGCAATTTGTTTGTTCAGTAAGTTTTATTCAAACGGCTGTTTTCAAATGTGATGTATATCGTTCAGTTTCTAGTTAGTGTTGGATATTCAGGATAGAAATATGGATCATTTTATCATATTTTTTGTAGTTATTCCATTTGTAAATTAGATGTAGGTTGTTTTTAATTGTGAGGTATTATACTTCGATTTCTAGATAATGTTAGATCATCAGGAGAGAATACGCACTGTTTCAGAGGCACCATCTTAATAGCTTTTTATGCGTACCGATCTCCTTCACTGAAGTGAGGCCAATATTATCTGAATTGCAAGTAAACGAACTGTTCAAATCAATTTTTTTTTTTTAAATGGGCGTTTCATAATGTTCTTGTTTCTATTTCAGTTAACAGATAGCGTCTCACGTGTCAAATTTAAAGTTTAACGGTTGCATCTAACATATGTGTTAAAACGCGCTCATATTGAGGGGAATAAAGAATGAAATAAATTAAATAGATAAATAAATAAACATATAAATAAGTATAAAAAATTAATAAAAAATATAATAAATAAGATATAAATAATTAAATAATAAAAATAAAACAAAAGATAAATAATTAATTAAATGAATAAATAACTACAATAAAATAAAACAAAAGTAAATACGTAGAAATGCGCATGATATATATACATATATACATACACATATAAATATATGCATATGCACACACACACACATATATATATTTATATATATATATATATATATATATATATATATATATATATATATATATATATATAAATGAGATAACTTTTAAATAACTTTTAAATAACATTTCCAATATATGTGCTAAAAAGTAAAATACTTGTTTATTCATAGCTGAACATTTTGCTAATTTCATTTCATTTCCTCTGATGTATGAGCCATTATTGAAAATCCATGAATTAAGGAAATAAACATAATTTTTCTCTATATATTCCTTGTTTCAAACAATAAATTCTTAATTTGAATATATTTTTATATATCTTTTAATCTACAAAATTTAACTTTAAACATTACACTTAATCCGCGGAGTTTCGAAGAAATACTGTCCTTCTCATCAGAGGGTAGGATTTAGCAAAATGCAGAATCGGATTTTGCTTGCTTCTTCAATATTTATAATAACTTTAGTTTTGCCATCTTGGATTATTTTGGTAAACTTAACTGTAATACTTATTTCATTATATATATATAAACGGAAACAAATTAGAATTAACCGATATCCAAATTATTTTAACTAATGAAAGTTGGGGGAAATATGATAGAAGCGTTTTCTTTGTTTTATTGTGTTGGTGGAGTTGAAAATAAGGGCGAATTCAATCATTTGGCGTATCGATTTATTATGTATGGGTTTTATAAGATTTTCATTTTTGACGTTAACGGCTAAACTTAAACGACGTTAAGTTTGTTATTCCTTTTTGTATTTCTTTTGTGTTCATAAATTCTCGTGTCTAAGTTTCATTGGGTTTCACCAATGTAGAATTTTTCGCAATCTAGACAGGGGATGTAGTATACGCCAGCCTTGACTATATTTGTGTTGGATTTTCATTTCCGGATTATATCCTTAACTGTTGATGAAGTCACTTGAGACATTTGAAAGCCTATTTGGTTCAATTGTTTTATAGATGAGGTTGTTATTCGTGTTGTTTGCTTGGGAATCGTCTTGTTTGACTGTATCCTAAATATGGAGAGCTTTTCTTTTAGAGTTTTATATGAAATATGGAGGGTGTCGTAAGGTTTTGAAGATGCGTTCCATTTAGTCTCTTCCCATCTTTCAATAAAACAAAATTTTTCTATTCAGCAGCAAATATCACGCGACCGGTGATTATATATTTTTAAGATGCGTCCTCAAATTTTAACGAGAGGATATGGCTGTCAATTGATCTGTAACGCTTCAGTTTGAAATCGTTTCAGCGTTAAACGCGGTACTGATTGGAAGCGTTATATTTTAAATGCATACAAAGCTATCCCTTCAACTTTAAAATAGCACCGGCCTGCCATGCTTAATCTTGAAATAATATTTTCGTCTATCTTTAATCCTTCGATTTGAAATAGTATTTTGTGCGGTCTGTCATGCTTAAATTTGAAATAGCATTCTCGGTAGTCTGTCATCTTTAAATTAAAAATAGCTTTTTCGTTGGTCTGTCATTCTTAAATTTGAACCAGAATTTGGTCGTATATTGAATGACCGCAACCTACGAACACCCGTCCCTTTTTATATTTAATTTGTTCACTTTTTGTTATCTTTTCCGTTACCCACATATGTGCATATATTTTTTTTATTTATTATTATTAATGGTTCTATTTAAAAGTTAATTACTGCGATTCAGCTTTTCTTTCGTTTTATCTATAACACGTGTTTCAAAACTCATAATAATCACATCACAGAAAGCAATGGACATGTCTCCTTAACATTGTAAGTACAAACACAGAAGCATGTCCTTATTAATTCAGAAACGTTTCAATAAATGTTGACGGATACATTTTAACAACTATACAATGTTAACACTTATAATATTGCATATTTTTTACTCTTGTTGCCACTTGAACATAAGGAGCTACACTTTTGGAACCATGTCTACAGGAGTACTACGTAGAGTTGAGAAGCGAGATGTCTGTTCACATTACATTCAAATTTTTGCATCACAGAAGCTGGAAACATGTAGGGAATTCCAAAGTTTAACAGTTCAAATAGAGAAACTATTAGAGTAGAAATATCTCTACTATCTAGGGAAGTTTCCTATGAAGGGGTGTGATTCTGCTGATTGTCAGGTTAGTCAGATGGTGTTGAAGTGTTACGAGTGCGTTAGAACGCATTCCATTAAAACATTTGTAGAACAGGAACACTGATGCAGAATTGCGTCTTGGTAGATGGAGTTGAAGCTTCGTTGACAGATTTGAGACTCCTTTTTTCTTGTTTGGACCCTGTCTAAGAATGAGAACCTAGTAGTATATGCACCAGTCCAGATATGGCAGCAGTACTCCATGTATGATCGAATGGTGCTTACAGAATACTGGCAGGTGTAAAAAGTTTTCTAACGCGGTACGGGGAGCTCATCTTCTTTGCAGCAGACTCAGCAATGTCTTCAATGTATTTGTTCCAATTCACGTTGCTTGTAAATGTTAAGCTGAAGAGTTTGAACGATGAGTTCTCCCGTAAAGTTTTATTAGTCATGACAGTCGATTCGTTGTTTACATTTTGCACGTGAAATTAAAAACTCAATCTTCAAACTAAGGCGTATTTTAGCATTTTGTGATTATATATATATATACATATATATATATATATATATATATATATATATATATATATAGAGAGAGAGAGAGAGAGAGAGAGAGAGAGACAACATTTTTTTCTCTATTGCATCTTTTATTAAATAAAATAGACGTTTTTTTGTCTATTAATTCTAATTTCGATTCTTTCCAGCTTCCGAATGCCAGTCTTCACTTGTGGCGTGAATTAGCTAATTACCACATTTATCATGTACGAGTACTTGTGCAATGAAGAAAAAAAACGAATATAAATTGTTCAAAACCAATTAGATTAATTTATCTCTGACGATGAATCCTGAAAGATTGGAAAGTACTCGGACTTATGATAAATATGGTGATTGCATCAGCCAGTTCCCGCCAAAAGTGAAGACTATTATTCGGAAGTTGGAAAGGATCGAAAATAGAATTAATAGAAGAAAAAAACGTCTATTTCATTTAACGAAATTTATATATATACTAGTAGAAGTACCTGTCGTTGACTGGGTTCAAAATCAGCCTACAGAAAATGGACTGTGATTGATGAAAGTATGATAGATTATGAAAAGGAGGGGATTGTAAAGAGATAGGTTTTGATACTCAAAAATTTTACCCAAAGCAAAATATGATGAAAGTAAAGATAATTTTCGCGAAAATATATTTTTTGATATCAACTTTGTTTCCATTCGTAGCCAAGAGTGACCAACAAAATGATGTTTCCTTACAAAGAGAAAATGTTATATATATAATAATATAAATATACAAGAAATAAATGTTACCATAGTCAATAAAAGTTACTTTTATGGTAGAAAATTTCATTGGTTTGTATTTTTAAGTAGTTTGTAAAAAGAAAATTTTTTTTAATTCACAAACCGGTTTTAAAAAAAATCAAAATGGCAGCGAGTTTGAAGTGGAGAGCCCGTTTTCAATTTCAAGGAGGGGCACCTGGGCATTCTGTGTTAACAATTTAAGAGAGTTCCGTCAACAATTTAAGAGAGTTCCGTAAGGAATATTTATAAACATATTTTAATGTTTTCCGTTATTTTGTGCTTGAGGAATATTCGATTATGGCATGTGTAGTTTGCATAAAAATTAATTTAAGTAGTAATCGCCTCAAATTTCGTTTTAATTTCGGTTCGCTGAAAATATTTCAAGTAAAGAGCATTAAAAACTATTTCAAAACAAAAAAAAACTTTACTGACTATGGTAACATTTATTTCTTGTATATTTATTTTTTCGGGAGTCGTTTGTTGGATTTTCTGCTGAACACTCTTATTAAATAATATCGACGAAATATAGAAAAACAAAGAAACAAAAACAGTTTTGAAAAAAAAATGAAGCTTTACTTACTTTAGTAAAATAATCCGAAACAGCAAAATGAGATATTAAAAAAGTAAGCACGTAATTAGTTTAGTTTTTTAAAGCAAAGAATCGATATAAATATGAATAAGAAGAAAATGGCGCCCTTTTCAAGCAGAACAGCTTCGTTTCAGTTTTACAGTATTGAACGATGTAGTATTGCGCCGTCGGATTCAGGGTTGTACTATTGTAATGTAAAGACCACGCATAAGGGGTTGTAATCAACTGAATTCCTTCTAGTACACTGAAAAAAAAAAGCTTAAACAGATATATAAATAAAAATAAAAAGGTTATGTAAATGTTTTTAAAAAGACACGTAATCACCTGCGCAGGATTTTTTCCTTCTTTTGACACGATAACAAGTAACGTTCTTATTTTTTATTATTTATATATATTTATCTATTTTCGAAAGAGTGCCACGTGCAAGTGGAGAAGGAAAAAACAGAGTTATGCAAAATTTGTGTCGAGAATTGTCTAAAGTTCCGACTTTTGGGGGGGAGGGGCTTTCACTTTAGTAAGAACGTGAATTTATGAGGTGAATTTATTCGACACAATATGATTCAACTCAAAAAATTAAATAAAAGCTAACGTGAATTAAGATTAAAGTTCAGGTGTTATTGTGGACCCTCACCCCTTTTAAAAACCTTGTTAAACTTTGTGACATATTTACATTCTAGGGAGGTCAGGTGCGAACGAACGCCGAATAATTTTATTATGGCATATTTCTTAAAACTGAAACATAATTATAAAAGTATACTTACGCAAATAGATATGAAAAGTCTTTGTTAAAGTTTGGGCCATATTTCCATGGAGTACAGGCGCGAACGCAGACCCCACAATTTTATTATACCATCCCTATTTAAGTTGAAACATACTTATCAAAGTATTCTTATGTACATCTATATCAAAAACCCTTGTAAACCTTCTTTTTTTTTTCATTTTTTATTTCCATACTTTGGGAGCCAGGCGCGAACGCAGGCGTCACAATTTTTATGAACCACCGTTCTGACAGATCAAACATACAAACATCTTCTATCATAATATGTAATCAGTTTTTTAAAATAGTCAACCATATAGGAGCCTATTCGTGACCAGACACACACAGACACACGCACACACGCACACACACAGACGTTCAGCGTATATATATATATATATAATATACTAGCAGGGGTGTCCGGCGTTGCTCGGGTGTTTGGAGGTGTATGCTGTGCAAAAAAAGCAAAAAAACAAAAAAAATGGTTAATTTTTTTAAACTTTGACCCCTATTATGACTCCTTAAAATTTATAGTTTCGGGCTCAAATCACTTTATTAAGTTAGATCCAGGTTCAAGGAATCTATATCTAAAATTTCAAGTGTCTAGACCCAAAATTGTCGGAGGAGTTTGGTAGAGTTCTTAAAGGTCAAATCGTTGAAATTTGACCCTTTAACAGCCAAATTTCTGGCTGACACCCGTCACATCGATTTTCCCAAATCTCAGTACTCGGTATTTCAAATTTCGAGTCTATAGACTAAAAATTGACAGAGTTATTGCGTAGGGAAATGTACACAGACAGACAGACACACAGACAGACAGACAGACAGACACGTTCACTTTTATAGATATATAGATAGATAGATATATGTGTGTGTGTGTGTGTGTGTGTGTGTGTGTGTGTGTGTGCGTGTGTGTGCGTGTTTGTGTGTTTGAGGGTACAAAATTTATATAAGGCTTTGAATACAATATACGGGAATTTCTTGAGAGCTCTTTCGACTATCATCTCGTCAGGAGAAATCGATAGCATACAAAAACAATATTACTGGCGAAATTAAAGAGCACTACGGGGGGAATTTGAATGTGCCAGAAATATTTAAAAAAAAAAAAACGATTAAAAGAAATATTTAATCTGAAATTGCGTTTAAAAGCGATTAAAACTAAACCTTGGCACAGCGAGGGGAAAGGGGGCATGCGGGGAAAAACGGGTCAAAGTTCCCCAAAGAAAAATAATATTTTCGTTGTCTCCTTTTGTCGGCATAAAGGTTTTCGAACCTCAATTGAGACAGACTCCAAAATCTTTAAATGTTTTTTGGAGTCTGCATGGATTATCAACCAAATACTGGCCAATGGCAGAGTCCAAGGCTACGGAAGGAGGAAGACTACCAGATCCTACCGTCCCCTATCTGATTTTAGATGGAACGTGCTGGTTTATACGAGTTAGCAAATGCAAAGATGTTCGCCAAACGTAACCAGCATCGCACTGGCATTTAACATGATAAACAATATTACTAATTTGGGTGTAAGGCAAACTATCTTTGCGAAAAGAAGGAAAATGCTGTTGACGGCTGCTGTAAAGTTTAGATTGATGTGTGTTGCGTGGTTAGCACGCATTTTGAATGGAGAAATTTGTTCGAATTTTTCAAAAGATTATTTGGTAAATTTCATTTGAAAATTTTGAAAACCGCATGTTAGAATATTTTTATTAAGTGATTAAAAGCAGTTTTACTGAGAATGTCGTTAAGACAACACACACACACACACATACACACACACACACACACACACACACACACATATATATATATATATATATATATATATATATATATATATATATATATATATAAGTGAACGTGTCTGTGTATCTGTGCGTCTGTCTGTGTACATTTCCTTACGCAATAACCCTGTCAATTTTTAGTCTACAAACTCGAAATTTGATATACAGGGTATGGAGATTTGGAAAAATCTATGTGAAATTTGCCTGTTAAGGGATCAAAGTTCAACGATTTGATCTTTGAGAACTCTACCAAACTCCTCCGACAATTTGGGGTCTAAACACTTGGAATTTTAGATATAAGTTCCTTGGACATGGATCTAACTTAATAACGTGATTTGAGCCTAAAACAATAAATGTTAAGGGGTCATAATAGGAGTCAAATTTTAAAAAGTTGACCTTGTCTGTGTGTGTGTGTGTGTGTGTGTGTGTTTTTTGTTTTGTTTTTTTTTTTTTTTGCTCAGCATACACCTCCAAACACCCGGGCAACGCCGGGCACCCATGCTTGTATATATATATATATAAGTGAAAGTGTGTGTGTCTGTGTACATTTCCCTACGCATTAACTCTGTCAACTTTTAGTCTACAGACTCGAAATTTGATATACAGGGTATGGAGATTTGAGAAAATCTTTATAATCCGTTTTCGGCCAGAAATTTGACGGTTAAGGGGTCAAAGTTCAACGATTTGACTTTTGAGAACTTTTGTAACTCATCACGTGACCGACAAAGATTCGCTTGCAGGTATGGCGACTTCCTCCGCCAATTTTGGGTATAAATACTTGAAATTTTAGATATATGTTCCTTGCAAATGGATCTAACTTAATAACTTGATTTGAGTCCTAAACAATAAATGTTAAGGGGTCATAATAGGCCAAATTAAAAAAGAAATTGCCCTCTATGGTCTCTATCAAATTACTCAGACAATTTCTGGTCTAAACATTTGAAATTTTACATAGAGGGTGTACAAAGATAGAACAAGCTTTTAAGCCATTTGGGTCGAAAATTTGAGCTACCAATATATAAATGTATGTATGTTTGCATGTCTGCCTAAAACTTTCGACAGAGGCGACAGATTTTTACAAGATCAGTATTGTTTTGAAGCTCGACCCTTCAGACGACAAATATCGAAAAATTGGCTAAAAACATTAATCACCCTCAACTGGGCACTTTTCTACAAGGAGGAGTCGCTTTTTTCGCCGATATTTTCGAAAGTCATCCCCTCTTTTCGATTGTCTAGCCTTAATTTAAACCTGTGTCACTTCCGGTTTGACGGTGGTCGTAACAGCAAAGACATCAGTTTTTTCCCCGTTCTTTTCCTCCTTCACGATACGGGTTCGAGCCTGCCTTCCTAATACCACTTTTGTTTTTTTGTTTTTTTGCTCAACATACACTTCCAAACGCCTGGGTAACGCCAGGCTGAAATGCTAGTATATATATATAGTTGTAAGTTTTGAAAATATATATGGCAATTAAGCTACACATAATTTTAGCGTTTCATCTCCGTGGGGATTCGTCTGACAATAGCGTTGTTTCCTTGTCACATATATTTTCGAATCTTACTACATAGATCTACTTATGTATTGAGCACTGTTGAAGTAAATACTGAAAATAAATACATGAAATTTTAATGTATGTACGTGTAATAATGCGTGTGTGAGAGAAAAAGAAAGAGAGAGATAGATTATAACACTAAAAGGGGTTAGGAGTTAAAATCAAGTAATTATTCACGTAGTCATAGTGGGAAAGAGATTTTAATACATTTTCTTTGTCTTGGGTGATACAGAAACCAATATGACTCCATTTTGTAAAAATCACGATAATTGTTGTATATTCACACATTACAAACGTGTTTTTCTTCCAATGCGTAATACTAACCAGATTTTAACTCGAAATTGTTCCTCATTTAATAATATCAAAAGAAACATAAACCATTTTATGTTTCTTCATTTTTGAGATGCGGATGGATTTATTTGGATTTGGATCATTCGGTCGCTTTTCTCATCTTACTTAGGGCTTCTACCAAGGCTGATAGAACGAGAACATACTATCCCCGTAAAGTAGTTTAAGCGTTGCGTTCGAGATTCCTGAGTTGGGCAGAAAGATTCCCGAGTTCACCTGAAAACGGTCGGAGGTTACATCGATCTAAACGTTTTGAAAATAACATTTAGGATGAGATCGGTGGTCTGAAGAATACGAATATACCATTTTTATTGGATTCTGTTTACACCGACAATCTTTACAATTACCGTTCTTCGTTGGTCGCGGAAATAGAAGAAATGTGTTTCTCTGTTTTCAGAGAAGCAGCTTTGTTTTACAAGACAATCTTAAATCTTTCACACGCAAAAAACCACATGCTGATGGTTGTGTAAACATAACATCCACTACTCTCGTTCCTCGTCCACTTTTCTTACAGATAGGCAACTCAGATACGAGCACCCAGAAAAAAATTGCAGATGGCGTTTTAAGTCGAGGATTTGAAAGAAACGAGAAACGTTTCCCCATCTTTGTTTATGTTATTTGCTTTTCTTGTAAAGAAAACGGTAAAATCTATATAAAAAAAAAACAGTACCAAGAAACCTGGATAAGAGTCACTAAATCTTTTTTCTTTAATTTCAAATAGCTCATTTGGTTTATTGGCACTTCTAAACTTATCTTGTACTAGCAGGTCCACTCGGTGTTGCCCAGGATCGTAGTTAACAAAGACGTGTAATATATATATATATATATATATATATATATATATATATATATATATATATATATATATATATATATAATGTATATATATGATGTTAAAATGTCCGCGTATACTTCTAGAATATTAATTTCAAGATTATGAATGTTTTTTGAAGTATTAAATCGATTTTGTTGTATTTTATATATATAATAAATTATATATATACACATACTTATATATATATATATATATATATATATATATATATATATATATATATATACACACACACACACACACACACATTACAAATTACCATAAGCATATTAAGCGATGCTCTTTGTGTAAACAAATTGGGCTTAGGTATTTGGACAATTTCAAGACATTGTTAATCTACTGCCCGCATAGCAGCAGCCGAATAGCGCAACAGTTAGAAGCTCCGACTGTCAATTGGGCTGTCGGGTTTCGATCCTGTGTAGCCGTACTGATGAGATGCGAAACAGTACTGTATGCGGATGAATATATATATATATATATATATATATATATATATATATATATATATATATAAGTTTTGGGACGATTAATCGGTATCAAAATCGGAATAATTTGTGCTTATTTTCCGATGCAAAAAAAAAAACGATTCTTTTAATTGTCTATTTTACTTGATTTTGTTTGAAACAAAATCATCGACTATTGGTAGTTATATTAAAATAAATATAAAAATATTTATTGATTTTAAACAACCAATAAAATTTACAACTATAGACTATCCGTCACAAATGTATTTTTACGTTTGAGAAAATATCTGCACATTTCACATGTGTTTTTATGATAATCGGAAAAAAATAACAAGTTGAGTGTTAAATATTGAGATATTTATAAAGAATCGGAGTCGGGAATTTAGTATGGAATCGGCAATTGTACCATCGCTAATATTCACATATATATATATATATATATATATATATATATATATATATATATATATTATTATTATTATTATTATTATTATTATTAATATTGTTGTTTATGTTGTTGTTGCTCTAATAACTTTTAATTTTTTTTAGTTTTGAATTATCATTTTTTTATTTTTTTTATTTTATGGGAAGCATTTTTTTTATGTGGCTTCATTAAACAACAGTGACAATTCCTGTTTCATTTCGGATCCATCTTTTCGAGTTGGTGGGGTAGTGATTTAACTTTCTGCTCAAGGGTTAACGGAAACTCACCATAGCTGCAAATGTTTTCGACTTTTATGAATGTTTGTCGGGCACGCAATGAGTTGTAAAATTTCAATTAGAGAATTTATTCAGAAAATCGATTATAATCGTTTCAAAAGAATTTATGTATACTCTTTCCGCCTTTGTGTCGAGTCTGGTTCATGGTGGGTTCATGTTTCCTCGAACGTGTAAGGCTTCGATAATAAGGAAGCGCAATTTTAAACAACGGCGATGATGATTGTAATTTTGTAACTCATCACGTGACCGACAAAGATTCGCTTGCAGGTATGGCGACTTCCTGTTCACAATCGAACAGAATGTTAAATCACTCGCCTGCCAACTTGAAAGGGTGATCGGAAAAGAAACATGAATTCTTCTTAAATTCTCCGCAATTATGCAGAATGTAGAAACTATGTATAAATAGAATTCAGCATATTAGTGAAATGAAACGAATCAACTAATAAGAAACCATAAAAAATGAATAATTTTATTAACGCCGGGTTTTTTTCAAAAGAATATGCAAATTAGTTAACCTACATTTAGTCACTCACATATCCATGACTGAGTATATTTAGAAATTCGTCTGTTCTGAAGCTGCGCTTAAGTTTATTTATCCTTAATCAACGTAGGGGAAACCTTTTTTATATTAAGGCAATTTTTATTTTTGCCTACTTCCAGAGTGCTCCTTTTTGGGGAGCTGGGTTCCCCTTACATTAAAAGCGACCTTGTGTCACATTTCGTTTCGTAGGGAAGCAAATGAATAATAGTAGAAAAAGTAGGTTTTTAATATCAATGTCAGAACGAGATAATTTTTTGGATTGGATTTTTCTTTTCCATAATTCTCACCGTTCTTTAGAAAGTTGCGAATCAGTTTTACTGAGATTTACCTTAGCTGCGATCGCCCACTGTGCCAAGTGTAAAAATGCCTCATTTTATAAAAATGTAAATTTCTGAATTAAATTTTTGGAATGTAGCTTTTTTTCCCCATAACCTTTTAGGTTGTAGTATTGGTAACGTTAAGTGGGAGGAATTTAAAATCTATCCTTAAAAAATGTTTCTATTAAAAGATTTTCAAGTGGTCTTAAATTTTGGATCCGGAGTGCATATAGATACATGTGTGTGTGTGTGTGTGTGTGTGTGTGTGTGTTGGGAGGGGGGTTCAGTATTAAGTTGGTCGTTAACCAATGAGTGCTAAAGATACTTTCTGCCCGGCATTTGTAAGCTGGTTAATAAAAACGCTTTTTTTTTCTTTTTGCATAAAAACAGGAGTGAATTTGTGGCAAACTTCTACTTCAGTATTGCTTCGGATCAGATAAGAGTCACTTGACTAAAAAAAAAAAAAAAAACACAAGTGAAGATTGCATGGTCCCCCGTGAGTGCACAGTTAACGAGGCATGAAAAAAAATGACTAAGTTCGGTATTTGCCCGCCCCCATTTAGCCCCCAAAGTCCCTAGGGGACGTCAAATCCTGGTGAAAATGAACAAACAGTGCCTTAACATATGTAAATTTTTGTTCTGCATCATTCCGAGAAATGACTAAGTCCATCATTTGCCTCCCTCCATTTAGCCCCAAAAGTCCCCAAGGCTTCAATATATTTAAATTTGAGTTCAGCACCATGCAAAACTGCTAAATAGACTTACACAGAACATTTTGGACAAATATGGTAAAATAGTCCCAAAAATGGATTGTTTTTATTAGCCCTAAAACAGCCCCCTGGGACACACCCAAGAGTTATCGCGAAGTATAGACAAACAGAATTATAGAGAAATCAGTTAGTTACAACTTTTCAGAAAGTTTTATAAAAATCCAAGTCATCAATTTTTTTTTAATAAAGCACAAAAGTGTCAATTTTAGCCATTTTTACCCGAAAGGCACTTTGGTGGTTGGGGGAGGGCAAACCGGCGTTTTCTCGGAAAATCCGTTCTGTAACTTTTTTTACTCATATCATGTTTAATGTTTGTGCAAAATTTTTTAAAAAATCGAAGGCGTAGCTATTGAGAAAAGTGCGGACAGACGAACGGACGAGGGTGAATTTACAGGTCCACCCTCCTTTTGTCGGGGGCGCGGGGGGGGGACAAAAAAATGTTTATTTTCATTTGATTATTTTAAGGGTTCGACATCATGAAATGGATCGTTAAAACTAAATTAGCAATAAATTACCATCTAATATATTAGTTGGTTTACTTTAGATAATTACTTTTTCTACCGTTTTCTCTTTATAATTAACTTCTTTTTTAAATTACCTTAATGGTATTTCGTTTTTGTTTCGCTTTTTTTTTTTTTAATTGGATAAATATTGCGTGTTTTTCTTGAACTCTTTTGTTTTTTAAATAACCAGTAAGATGATCCGACGTCTCTCAGGATTCCTATAAGATTACGTAGATCACAGAAGAAATAAACTCGAAGCTAAACAGTCATGTTAATATTGTAATTTAATGTATTTATATTCGTTTTGGGACAAAATCCGTGTAAAATTACGTGTGCACGGGTAATGTTCGAAATCATAAACCCTGCTTTTAAGTATAGCGTGGTAACCGCTTTTGGGGGGTGGGGGGCACTCGAGGATAAGGGTTAATTGCTTTACATTAGTTATTGGATTACAGCGTAGTAATCAGAAGTAGTGGAGATTTTGTAAATTGGATTATTTAGAAGGGGTTCATCGAGAACTTGTTTACATTGGACTTGAAGACAATCAAATTGTAGTCAGCTGGAAAGCAGGCAAAAGGAAGAGAGTTCCACAACGTGCATTTCTAAGAAAGAAGCCCTATTCATGGAATCTACGTTTAGGTTTAGGCACAGATAAAGAGTGTAGGAAATTATTGGTAGTGGTTTTGGTTAGACGAGTGTTTTTCGTAAAAGTTTGTCGAGGGTGGACCATAGATTGAATCTCAGACGAGCACCTGTCATGAAAATAACGATAATCATCGAATCAATTCTGTACAATTTCTATTTATATAACGTTGCCGTTACACTTTAACCGTGTTGCTACAGACCAGACCTCTCGAGCCTAGACATTGTCTGGTACCGTCGCATAGGAACAAACAACAACAACAAAAAGAAAAGAAATCAATTTCCGACTCGCCACATTTTTTTAAAAATACAAATGAAATGCATTTATTCGTGGTTCTTCTAAAATAACGCATTTCATTACCTTTTAAAAGTCTTTTCACACACGTGTTTTATAAAGCTCTGCCGTATAACATGTGCTTTTTAAAAGTATCTCTCCCCGCCACCTCACGCCGGTCTTAGCCAGCGCTTTCTCGCCTTCGTGTTTAAACGTCCAGCTTCCCCGACACACGCTTTTTCTTCCCCTCTTGAACACGTGCTGTCATTTTGTTGCCTTTCTTTTTTCCTCCTGTTCGTGACGCCCTTGCGTTCACACTTACTTAATTTGCGTATGTGCTAAGATGGCTGCTGCCGCTAATATTTTAGCAAGTCAGCTGCAACAGATTTTCTCACACGCATGCCATACGCGCTATGTTACATTTATTTGCCTCACCACGAGGGCAGACTCAGACACAATACCGAGTTTTAATGTGAAGAATCCCCAGTTTACAAAATAAAAATTAATCAATATGGATAGAAACAAAAATGAAAATTGCCTCAGTCTAGAAAGATTTCTCTTTAACTTACTGAGGAGAGAAAGGGCTAGAAGTAAAGTGTGGTCGAATGGTGCTTAAATAATCGAATTTTTTTTTCCTTGTCTTCTAGTCAGTCAAACGTAGCGAAAAAAGGGAGAAAAAAGAAAAATGGATACCTATGCAAAACATGGCGGTGCTGTTTTAGATAGGATTTTCAAGTTTACTTCAATATTTACGGCCCTTTTTGTTTATTAAATTGTTAGGTGAAAGTACAGTATAATTAAAAAAATTACCCCTGCCCATGTTAAGAATGGTTTTCCAGATAATAACGTTATTATTTCAGCTCGCTCCGTAAACTGCACAAGTATCCAAAAATTAAATATAGTCTTCGTTCAAAAACTTATTTTTAATTGAAAGTAACATTTAAATAAGGTCGGTATCCTATTCTGTCAACCACGATTTTGTCCATAATAATCGCAGAATACGATCATTCGATATGACGTCATGGATTATTACAGCCTTAGATCATTGTCTTTTATGTACCTATTTACTATGCCTCCCCACGGGACAGAGTTAGACACCAGGGTCGTTTTTTAACGTGGAGTAAAGGTACAAAAATAAAAAAATTGTCTCAGTCGTGAAGGATTTCTCCTCCACCGAAAGAGAACAAGAAATAGAAGTGCAGCATCTGAAGAACAGATACTACACTTTGATGGTATTTATTTGCTCCCCCACCAAGCAAATTAGGCACAAAGCCGATTTTTAATGTGAGGAGTGAAGGGGAAATGGGGACCAACTCCCCGGGGAGTAGGGGAGTTGGATAGTGATAATTGGTATGAAGGGTTGCCCCTACATTGACCAAGGTCTCATATGTGAGGTTGCCCACACATATGGTCTCCGCTTGCAGTATCTGCCGGAACAGATGGTATTTATTTGCTCCCCCACCGAGCAAATTAGGCACAAGGCCGATTTTTAATGTGAGGAGTGAAGGGAGGGGGAAGGGAAAAAGGGGACCAGCTCCCGAGAGGTGGGAAATGGGAGCTGGTTAAAGGTCAGGCATGTGGGGTTGCCCCCACATCTGGTCTTTGCTAGTCATAGCTAGTCCTAGCTAGTCATAGCTTGCAGCATCTGCCGGAACAGATGGTATTTATTTGCTCCCCCACTGAGCAAATTAGGCACAAGGCCGTTTTTAATGTGAGGTTAAAACCAGCTCCCCTAAAAGTAGGCAAAAAGGGGGCACTCTGGTTACCAAAAATAATAATTGTCCCAGTATAGAGGGTTTCCCCTCCATTGACTGGTACAAATTATCTTAAGTGCAGCATCTGCCGGAACAGATGGTATTTATTTGCTCCCCCACAGAGCAAATTAGGCACAAGGCCGTTTTTAATGTGAGGTAAAAACCAGCTCCCCTAAAAGTAGGCAAAAAGGGGGCACTCTGGTTACCAAAAATAATAATTGTCCCAGTATAGAGGGTCTCCCCTCCATTGACTGGTACAAATCATCTTAAGTGCAGTATCTGCCGGAACAGATACTACACTTTGATCTTGACCAAAAGGCCAAGGACAGAACAAAATGTCCGCACTTATGCAAAATAAACTGTAAGGTGAAAGTACAGAATAGTTTAAAAACCACTCCCTCCTCATGTTCAGAATGGGTTACGCCGTCATTATTTCAGCATAAATACTAAAAAACGAAAGAGACAAATTTTCTTTCCATCTTTTTCAATGGTGAATATCCAAATATGTCTGTTAAAGTAATATTCGGTTACTTTGAGTAGCAGTATCAGGACTTGCGATTGTAAGGGTGAAAGCTCGTTTGCTTTCCTCTATTTATGACAAATAATACCATAAAATATTGACCCGGAGTAAATATCAAAATTGTTCAAATCGATAAAAAAAAAATAATAATAATTTATCCAAATCTAAATAATGAAAATATGTTTATGAACCTTTTGTTAACAATGATATTGAACATGAATATAAGAGTGTAAATCTTATTTACTGTATATATGAGATAAGGATCATCTTTCCGAACACCGATTGGCATAGTTAATATATGAATTCCAACAATGAAACTGCTGGGCTTAACATTTACAGGTAACATGAGTTGGATACTGCCAAGTCTGCTACAATTTCCCCCACTTCCAAGTTTGCTACAAAGGAAGTGGGCTTCCCTTACCGAGCTAGAAAACGTCTTACACTTGCTAGTATCCTATATGTCTATAAAACCACAACGTGGTATTCTTGTAACATCTGGAAGGAGCACCAACTATTAGTCTCTACCTTACAAACAGGGTCCAAAAACGACCCTCTAATCTAATAGGTCCCACACTGTCTGTCAAGCTTCACACCCTGTCCCATCGCCGCAATGTTGCATCATTGTGCTTGTTTTACAAGTACTTTAATGGAATATGCTCTGACGAACTCGTAGCACTTGTGCCACCTCAACATAAATACACTTAGACAACCCGACTAGCAGGAACGTCACACCTCTTCACTCTAATAATACTCTAATAGCTTCTGTCCTTGAAATGCTTGCCTTTAGAATGTCCTCCCTTCTCCCCGCTTCGACAATTGTACCAACATTCAGAAATTTAAATATAATGTGAACCAACATCTTGCTACACAACTCCCCGCTTAGAATGATCCTATAAATCTTTAGAGGTTAAGTCTCTTATAAGAATAATTTATAAAAAAAATGTATTTTCAAAATATTTATTTCATACGATGACTCTTATAAATAATTTAATTGAAATTATTTTTTATATAAATCACATTTAAATTATTTTTATGTCAATAATATCTAAATTATCTTCTTTAATATAAACCTCATCTGTCTGTTTAAATGTATGTATGTATGTATGTATGTGTGTATTATGTATGTATGCCTACCTAACTTTCGATAGACACGACGGACTTTCACGAGATCGGTATTGTTTTGAAGGCCAACACTTCGGATGAAAAATATTGAAAGATTGGCTAAAAACATCAATTCCTTCGCTCTCAACTGTGCACTTTTCTACAAGGAGAAATCCCCTTTTTTTGCCTATATTTTCGAAAGTTATCCACTCTTTTTGATTGAGTAGCCTTAATCTAAACCTTCGGTACTTCCTGTTGGCGATTGACGCAACGGCAAAGACATCACGTGTTTTGTTTGGGGTTTTTTTTCACGTTCTTTTTCGCCATCGCAGTACGGGTTCGAGCCTGCCTTCCAGCCTACTACCCCCCCTTTTTATTGTTTCTAAAAAAACACACATCTCCAAACACCCGGGCAACACCGGGCACCCAGGCTAGTTTTTATATACATTTTTTTATTACATGTATTACGTGTTCACTCCAAACAAGGCACATTGCCACTTTGATGTAGGGGGCAACTATCAGGGATCTAAGCTACATGGGTATGTAGGGAGTTGGGCAGCAAGATGTCGGTTCATGTTACACTTGAACTTCTGCATGTCAGTACAGTCGGAGAAGCAGGGACCCGGAAGGGAATTCCAAAGTCTAACAGTTCTGGGGAAGAAACTACTGGAGTAGAAAGCTCTCCTACATCTAGGAATCTCTACTATGTAGGGGTGGGATTTAGCTGCTTGTCAGGTTTGTCAGGGGTATTTACGTCGAGGGGGTACAAGTGTTTGCAGTTCGTCGGAGCATTCACCATTAAAATACTTGTAAAACAGGCAGAGAGATGTAACATTTTGTTGATGGGACAGAGACTGAAACTCAGATGACAGTTCAGTATCTATCAGGTTGGCGACTCGCTTTTGAACCTTTCTAGGAGCGAGAGACTAGTAGACAATGCACCAACCCAAATATGACGACATACATGGACGAATGGTGGTCTTATAGGGGTACAGTATACTTTCTGACGTTAGCAGTTTTCTAGCACGGTAGAGAGAGCCTACCTTCTTCGCAGCGGTCCTGGCAATGCTCTCAATGTAATTGTTCTAACCTCATGTTTCCTGTAAGCGTTAGGCCGAGGAGTCTAAAAGATGTACTTTCAGATAATGAGTCTTTGGTAATTGCTATTAGTGGTAGAGAAGGATTCTTGTAATTATTGAAGTAAACAAGTTTAGTTTTGGCGGCATTGAATGTGGCCATCCATTTTTGTCCCCTTTCTACTACAGATTGGAGGTCATCCTCTAGTGTTTCTGCCATTTCCTTAGATATGTGTTTATTTTTTTTTCCTGTCATGCCTGTTATAGAGCGTAGTGTCATCAGAATATATATCCATCTCAGAGAGAATTTTGTCAGGGAGGTCATTTATGAATATTAGGAATAATAAAGGTCCAAGGATAGACCCCTGAGGCACTCCTGCATTTATATCATATTGTTTAGATTCGAGGACAACCTGGATTTTTCTCTTAGCTACGATGGATTTAACTATGTTAAGTATTTGTCCAGTGATACCGTAGGATCTGATTTTTCTGAGACGGCCTTCATGCCATACCCTGCCAAAGCCATAGATATATCTAGATCTACCGCTCTACCTTCCCCTGATTTGTCCAGTGAATGGTATATACGTTCAGGGATTACAGTTAGAATATCTGCTGTGGAATAGGCTTGCCTAAATCGATATTGTTGGTCGGTCAGATGTTTAGCATCTGTAAGGTGATGGACTAGAGCTTGGCTAATTATGGACTCAAATATTTTGGCGAAACGTGGGTGGAGACTAATAGGGCGATAATTTACTGGGTCAGTTCTTTCGCCAGAATTCTTGAAAACTGGTACCACAGAAGCAGTTTTCGGCAGTCAGGAAAGCAATATTCATTAAGGCATTTGTTGTAAAGTTTGGAGAGAACTGGAGCTACTTCATCGGAGCATTTTTTAATAGCACAGCCGGGACGAGATCAGGTCCACATGCTTTTGAAGTGTCAAGATTTTTTTTTTATAGCATGCACCTAAGAAGGGGTAATTTTCAGATCGTCTAGTGTGACATTTATCCGCAATAGAAAGTCAGGGAGGGGGTGGTTAGCAGGGTCCAGTGTGGAGTTGTAGGCAAATATACCCATCTCCACTTTCTACTCTCCTTAAATTCTGTTGTTTTTTTTTTTTGTTTTATTTGTTTTTGTTTTTGTTTTCTCTTCGCGAGTAACCTCAATCTTAAATGAATATGTCGTCACCTAGGAAATAAGCCGATAATACTCATTTCAATTCCATACTTAATAATTAAGGCTAAGACAACATATTCTTTTCATACTTTTGACTCTCGAGTGTGTACCCGTTTAAATCTTATTTGTTTTTATACAGAGTGGTGTGGTTCTCGAATGATTAACTGTGTCTAACTGTTTTGGATATATACTCGAGAGTTAAAACAATGAAAGGAATATGCTGTTGTCATAGCCCTAGTGATAATACGTTCAACATACTCTTAAACAAGACGCAATTTTATATCGCTTTTCGAAAAATCTTAATCGTCATCTAATCTTCACGTTTACCCGTTTGGTTGTTTTTATGAGTTTTATTTTTATCTGGTTTTCATCTATCTTTATCTTCGCATCGACCCCGTGAAGCTGAGACGAATTCCGTCACGTTGAAGACGACACCAAAAAAGTTTTGTTTAAAAATAAGGCACAATAAACTCGGAAAAGCTTTTATCAATGTAGATTTGTTGATAAGCATAAAAACATATAGAAAAAGAATGAAAGAGAGAGAGAGAGAGAGAGAGAGAGAGAGAGAGAGAGAGAGAGAGAGAGAAAGACAGAGAGGATGATGTAACATTTAAGTTCATACTTTTTTCCTTTAGATTTGTGTTCTTGTGAAATTCATAAAAAATCTCTATCGTTTCTGAATTATAGAGATAATAAGCGATTGTATTTGTATTATTTGCATTCTTCGAACTACTGTTCTCGTCGAGAGTTTAAAAGTAAAATAATATATACATACATATATAGAGAGTATGTATATATGTACATAAAATTTATGTATATATAATGTATATATATATACATATCCGTTGATATCTTATGTACTATATATATATATACACACATATATATATACATATATATATATACATATATACATATATATATGATTCATCAACTGATTAATGCCATGCCTAGAAAGGTCTTAGCATTTACAACAACAAAAGGAATGTCAACCAAGTATTAAATTTGTAACCATTTATTTCTGATTGTGTTCTATACATTTTATGTTTATTGAAATAAACTGTTTCTATGGACGTCTATTCTTTTCTGTCATGTCTGCGTAGATATTGTTTATCATCTTTCCAGATTATATACCAGATATCCTTTTTTTCTCATTAGCTCTTCAGACATTAATAATTTATAGCATTCCTTCTTAATTGTTAACTACGGTTTAATGTTAGCATGAAATCATTTTGTCAACCTTAATTATCTTAATTTCAGTTATCTTCTATCTAAGTTACGATAAATTTCTCCTCTACATCCATTCATGAATTTTGACTAAATTATAACTCGACAATTTCCGTACGTTTGAAGTAGGCTAGCATATATCTCATTCTATGAATATAATTTTGTATGATTTCATGTGTTTTATATAGCAAATTCTCGTTAGCTGTTAATATATGAAAGAACTCCAAAGTACACAAATTAATTTTTTTTTATTTCCTCTTATTAGGTATATATTTGTTGGTTTTACTTAAAATTGACTATTTCAATTCATAATTAAGTTGACGTTTTTAATATATATATATGTGTGTGTGTGTGTGTGTGTGTGTGTGTGTGTGTGTGTGTGTGTGTGTGTGTGTGTGTGTGTGTGTGTGTGTGTGATAGAGAGAGAGAGTGAGAATGAAAAAGAAAACCTAAAATAGATAAAAATGTTATCAACGTTTCGTCCCTATTTCAGGGGACATCATCAGGATTTGGTTACAGACCACATCCAAGTGAAGAGGGAAGTAACTGCATGTTCCTTCTTACACTGAAAAAGAATTTACAAATGTGCATGTAGGGGGGATTATTCTTTATATATATATATATATATATATATATATATATATATATATATATATATATATATATATATATATATACAGTGATGATCATATTTATTGGCACGGTAAAATAAAAGTTAAATTTTGTCTAATAAATTCTAAAAAAGGGATTAAATTAAAGAAAATAACAAAGTATATTATGTATTTTTAACTGGCCTTTCCGATGCAGCAATCGGATTTTAGAAAAAATAAATAACAAAGGAACAACAAACATAATTGCAAAAAACCCTTGTTCAAAATTATTGGCACGATTTATTTAATAATCAATTGTATAGCCTTTGGCCTTGATTACCTTCCTCAGTCGCTTTTCATAGTTTACAACCAAGTTGTTGCACTCTTCAGTAGTAATTTTAGCCCACTCTTCCTGACAATAATCCTCCAATTGAATAAGATTCTTAGGCTTCCTTTGCATTACCCTCAATTTTAATGTTCTCCATAAATTTTCAATTGGATTAAGGTCTGGGCTTTGTGATGGCCACTCCAAAACATTAATATGATTGTCCTCAAGCCATTTCTTAGTCAGTTTAGCCGAATGCTTTGGGTCATTATCTTGCATGAACCACCAACGACGACCAAGTGAGAGCTCTTTAGCAGAGTCTTTCAGGTTTTCATCCAATATTTTAACATAATCTTCCTTTTTTATGCTACCTGTGACCTTAACAAGTCGCCCTGGTCCAGAGGCAGCAAAGGATCCCCAAAACATCAAACTGCCTCCACCGTGCTTCACTGTGGGTATGGTGTTCTTAGGCAGGAAAGCTTCGCCAGATTTTCTATAAATATAAGACACTTTATTATGGCCAAATAACTCTATTTTCGTTTCGTCAGTCCATAGAACACGTTTCCAGAATGCAACATCTTTATCAATATGACGTTTTGCAAAGGCTAGCCTTGCTTTCAGGTGCATAGGCTTCAATAAGGGAGTCTTTCTCGGACGACATGCTTTTAAACCAGCTCTCTTCAAAACTCTACCAACTGTATGTCGAGATACATTCACTCCAGTGGTGCTCTGTTCATCAACAATCTCCCCAACAGAGATCCTTGGGTTTTGTTTTACTTGTCGAACAATTTTCCGTTCATCTCTTGGGGAAAGAATCCTTTTTCTCCCTCTACCCTCTAAACTCATAACGTGGCCTTGCGATTTGAACTTGTTTATTATGGCTCTAACAGTGGATTTGGGAAGGTTTAGCTTCTTTGAAATCTTATCATAGCCCTCCCCATTGGTATGGCATGCTACAACAAGCTTCCTGACGTCTTCGCTGTGTTCCTTAGTTTTAACCATGGCGATTGAAAATTATAATTTAGTCACTTATAATAGTTTAAATAAATCGCTATCTAAAAATTATCTGAAAAAAAATATTCACTGAATTAGCGTTAAACAAGCATAATATGGCTATAAAAAAGTTCAGAAAGCACGTAAACCGGAAATTGATTGATATTATACTGATACTAAAAGAAAAACAAAGCCGTGCCAATAATTTTGAACAAGGGTTTTTGCAATTATGTTTGTTGTTCCTTTGTTATTTATTTTTTCTAAAATCCGATTGCTGCATCGGAAAGGCCAGTTAAAAATACATAATATACTTTGTTATTTTCTTTAATTTAATCCCTTTTTTAGAATTTATTAGACAAAATTTAACTTTTATTTTACCGTGCCAATAAATATGATCATCACTGTATATATACATTCAGACGTCACACATATACATATATACATGCATATTTACTGAACATTTAAATGATTTTTTAAAAATTTTGTTATTTTTATATTTGTTTAATGTATTTTTAATTATATTTATTTGTTAGTTGGTTAACAATAAACATTAAACAAATATTTAAAAAAATTACATTAAAACAATGTTTTTAATCTGAAGAATCGAAATAATATAAACAACTCATTATTTTAAAATTTTAGAAACATAAGATCGAACTACGTTCATAATTTACAATTCCAAACTCTAAACACTTCGTGCAAGTTAGTTTTAGTCTCCGCAAATATGAATCGGATGTCGAATACAAATTACCCAATTTGCTCATCTTATATTGATCTCGTCATCAATGCTAATGATATTCGAAAATGTTCAAAGTACTCGCTGACTTCTAGATGAAAATAGCAACACTCTTGGGGAAAAGAGAGAGGGATTCCCCAACAATTAATCAATGATGCGTCATTTGTCGGAATTCTTTTCAACGTTAGCAGGACAACAAATGATGGAAGCGATACATACTAAACAGATGATGTTAAACATTATCTGTAATTTAATGATACGCGTTGTTGGTTGGTTGTTTTAGCTTTACGGCATATCAACCCTTTTCAGGTTATTTAATGCTGAATCCAGTTACTTTGAAAAAAAAATTTTTTTAATAGAATATATATTTTTTCAAGTCGGTTTCTATTTAACCCATAGTTGGGACGCTAGCAGGTACTACCGCACCGGGTCAGAGTGGACGTGGGAGCAATGGCAATTAAAGAGTGGCTCCACACTCCCCAAAGCCCACAAGCTGGGGGCCTCACCATCGGATATAGTTTAAGGATATATCCAGGACTAATACGCGTTGTTAATCTGTTTTAATGTCTATATGCATAAATAGCCATTCTTTTGCGTATAACTCCAATGGAAGTAATCTCAATATAACGTTAGGTATGTGTATAAATTTATATAGTTCTTTTTATATATGGCATAATCGCGTTGACACACCGCTTCTCTTTAGTTCGCCGAAGTTAAGTAATGTTGAACCTATCCGGTACAAGATATGTGACCATTTGGGGATGCCAATCGCTATATGTAGCATGACGTTGATACGTCCGGCAGTCTCACATGGCCTCCAGCTGGAACGACCATGTCCTGCCGCTGGATCAGGCTGGTTAGGACGAGAAAGTGAAGCTGGCTTCACTTATAATAAACTCGCGGTGCGCGTCATTCATAATCTTTAGGATGATTAAATGATCTTTGTTGTTCCCACGGACGAATCATCATTGCCTTTCTACATAAATGATTAAGTTCTTTGCTAATTGATCTGTGATTATTAATTAAACATAGCTAGTAGGCGTAAAGGTCGATAATGTGGACGATTTTGTATTTATTTTATGCACAGAAGAAAAAGCAAAGGTAAATACTCTTCGTAAAAATACAAATACTTCCGGGGAGTCGTTTTTATTTTGTTTTTTTGTTTTTTTAATTTTTTCTTTTGTATCTTTTTTTTTTTTTTTTTGCCATGGTATTAAACATAAGTTTAGGAAATTGCAATTAGTGTGAAAATTATTTGTCTCGAAAACGCTCACGTGCCTGTGCGTCTTGTGGGGTTCTGCTGCTGAAACTAATAGAAATTGGCAGCACTCCTTTTCACTGACGCCGTAATTCGTACCACTTCTTAACTTCACTAGGTTTTCTAGGCATAAAATTATACCTCACACCTAAACGCAAATAAATATTCCCTCAATTTCAGTTTCTTTGGGGTATTTTAAGGGGGTTTTAGAGGGCATAATATGAACGCATACTCCCATTTGAAAATTAAAATATTTCAGATTTGCATTAAATTCGACCCATAGACATTAGACACCAATTAAGCCAAATTCCCTGGATTTTAATTACTTCTTAATACTCTTTAAGCTTAAGCCTTAAAGTTTATATATTTTCTAGAATGAAGTGAAGGGGTAGAATTTTGCAGCTTGATGTCTAGGATACAGTGAAGTGCCGAATTGAACATTAAATGATCCGAAAGGCATAACTATGCCATACAACAAAACAACCACGCAATGCCACGTTACTATATCACGAAGATGCATGGTTACAAAAATTCTTGTAGTTTCTATACAAAGGTAAAGGGCGTGGAGGGGATAAAGTATTCACCAAATTGGTGCAGAGACCAGCCCGTCTAAACCATAACAAGTTGTGTTGATATTGCTTTTTTTAAACTAATGTATTTAAAGTGAAAATATACGAACTTCCGCGTCATGTCGAAATTAGTATAAATTCACAAAATTACAGAAAATGATCCAGTAAAATATGTGTGAGATATATTTTCAATAAAAAAAAAACATTCATAATTACGTTCTGTTTAAAAATGGTGGACCCTTAATTTAATTCAACGCAACTCAGGGGAGATAAGTTGAATTGCCATACTGAATTAGTCGCACAACTCTTCAACACTAAAACAATTACGATAAAACTATGTAATTCGATAAACTCTATCTGACTTTTTTTAATCATTTTTCTACTCAATCATTTTTCGTAATTTTTGGATTAATTCTTATTTTCGACATGATACCTAAATACGTAATAATGCGCTCTTTTAAAAGATCACCAATGTAAACAAGCACCCAAATACGATACGTGTTGTTGAAAAAAAAACGCGGGAATAATCATGTTGAGACTTGAAAGTTTTTCTTTTAATGTATTAAATCATTTTTTCTTCATTCAGAACTCCAATTTCTTGCCTATCATATTTCACAGTTACATGAAAATGTTCCCGGCGCGTTTCTTTTATTCATAAAAGGCTATCGGCCTTGTTCACGCTCTTATACGTCACAGAATTTAAATAACAGGTGCACTCTGCTAAAATGCCGCACGTTGTGGGTATTTTTAACAACTACATTCATCAACTTCGAGTCTGAAATCGACTTATCAATTTTCAATTTCAAGGAGAAGGGTTACAGTTCAATTCGAGCTGAATCAAATTTCAACAGAGGAGAAAAAAGGGGCTTCCTCAACCATGTTGTTATGGATTTTTTTTAAATACACACATTAGTGTCTGTCATAAAAGTCACCATTTTGATTTTTGTGTTTTCTTATGAAAATCTATATTTTTTTTAAAGTTATCTTTACTCTTATTCACTGCAAACAAGGCATAGTGTCACTTGAACGTAAGGGGCTACTATTTGGGGATCATATCTACAAGGACACTATGTGAGGAGTTGAGCAGCGAGATGTCTGTTCGTATCACATTTTTAATTTCTGCATGTCAGTAGTCAGAGAAGCAGGAGACTGTGAGGGAATTCCAAAATCTAGCAGCCCGAGGAAAGAAACTACAAGAGTAGAAGGCTTTCCACCATCTAGAGACCTCTACAGTAAATGGGGTGCGGTTTTGCTGCTAGTTGGGGCTATTTACGTCGAGGGGTGCAAGTGCTAAATGTTCGTCAGAACTTATTCCCTTAAAATACTTGTAAAGCAGACACAGGGATGCAACATTGCTGCGAGGGGGGTGCAGGGGTTGGAGCTTGGGTGATAGTGCTGATTCATTAGGTTGGAAATTCTTTTGGAGGCCATATTTACGAGGGATAGACTACAGGTAAATGCACCAGTCCAGATGTAGCAACAATACTCCATGCGTAGACGAGTGGTGACTTTGTAGAGATACGAGATACATGATTTTGCATGTTTCGTGCACTGATTGAATTTAATGCAACCAAAAATGCCAAACTTCTAACTATTAGTATGGATTTAGGCAACGCTGTTCTAATCCGATATCCTAATAGTTATCTTTGAACGCATATACCATATACTGGACAAAGATGGCGAATCTAGGGTGCGGCCGCATGATGTATCCAAAGCATTTAATGAAGTCTGGCATAAACGTATTGTTATGAAAATTAATTCATATGATTCTTTAATGAAAATTGCACCAGAAAAAGCACGAAGCCACTTGCTGTAAGAAGATAATAATAATAATAATAATAATAATAATAATAATAATAATAATAATAATAATAATAATAATAATAATAATATCACTTCAAGGTCATAAACTAGCCAACGATAAATATAATATGAATAGATTCCAAGCCAAAAAAAAAAACAGCAATTTTTATCCGTTGTCAGAAACATCGCTCAGAGAATGTGAGGACTAAAGGACAAACTAGGGGAAGCAAAAGTTAGGAAGCTGCCGAAAGTAAACTTAAGCTCCACTCTACTTTCGATTACGGGACAAATATTTAATAAACCTTATCCTTCCTAGAAAAACGAAAGATTCAGTCAACCACATACAAATTATTTCGCTGTATCACAGCTGGTCTGTGCGGTTGGACTAGCAACTACCTCTAGCCAGGATTGAAAGTCGACCACCTATGCGACAGTCAGCGCTCCTAACCGTTCCACTACTTTGCTGCTGCTGAGGTGGGTATGTAAAATTGCAATGATTAAACATTGTCCATATATATATATATATATATATATATATATATATATATATATATATATATATATATATATATATATATATATATATATATATAATGTGTGTGTGTGTATGTGTGTGTGTGTGATAATAATGGGTTTAATATTTTAAGAGAAATACCATGATTCAAACATCGCGTTACATTCTGACATATGCGTGAGGCGCGAAATCCTTCAAACATTCAAAACCCGAAAACCAAAAATATCACGTTCCATTCTCTCCTTGTTTTGCTGGCCCTTTTCCCTCTATTCATCTCCCCTCCCATCTCTCTATTTCTCTCTCTCTCTCTCTCTCTCTCTCTCTCTCTCTCTCTCTCTCTCTCTCTCTCTCTCATACACACTCTCACACACATTTTCACTAAGCTTTAGAGTCCCTCACCCATTTACCTACCCCTAAACCAAGTTTGGCCCCTCGTTACCTTTCTTACCGCCCAACCCCGTTTTGCACTGCACAACGAACAACTCGATAAAAAAAAAGCAATGAAAAGAATACCCTTAAATTGGGTCCCCTAAATAGCAGGGATAGGAGGGAAGCACAGTTATAAGAGTTTTGGTAGAGGGGGCGAGAAAACCATCGTTACACACAGAGACAAGTGTAGAAAGGGTCAGGCAGCGGCCCCACCCGCTACGAAAGAAAGCTATTCAGTCCCCTCACAAAGGTTACTTCGAATTCAACAATGGCGTCAATGGAAATAGACGCACAAGTTATACAAAAAATGTTATGTCTACCTTTCAATTTATTAAGAAAAATAGTCGTATCACATAAAGATATTCTAAATCGTTTTGGAAACGATCGTACACCAAATTTTGTTGTGTTTAAATTCTTGAAATTGATACAAATAATGTGCTGACTTTATTTATCTCAAGCTATATATATATATATATATATATATATATATATATATATATATATATATATATATATATATATATATATAATTGAAGAGGATTATATATTATATTATATTTTTTGTAATATTCTGTCGGACAATAAAAATAATTTGTAAACTTTAATCCGTTTTTTTTTTCTTCTTTTATTGCATTTTCACCCCAAACAAAGCACATTGCCACTTTGTTGTAGGGGGCTACTATCAGTGACATAAGCATCAGGGGTACTATTTAGGGAATTGAGCAGCAAGATGTCAGTTCACGTTACACTTTAACTTCTGCATGTCAGTACAGTCGGAGAAGCAGGGACCCGGAAGGGAATTCCAAAGTGTAACAGTTCTGGGGAAGAAACTACTGGAGTAGAAGGCTCTCTTGTATCTAGGGTTCTCTAATATGAAGGGGTGGGATTTAGCTGCTTGTCGGTTGGTCGGGGTATTTACGTCGGGGGGGGGGCACGTGCTTGCAGTTCGTCAGAGCATTCACCGTTAAAGTACTTGTAGAACAGGCAGAGGGATGCAACATTTCGTCGATGGGACAGAGGCTGAAGTTTAGCTGACAGTTCAGTACCTATCAGATTGGCGACTCTCTTCTGAACCATGTCTAGTAGCGAGACTAGTGGCAGATGCACCAGCCCAAATATGACAACAATACTCCATACATGGCCGAATGGTTGCCTTATAGAGGTATAGGATATTTTCAGGCGTTAATAGCTTTCTAGCACAGTAGAGAGAACCCACCTTCTTTGCAGCGGTCCTGGCAATGTTCTCAATGTAATTGTTCCAACTCATGTTTCCTGTGAACGTTAGGCCGAGGAGTTTAAAAGATGTACTTTCAGATAAAAAGTCATTGGCCATTGCTTTTGGCGGTAGGGAAGGTTTTTTGTAATTGTTGAAGGAAAGAAGTTTAGTCTTAGCAGCATTGAAGGTGACCATTCATTTTTGTACTCATTCCAATACGAGTTAGAGGTCTTCCTCTAGTGTTTTTGCCATTTCTTTAGATGTGTTCATTTGTTTTCCTGTCGTGTCTGTTACAGAGCGTGGTGTCGTCAGCATACATACCCATCTCATAGACAATTTTGTCGGGGAGGTCATTTATGAATATTAGGAATAATAAAGGTCCAAGGATAGATCCCTGAGACACTCCCACATTTATATCATATTGTTTAGATGTACAACTGCCAAGGACAACCTGGATTTTTCTCTTATCTAAGAAGGATCTAATTATGTTATGTATTCTTCCAGTGATGCCGTATGATCTGATTTTTTGGAGAAGACCCTCATGCCATACCCTGTCAAAAGCCTTAGATATATCTAGAGCTACCGCTCTACCCTCCCCCGCTTTGTCCAGTGAATGGTATATACGTTCTGAGATTACAGTTAGGATTTCTGCTGTGGAACGGGATTGCCTAAATCCATATTGTTGGTCAGTCAGAAGTTATATAACTGTAAGGTGATGGACTAGAGCTTTGTTAATTATGGTCTCAAATATTTTGGCGAAAAGTGGGAGGAGGCTAATGGGGCGATAATTTTCTGGGTCAGTTCTTTCTCCAGAATTCTTGAAAACTGGCACTACAAAAGCAGTTTTCCAGCAGGCAAGAAAGCAAGATTCATTAAGGTATTTGTTGTAAAGTTTGGAGAGAACTGGAGCTACTTCGGCGGCGCACTTTTTTAATTGCACAGCCGGGATGAGATCAGGTCCACATGCTTTTGCAATGTCAAGCTTTCTTATCATAGCATGCACCTGAGCAGGGGTGATTTTCAGATCGTCTAGTGTGGCGTCTGTCGGCAAAGGAAAGTCAGGGAGATGGTGGTTAGAAGAGTCTCGTGTGGAGTTGGAGGCAAACCATCTGGCAAGCATGTTAGCCTTCTCAGTTGCAGAGCAAACAACCTCATGATTGTTGGATAGTGGGGGAATTGTTGATTGTCCATTATTTACTACACTGTTGTAGATTTTCTAGAAGTCTCGGGTTCCTAATTACTGTGCTTCGATTCATTTTTAGGTGGTTTCAGTAAATTCTCTCTTGGCTGTCGCTATTTCTTTCTTACAGTTATGTACTTCTGTCTGTTTAAACTGGACTTATGTCAGTTAAATTTGCGGTACACATGCTGCCTTTGCGCTATTCGTTCCTTGCCATTTATATATATAATGTTACAGAACTTCAGACCAGCACGGTACCTAAGGTAGTCGAGACAGAGGGCCCATGTGTAAAATAGTGAGTTTTAGTTATATATAGTCTTCAGCCACATTTGATCCGTTGCAATAATCTGAAGAATCTTGGCGAAGATGAAATTCGGAAAACTCTGTGTAGCTTAATTGTCATATATTTTCAAAACTTATTACCTAACTCTATAGGCACCTCCAAAATTCACCACAAATGAACCCCCCTACTATATGTACCATGATGTAACTTTATTATAAGTTAATATTATTAATATAATCTTTATACCATTTAAAAGTAAAAGCACAAAATAAACGAATGATAATAATTTTTTTAAATTCCATCGTACGAAAATAATGAAAATGCGAGACGAAAATCGTATTTACATAATAGACGCTTTAAAATAACGTTCCCATGGTTCCGAACGTGAAACCATGCTCGTGTTTAATAAATCTAGCAAAATCAACTAATGGTCAGATTTTCATGAAATTTTCGATACTTAACCATTTAATGAAATTACATATAAAATGCAGTTTCTGTAAAATATATGAGGGGACATATTTTTTTGTACGTCCTCCCTCCCCCATTTTTACTTTTTGGGAAATTTGAACAAAATATATTTAAATTGATCGAAATTTCTATTTATTATGAAATATAAGAGTTCAACTAAGTAAAAAATATTTATTTTTTAGAAGTTTAAGTACACGTATTGAACAAAAATTTACCTTGATGTTTCAATTAAAAAAATTATATAATTTTAATATCATTATGTTTGTTTTAAATAGCGTTTTTTTCGACACTTTTGTAGAACAACAACATGAGACGAATGTGTATATTTTAGTTTCAAGAATGGCCGGTAGAAGGCGTTTGTCAGCCAAAGAACAGGGGTCGATAACTCTTACTTTTCTAAATATCTCTATCCCTTGTAACTGTGCAAAAACATTATATTTCAAAAAGGTTTCAATGGAAATCACTCATTGAAGAAAAAAAACAGAAAACAATATCATTAAAAAAATGTCTATAAATTTCTATAAATAAATAAATAAAAACTTCTATATTAAAATTATGTTTTACTACATTGACAAACTAAAATTATATTTTGATATACGTTTATACAATCTTACTGAGGAAAAAAAACAATATTTCTGTAAAAAAAAGAAAAAATTTCTTAAACCTCTATAAATGTTTCATGTTTTTAAAATTCTATTTTGCTACATTGACAAACTAAAATTATATTTTGATACATTTTTAATACTGCAAAAAAAAATTCTAAAACAATTTATAAACGTTTTATGTTTTTAACATTTAGTTTTTATTTTACTCTCAAAAACAAAAGAAAAAAATTCTAAAAACAATCTATAAACGTTTCAGGTTTTTAACATATTTATTTATTTTTAGTTATAAATCACTCATTGAAAAGAAATAATATTAAAACTTTAAAATTATATTTTGATACATTTTTTAATACAATAAATGGTTTGACTTTTATATATATAAGTTTATTTATTTATTTATTTATTTTCTTGTTTCGTTATTATACATTTTTGCGTTCTCGGCGACACTTGTTTATATTTGAGGTTCATAGAACGGACGATAGAGGGCATTCGTCCGCCAAAGAAAAGGGGTCGATAACTCATCTCCGTCGCCTGATGTAGCTGCTGCCTTTTTCTAATTAATATATATCATTATCGGTTGAATTGCCAAGAAAAAGAAACTTCCCAAAAATTAATTAATTTAAAAAATATCAAAACGATTAACATTCCATTATTTCAAAATGTTCCGTTACAACATCGATTTTTAATTAATAGTGTTTAATTTTAATTTTTAATATAATCACTCTTACCAGCAATTTATCGCCAGTTTAAAATTGATTGAAAAATATTATTGCACAAAAATATACATTTTTCAGATGACTACGATATCTAGTTTGTCTTTTTTTTTACCAAATAAAGTATGGAAACCTATAATTAACCAAATGAACAGTCGTACATATTTAGTAAAACCATATTTAATATTTAGTAAAACCATATTTAATATTTACTATACAAATGTTTATAATATTATTAATTATTAAACTATGTAAATCTTAAAAATCTTAAAACCTCACAAAATCATAACAAATATTAATTATTAATTGCAGTTTGAAGAAGATAAACATAAACTATGTAAATCTTAAAACCTCACAAAATTATAACAAATATTAATTATTAATTGCAGTTTGAAGAAGATAAACATTAAGTCGCTTCTGCTGCTCCATACTTCTTATAGTTATTATAGTTAACACAAGTCTGACGTCACAGGATTATGTGCTCCGTTTTTCACAATCGTTTGGAAGTGCCTATAACTCTCCGTTCGTATCGATCACTATCGGAGTAAATACTGAAAATAGATACATAAAATGTTATGTAGATACGTCTATGTAGATCGATCAACGCTTTACCATTTTCATGCCTTGTATCATTTGGATTCCTCGGACTACTGTTCTCACCTTGAGTGTCATTTTCACAACGTTTCGGTCGATATAACCTCCGCTCTACTTCTAGTGTATCTTGTTGAACTTGGGAATTTGGACGGAACCATTTATTTACTTCACGGTCCGTCAGTCTTGATTGGATAGAGGTTCAAAGAGGTCCAAAGAGGTCCTAAGTAATTCGCAATTGTTTTCGCATATGCATTGGAATTGCCAATTATTTAGGACCTTTATCCAGTTATGGCTGACGGGCCGATAGCACACTACACCCATGAAAGTAAACTAAGGGTTCCGTTCGAAATTTCGTCCAAATTCCCGAGTTCGACAGAAATATTCTCAAGTTCGATAGAAGTTGTCTCGAGTTCGACAAGATATACATGAAGAGGGTCAGAGGTTACATCGACCGAAATGTTGTAAAAATAAGACTCAAGATGAGAGCAGTAGTCAGAAGAATCCAGTTAATATGAATAATGAATCTACATCTCAAAAATTCCTGAACATAATTTACAATTAATTGTAAGGACAGCAATGATAGGGAGGTACTTTCCACTCATTTTGCAAATAAATTTTTGTTTTAAAAATCATGAAATAAAGATCCAAAGATTTTTATTTTTAATAAATAAAGATTAGAAATTGTCCATAATCCAATCTGTTCTATTTCCTTGAAAAGCGAGAGTTGTGGCGGTAATTTTCACTCAGCAGTAGAACGGGTTTTTACCATCATCGTCATTCAAGCCAACCCTCACCAAATCTGCGCACTTGTTTTTGTTTGCCTTCTGCATGTTTGTGTTTGTGTGTCTGTTTGATGGCAACTTTATCTCGCACGCAACATGGCTTCTCAAAAACAAAAACACAAGGATGCGGTCTGTCAGAAAGTTGAATGAAAAATTTGATTGAACAGAACAAAATGAACATATTAAATTTACATCCTTATTTCCTTCCACCCACTACTTCCCGTTTCATGCTCTCCTCCTCGTGAAAATATAGTTTATGTGTAAAGATATTAACAAACAAGATTATCAGAGATATAATATTATATATATTGCACGACCTAAAAATGTCGAGTCAACGTTAATGCACACACGCACACACACACACACACATACACATACACATACACACACATACATACACACTAACATCTACATATATATACATGCGCATACATCCACACACACGTACTCGCATATATATATATATATATATATATATATATATATATATATATATATATATATATATCGATGGCTCCGTTCAGTCTAGAAAGATAATACCGCCTGAAGCTGCGCGTGTAAGCGTGAGGCAATGGTTGCGCAATCTGCAACCACACCTATCCTTAATCGGTATTGCTTGAGTCCAGGATGACTGCAAGCAATGTCGAGATAAGCGGAGAACACATACAGCACCTTGTATTCCCAAATAGTCACCCATTTTAGTACTAATCAGGCGCAAAGTTACTTAACTTCGGTAATTTAATGGAAATCGGTGTGTCAACGGGATTATATATATATATATATATATATATATATATATATATATATATATATATATATATATATATATATATAGCCAGTAGAGTTTAGTTTCCTAGAAGTACATCCAATGAAACATGTGTCTACCAAAATAGTGCTCAATGAGTGAACAGAGCAGGTATATTAATTTTTACGTGTGTGTATACATATAATGTATGTATATATGAATAAATATATATATATACACACACACACATATATATATATATACATTTCTTCCTATTTGGTATTGTTTTGGAATACTGTGTCTTGTTTTTATTTTGTCCGAAGAGCATTCAATTAACTACAGAGAATATTTTTCATTATAAGTTGTCAAACGCTCGGAAGACAATAAAAAAAGAAAATATAGGCGCTCTCGTCTTAATAAAAAAAAAAAAGTATATAAACATTATAATTGTGGACTAATTCTTGTCTTTGGTCAGTTGAATTCAACTAACTTTATATAGAGATGACTTGTGTTGCCGGGTTCGAATCTATCGACTGCCGTTAATCGTGACACCCTGCACACTGAAGACTCCCCAAAGGATGAAACACTAGTGTCTGTAGGTATTTAATTATTATAGCAAATAATTATATATATATATATATATATATATATATATATATATACGTACACATATATATATATATGTATATATATATATGCATATATATATATACGTACATATATATATATATATGCATATATATATGTGTGTGTGTGTGTGTGTGTGTGTGTGTGTGTGTGTGTGTGTGTGTGTGTGTGTGCACAGTGTAACCCTGATATAAGACCCGAATATAAGAAAAATGGATTTAAGGGTGATTTTTTTCTGGTCCCAAATTAGAGCCTGTGTTAATGTAAGATAACCCGGATATAAGAAACTTAAGAAACCTGTCGTTATCGGATAAGACGTCTCCTATATCTGGGTTACGCTATATATATATGTGTGTGCGTGTGTGTGTGTGTGTGTGTGTGTGTGTGTGTGTGTGTGTGTGTGTGTGTGTGTGTGTGTGTGTGCGTGCGTGCGTGCGTTGGCAGGTTAAATCATTGTTTAAATCAAATTCCAAATAAAGTACATAGAAGTCATTATAGTTGCTTACATTTATTACAAAACGCAATCAAGTATCATCGTTCAGATAATTTTCCTAGACGCCCTCGTCGTATAAAAGAACCGTAAAATCAAAGTTTGATTACGATTTGATCGTTTACGTTAAAAAAAAAATTCAACGTTATCAATGACTATCAATCATGGACGCATGGCAAAAATTCTCATTCATGACGACACAACTATTGACACTGCTACTACGTTTTTTAAACGCTTGTCATATTTTTTTATTATTAGGAACAGAAACGTTGAATTTACCTTTGTTGAACTCTTACAACTATAAAATATTAATATTTAGACAATAAAAATGAATGAGACTTAAAAAAACAAACAATAATAATAATAATAAATAAATAAATAAATAAATTTTTTAAAAATTAAAAAAAAAAAAAAAAAGACTATAGGCCTGACTGTCTGTCTCCATATTTTCAAACTTTATCTTCTCCGAAACTTCAAGTCGCAAAGCAAAGCGGTGCTAGGGACCTCAGATGATTGGATTTTTATGGACCGTTCTTTTATGGGTCTTTAGCCGGTTAAAATAGTTTTTAAAGGGTTAAAGTGGGTAAAAATTGAAAAAAAATCATTATGCATTTTGTACATTCATATTAAGTTATTCTTAATTTTTAATTAGTTCATATGCGTTTCGCGCTTGTACAGTGGTAACGTCACCAGCTTTAAACGCTACAGTTTCGGTTTCGATTCTAACTAATGGCTCCCAAATACTTTTTTTTTTAACTTTTGAAATACAAATCGACTCTATAATAATATATACGAAATCTGGACGAATTAAAATATCATATTTAAGCGTATTTTACGCCCGAGCAAAGCTGCCTCCCCCCCCCCACTAGTAGTAATAATAATAATTAACTAGAACTAAGAAATGTGCTTATTCAAAATGGCACTTACAGCAGCAATTAAAAGAAAAAAAAAAGTACACAAAGTCTGCATGCTGTACGTACCCGTTAAAGAAGAAAAATGTCATATTCCAAAAATCACGTAATTTGATCAAGTTGAGTTATTTTTATTGAAGAAAATATAATTTTTCGACCGAGCGAGTCGTAGCGTTTTATCGGCCATGATGGAAATCAGATAAAATAAATAAGGTAGAGACAACTGAAATCGAAGTGTAGGTAAAAAATCAGCCTTATGTTTAATACAGTTAAGTAGTAAAATTGTTAAAAATCGTAAATTTTGATTTTCTTATTTAAAAAAAAAAAAACGATTTTTGTCATTTTTGGAATGTGATATCTTCGTTCTGTTACGAGTACGTATATCACACACACTTTTCTGTAATTTCTTTACTTTTAATTGCCGCCATAAGTGCCCATTTGAATAAGCACCCCCACATGGAACCAAGAAAACTGAAATCGCAAAATTGTAAGTTAACTACGCCCCCCACCCCCACCCCGAATAAAAACGGTGGGGTCTGCATCGACCAAATAGTCGAGTTAGGTTTATGGAGGATGGAAATACTGAGAGGACAAAACGCAAATCGGACCTCCCTCCACTGGATAAGTGCAAAAAGAACTGGGACCTTGCAGAGGCTTGTTGTCACCCGAATTCCATCGAAGACCGATGACCGTTGCTACCGGTTGTCGTCAGTGAGTAATGTCTGATGATGACCTGTATGAGAACTCCTAGTGAGTACAAATAATAATTAGGAGCCATTTATAGGGACATCCTAATTGGGAAGTTAAGCATCGGCATATTTGTTAACATTACATTTAAATTTTTGCATGCTGGTGCATTTCGAGGAAACGAGGGGCAGAGAGAGAATTCCAGAGGCAAGAAAAGAATTAGCTATTAGAGTAGAAAGCTTTCCGGCATGTGTGAACCTCAGCAATGAAGGGGTGGAATTTTGCTGATTGTCGGGTTTCTATTTTAATGTGAACTGGAGCGTTTAGAGTATATCCTTATTAAATAACTGCTAACATTTTCATTCGAACAAGAGGCAGAAAGAAAGAAAGATAGGTTAAAAAAGCAGAGGAGTAGAATTTTTAATGTTACACACATTTTTTAATCCTGGGTAACGCTTGATAATCCTGCTAAAAGTGAGAATGTGTGTGTGTGTGCGTGGACACTTCTCAACCTATATACTCAACGAAGTTTATATCCACGGACTTGAAATTTTGTATATAAGGCATTCATACACGTGGAAAACTTTTTAACCAGTTTTCATCTGGAAAAAAGAGCAGCTAAGTAGTCAAAATTAAAAATTATTACGTGGGGGGGTGATCAGATTTTTATGTAGTTGTCAACTGTTTCATGAATGCACATGCGCGGCCGTGAAACACGCCAGCTTCTTTATGTTAAGAATAACTAGGTTGGAAAAAACTTTGTAAAGTATTGTCAAGCTGGTCGAATGGTTATCGTACTTGACTCGCTGTATTTAGGTTTTGGTTTCGATCTCAGCTCGAGTATTTTTTTACTTACAAGATGTGAACTGTTTAGAAAAAAAAAACATAATACTCGCATGCACATGTCTCAGTTTCTATATTAATCAAAATATAATAGTTATGCATATTTTACGACCGGCCTGGCAACGCCAGGCGTCCTGCTAGTCTTAAATAAAAATCTATTGTTTTCAATCACAGCTAAGTCTGCACAACATTAAACTGTGTATAATGGGCGGTAAGTATCCGTTGACAAAGCATAGGTATCTTTACGTATACAGTGATTGTATATGCAGTAACACTGGTTTATTTTCGAATAGTATTTACAAAGAGTAAAACTTTACTTACCTCCTCACGAGGACAAAGTTAAACACAAAGTCTGTTTTTATGTGGGGAAAATCCAGACTCCCACCCAATTCTCCGGAAAGGTGGCATTTCGTATTTGGGCAGAAATTTAAAGTGACTCGGTCCAGGAAGATTTCTCTTTCCTTAACTGATAGCATAACAGCTGCTACGCTTTCATCTTCGCCCAAAGGACTATATAAATAATACGTAGTTGGGGGGGCGTTATAGATTTGAGGAACCTATGAGCCTCCTAGCGATGACATCAGTGAATATAACAAAAACAATGATAGAGATAACAGTCGAATACGTGTTATTATTGCAAATTCATCGTGTAATAAAAAAAATCACAGTAAGAACTCGTTTAGTTACAACCTTTGCAAAAAACTTTCATTTCTTCCTGTGTGTACCGAAAACGTAACGGATCTTCCATAGCACTTCCCGTCTGTGGAACACAATAATATGTGGCTGCTTCCCAGCTGACTACAACATGATCGCTTTCAAGCTCAGGATTAGTAAATACTTGCTGAGCCGTCTTCCAATCATATGTAAAGAAGGGAGCTACGTGGGATGTGAGCATCCATTCATATTCAAACTTTCTTCCTTTCTCATAATAATACTTAGTACTAGGACTTATACTCAAGTGTTTGTGGCACACAATCAAAAGGTTTTCCATTGTCTTCCACTTTCCCCCTTTTTCCACCTTTTCTCGTTCTATTTGCCCTTCTTTGTTATCTGTTACAATATATTCAGTAGTGATCGGGTGGAAAGACGCGCACATAACTTTCTAACGATTGATGATGCCACTCGTACAGGGCGGGTGCGATGGAATAATAATATCCCAACATACAAATTGGTTTAATGGAGGGGGAGGGATATCCAATTGTTCTCAGCCCCCATATCAACAGAGATAAGACCATTCATGTAATGACCTGGCCTCTGTTGATTGTGACGTAATGTCGTTCTTGTACAGTTCTAGGAGGTCCACCTCCCAGACTCTTCCTTCTCTCTTTGAGAAAGGGGTTAGTTTATTGCTAATCGCCTGAGGCGGTTTTACCGGGGAATGCCGACAGGCAGTTTTTACAGGTCAGAGTGTCTCTCTTCGAGGCTTCTGACTTCTCAATTCCACTTCCCAACCATGGTGTCTAAGGTGGAGAGAATCGTATTAGTATTTAATTGTTTCCCCACAAAAGCAAAGTCGTTTTTAATGCAGTGGGGGGACCACTCCCCTAAAAAGGGGCACTCTGAAAGTAGGCAAAAATAAAAATTGCCTTAGTATAGAAGGGTTTCCCCTTCATAGACTAAGGGCAAATTAACTTGAGTGTAGCATCAAAACAGATACTACACTCTGTCAAACTATTTACCTTTCTTGTAATATTTATCAGAAGATTATGACAAGACAACTAAACGTCACTACCATCCGCTTAAATAATTAAATTCTGTCAATTTTATCCATCGTTTTCAATCCTCTCATTGTGTTGTTCATCGTTCTACTGGCAATTGTGTTAACCTATGTGTGTGTGTGTGTGTGTGTGTGTGTGTGTGTGTGTGTGTGTGTGTGTGTGAGTGTGTGCGCGCGCGCACGGAACGGTCTCTACCAAACTACTCCGTCAATTCTTTTTTACGTGAAACTTGATATATAGAGAATTTGAACGTGTGGAACAAATTCAGTTTGCTTTTTTAGCCGGTAAAAATGGCTGCTAAGGGATCCAAATTGAAAAATTAGAACTTGACAGAACTTGACAGGCTTAAGTTTAGTTAAAGTGTTTCTTTACACATGCGCATATACATTTGTACGTTTAACTGCGTTAATTTGTAAAGTTTTCATATCTATATGTCCTTAGGCAATGTGGGAACGAAGATCGCTAGAGAGCTAAACGTTTTGGTTACGATTTTAGCTGATGACAACCACGTTTTATTTTTTAATTTTTACCCTCACTACTACATACAATATAATAATTAATAAAGTGTTAGCTCTTTATAATAAATAAAAAATTTGAATGAATTACAATGTTATATTTAAGCGTATTATACGACCGAGCAACGCCGAGTGACCTGCTGGACTGGAAACAAAAAGAAAAGAAAACGTATTCCTTATCAAATATATAAAATAAACACTTGACTTTGGCTCGTCGTTTTTTTTTTTTATTGTAAATCGTCGCAGTGTATCATTAAAATGAATAAAATATTTTTGGATTGAACTCTTTGTAGGACATACTTGGTCCAGCTCGGAAATATTTTTAAATGACCGTCTCTTCAAAAAAGGGTGCTAATTCTGTTTTTGTTTATACAAAGTTACTTAGCTTTGGTTATAGCAAAAATAATATATTGGAAAAACTGGCATAATTAAAATAAATAAATAAATAAATAAAGTAAATTCCAAAAAATACTAGTGTTGGGACGATTAATCAGAATCCAGAATGAGAAAAATCAGAAATTTTGGCCGTATCGGAATCGAAAAATTTGTATTTAAACAAAATACTTGTATAACCCCACACAACAAATGTTACTATGACGTTTATTGGGTGTGTTTATACCAGTATTTTGTTTAATTTCCAATTTTGGAGCAATTATCAAGGGTCACCACACATGGGTTAATGGCAGCGATGATTATTTTCTGTCCTAACGGAACGGAGTGAAAAGGCAATTTCTTTTAAATCGGAAAACACTTAAAAATAATAACGCAAAAAAGTTATATGTTTGTGTTTTTTAACATTTTTTGTTTGTTGTATAGTGTGGAAATACAATAATTTTTTGCAGTGATAGCTTTGCAATTTTTTAAATAGCGGTTATAGCGTGTTCTCTCTCTCTCTCTCTATCTCTATCTCTCTCTCTATCTCTCTCTCTCTCTCTCTCTCTCTCTCTCTCTCTCTCTCTCTCTCCCATTTAGGAAACTAAACTACACAACCAGCAGATTGCTCGGTTATCAATAAAAATTCAACAATAAAAGCGTAATTTTTATTTAAAGAAGAACAGAAAAAATATTTCAAATCCAACAAAGGGGAACAGAACGGGGTCGTTTTTAGTGGATCCTCTTCCAAAATGCATGCCGAGAAGAGACCACAAAAGACGGTCATTATATATATATATATACAAATGTAGGCAAATTTGGACATATTTTAATGGTTCTCAAATGTAGGTTCCTTTTTACCAATTGTCAGAAAATTTTAACCATAAAATATTATTATAATCTTCAAAAAGCCTGCAAATTTTCATGTAGTTTCGTCTTTAGTTAGAACCAAATATATATTCATTTTGGGTACGAGTATAGCTATATGTATATATTGAAATTACTCGATTTTAATTGTTGTTTTCGTTTTCAGTACCCTCGAAAACCTATAAGAGTAGTAATTTAAAAGGGTTTTGTGGGTGGAAATATACTGCACCATTACCAATATTTCAATCATAGTCATTTGTTTTCCTAGCTTTGCATATGAATTACAAAATATCTAATATTTCCCCATCTGGCCTTGATGAAGGAGAGACTAAAACTTGTTAATATGGTTTCAAACGATCTGAAATAACAGCAAGGGGAGACTTCATTCCAAATATTTCCCATATGTTATATCTCCCTTCTTTGGTTTTCATACATGAAATAAATTTCAGTGTATAGACATTATAGAATGCTGGAGATATTCATAATCGTACCCTATTTCCAAAAGAGGGGAGACATAACATAGAAATATTTGGAATCAATCCCTCCCCCCCCCCTTGCTGTTATTTCAGATAATTTGAAACCATAGCAGCAAGTTTTAGTCTCCCTTTCATCAAGGCCAGAAGTTTGGGGGAAATATATATATATATATATATATATATATATATATATATATATATATATATATATATATATATATATATATATATATATATATATTATATATGAATAAAGTTTTGGGGAAATATATATATAATAAAGTTTGGGGGAAATATATATATATATATATATATATATATATATATATATATATATATATATATATATATATATATATATATATATATATATATATATGAATAAAGTTTTGGGGAAATATATATATAATAAAGTTTGGGGGAAATATATATATATATATATATATATATATATATATATATATATATATATATATATAATCAGAAAGGCCCGACGTTGTCTAGAATTGAATGAGTATGAACGAAGCTTTCACGCTTTTATTGTCATCGAAATCATTTTTAAGTCTAATCGATTGCTTGCCTTCCTTAGTCGGGGATCTGCCGCGGTGCATCGGGGGAAAGCTTTCTATGCTTAGTTCACAATTCATTGTAATCTACATTGCACTGTAGAGAACTTACTGTCGATTTTATAAAATTATTTTTATATAATGAATTGAATTAAAGTTTAAAATGCAAAAGTCAAACATTCTGGTTCAATTGCGCTCTAAAAAGAAACATTCATTTCGAACACGCCTCTGTCTTATCAAAGAACGTACGGCTGATTTTATACTCTGGAGCTTTCTGCTTGTACAGTGATATAATTTCTCAAATGTACTTATAATGTTAGGTTGTATGAAAGTGTTAACTGACTGGACTGTCTCTTCTTTAATCGGATTTTTTCGATTATCGATTTTCAATATTTATCGGAGACATTCTAATGTAAAACTTATCTGAGAACACTCTCTGGCACATAGAGTGAATTTGTGTGAAATTTCACAAAAATTTGCCCATCGGAACTCACACACACACACACACACACACACACACACACACACACACAAACAAACTCACACACATACACACACAAACTCACACACACACACACAAACAAACTCACACACACACTCACACACACACACACACAAACAAACTCACACACACACTCACACACACACACAAACTCACACACACACATACGCACACAAACTCACACAAACTCACACACACACACAAACTCACACATAAACTCACACACACACACACACACACAAATAAACAAACACACACAAGCTCTCTCACACACACACACAAACAAACACACACACACACAAGCTCACACAAACTCACACACACATACACACACAAACTCACACACAAACAAACTCACGCACACACTCACACACACACAAACTCACACACACACTCACACACACACAAACTCACACACACACACACATACACACACAAGCTCACACAAACTCACACACACACACAAATTCACACACAAACTCACACACACACACACAAACAAACAAACACACACACAAGCTCTCTCTTTCACACACACACACACAAACAAACACACACACACAAGCTCACACAAACTCACACACAAACTCGCACACAAACTCACACAAACTCACACACACACACACACAAACACACACACACACACATACACACAAAGTAACTTTTATATATAAGAAGAAAAGAGATGGAGATACAAGTTTCAATGAGATAAGAGAGTGCCAGAATTGGTACCATGTAAAAATGTGTGTGAAAGAGAGTTTGTACAATTAAGATAAACCCGTGTACGTACGTCTGCTTTTCTGATGTCTCGAAGATAAAAAAAATAAAACTAAAAATGGAAAAAAGGCAGGACGAAAGTAGGGAACAAAAGGAAATGAGAAAAAAAAAAGTTCTTCGAATTCTAGAGAAATTCAGAAAGGTAGTACGAATAGTTAACGGCACGGTGGATAGATGAAGATGATGAAGAAGAAGTCATAGGAAGAGGAAACCGAGAACACCATAGTTTCTCCAGCCCCCTCCCCCACCCCGAACCAAAATAAAAAATAAAGTCTTTTCTAGCTGTTAACGCAAACTCCAGTTTTGTTCCATCATCAGCGCTCTGGAGTCGGGTGAAAAAGCCCGACCCTCGAAACTTGTTCGACTAAGAAGCCCAACCCTTCGCTTTAAGTTCTTCATAGTCTAGCAGGATGGCTTTTTGGAAAGACGAGAAAAAGACTTATTCTCGCGCTGGTTGCACTTACGTACTTGTAAGGCCCTCCTAGGTGCGTGAGTGTTGCGGAAAAAATTTTTTTTTTTTCTCTCGCTTGGGAAAAAGGGCTTCTTAAAAACGAAAACAAACAAAAAATAACAGAAAAAAGAAGCCACAGAATAAGATAAATATTTGGAGAGAGATAGAAAGAGAGAGGGAGAGAGAGAGAGAGAGAGAGAGAGAGAGAGAGAGAGAAAGAAAATTAGTTGTGGGATTTTAATTTAAAGTTTAAAATAAAAAAAAATGAACAACAACAATAAATATTAAAATGTAAAAAAGAAACCAAAATATATATATAATTCATAAAATTAATACAAGTATTTTTATTTTTTGTTTTTGTTTTCGAGTATTCTATGGTCACATCTACCTTTTTAGGTCTTTTCATGTGTAAATAGAATTGTTTACGATTGATATGTTAAAACACATGTCGCTCTTTTTGTCCATAGCCTAGGTGAAATTGTAGTCGATTTCCCAACTGAATTTTAGTTTCTGTTTTCAATGTTATTTTGTCGGTATACATGTGTGTTTTCTTATTTATTGTTTTTTATGTAATTGACAGCTCGTTGATTGCTATTTTGGCTTAAATAATATTACATTATTTAAGCCAAAATAGAAATAAAGAGAAGTAACGAAAAAAAAAATAGAAGAAAAAAGTTAATAAAATTTAGTTATAAAACAAAAGTTTAAAGGTGGACATCTCACGCAAGATGTCGTCTAAGCGACCCAGCCAGCGTTTTGACGCTTTGCCAACATGTCCGTCCGACGAAAGTCGTAACGACTGTCCCCCTGAGGAAGAAGTAACATCACCTCGCTACCCCCACGAACCACAGCAACAGCAGCAGCAACTACAACACCCTCAGCGGTCTTCCGTAGGGGACACGGACATCGTACTTGTCAGCAGTACTGGCAGGATGCGAGGTAGCAACGGTCTGTTATACGCCGGGGCCACGGGCACCAGCTCCGTGCCCGGCAGCGGACGTCGAGAAAAAAGTACCCGGACTCCTTCAGGTTCGAAACTCAGTCACAGACACAGCAGTCATCATACAAAAAACAGCAGTATGCTGCCACCGCCCCCAGATCCCCCAGTGTTGGACACATCGGATATATCTACTTCTTCGGACAGTATAGGCAATGGTGGATATAGCAGTTTTTTAGGGTCTACGAACAATGGTCATTACCAACGAGTGCCGCAGCCATGTCCAGACCCTGAACCTGTCGGCAGGGGCGACATTACTGGGTCGCCGGAATACCTAGACTCAAACGACAATCAACAGTTTGTGGATCATACCAGTTCCTGTTCTCCGGCCAATTCGGACAGTTGGGGTGATCCGAGCAAGATACTGGACAGTCTACAAATTGAC
>NC_136515.1:23894873-23914873 GCF_053919585.1 Euprymna scolopes
TTGTAATTATTTTTTTTACTTGATCATTTTTCGTAATTTGCGGAATCGATACAAATTTCAATATGACACGTAATCTTTCACCTGAAATGCATGTGGTTCAAAGTTCACTATTCTGCATAAAAGACGTATCAAATTCATTTGATAAATTTTTACCTTTTGACCCCACTCCATCAAAGAAAAACTGTGTGTGTGTGTGTGTGTGTGTGTGTGTGTGTGTGTGTGTGTGTGTGTGTGTGTGTGTGTGTGTGTGTATTTACGCATCAATACCTTGTAAAAAACTGGAAAATTATATTTTAGACTTTGGAGTAGGGGTTCACTTCACTGTATAATATTCTCGTACGAAACATCACCCAGTTCTTGACCATATGGTGTAGTAGAGAACGAGTAACCATTTTATTTTTTTTGTATTTCCAAAATAACCACTTTGTTGTTTATTTGTTTGTTCGTTTGTTTGTTCTATCCCCCCCCCAAAAAAAAAAAATTGTTTCAGAATTATGACTTCTCTATATAAATTTTTTTGTTTTTTTATATTGTATTATCACCCCTTTTTGTCAACTCATTTATGAACTTAGCATTAGTGTTGGGCTGTTGGGGGTTAATGAAAGTCATTTTTTTTTTTTTTAGATTTTTTTTTATTTCCGAATTTTGACTTATAAAATGTAAATTATAATTTTGTTTTACGAGAGAATACGGTTATCTTTACGATTACAGTTTCAATTATACTTCCTGTTGCCTCTCCTCCCCACTCATGTTTTGAATAATTTTTTTCTAAATAATAGCATCATTATTTAAAAAAAAAAAAAAAACTCTTAACATGAGGAGGTGGTGGTTTCCTTTACATATTCTGTACTTTCACCTAACAATTTAATAACAGATACTGTGACTGTAAAAAAAAAATCAATTAAAAACGAAGAAGCAACAGGAAGGTAAGTTGAAACAGTAATCGCAAAGATAATTTAGAACACAATACAATACAGATTAATCAATTTTACATACAATTGTTAGAAATAAAAAGCGAAACAGGTGAGTCATTCTAACAATGCCAATACTAAGATTGAACCCAAATATGTCTGTCACTAAGCGTTCATACTACATATGCTAAAATATTTCACAGATTTGGAATTGAGTTATGTGTGAAAATACTTCCAGTTTTATTGTTCGAATTCGCCGGAGTTTGCAATTTAACTCGACAAGCATCTCTTAAGGGACGGTTTTCTAATAAACATCGCTTCCCAATTTCCGACCTTAAAATCGAAACCTGTCATTAAGTATACTGCTTTTTCCTTTGCCCCCCCCCCCCCGCCTCCACACACACCCAAATAAAATGTTTATTTGAATCATGGGGTCAGGTAAACGACAAAAATAGGTTATATTGTTGGACTCTTTTTGTGTTTGTGCATATGGGTTGTAATTTTGCGAATATCTTATGTACGCTAGTGGAGATGCTTAGAAATGTGACTGACGAGACGAAAGAAGCAGAGGGGGGGTGGAGGCGGTTCGGAAATATCTCTTTTAGGCGAAAACACGTGTTTGTCGGAGGATAGCATCGAATAACTGAATAGAAATATTCCGTGGTTTTCTTCTCTTCTGCAATAGAAAAGGGGAGGAGGAGGTCTAACAAGCGAAGAAAAGACCTCATCTCATAACGATGTTGTGTTTCTACTCCCAATGCCTCCTTTTTACTTTGATTGCCAATTGCCTAGGGCGCCCGAGCCAAGGAATGTTGACGGGGTCGATCGCAGCAGATTTTACACTCGTCCACAGTTTTCCTTTTTATAAATGAAGAGGTTAGATTCTCGATGCTTATTCAAATTGGCACTTATGGCGGCAATTAAAAATAATAAATAAATAATACAGAAACGTCTGCATGGTGTACGTACCTGTCACGGAACGAAGACGAAATATTCCAAAAAACACGTAATGTCATGAAGTAGTTTTATTATTATCATTATTATTATTATTATTGTTGTTGTTTAAACAAATCAAATTTTACGACTAAGCGAATCATAGTGTTTTTTCGTTATCCATGATTAAATCCGATGAAATAAAAAGAAAAGACAACTCAAATCGATGTATCGAAATGAAAAATCGTCCTTATATTAAATGCAGCTTAGTAAAATCGTTAAAATTCGTAAATTTTGATTTCTTGGTTTAAAATGAAACTACTTGATCGATTTACAGATTTTTGGAATATGACATCTTTGTTCTGTAATGAATACGTACACCGTACAGACTTTTTCTTTACTTTTAATTCCCGCCATAATTGCCAATTTGAATAAGCACCAGATTCTCCACTATAATCTGTCTGTGTGTCCCAATTTACTGCCTCCTCACGAGAGCAGATTTCGACACAAGTTCAGTTTTTAAAGTGATAGAAAATCCTAAAAAAAGGGGAGGGGGCATTTTGGATGTTTACCAAATTATGAATAAATGTTTTCTTTAAAAAAAATTTCACAAAATACTAAACCGATAAAACAACAATAATGACAACAAATTTGTAATAGAAGTAATCCCGAGTTAACACATTCCTTAAAATAAAGAAAATTTATTTTTGGTCGCTTCAATATATCAAGGAACGTAGAGTCAGAAAAAACTTTTTTCTTCCTAGAATTTACACATTTTTTGATACGCTTTTACCGTAGGTCCAAGATTTGAATAATGGCAGCTCAAAACACGAACTTCTATCGTTTTTGTTGAGTTTCGCACAAGAAAGGAAAAGTTTATTTAAATTTCAAGATATTCAACTCAAACAAATATTTTGTTCCGTAATGATTGATATCAACACACACACACACACACACACACACACACACACACACACACACACACACACACACACACATAGATTGATAAATAATTTATTCGAACGTAATATCACATCTGGTCGCTACAAACAGGCATCTGTTTCCGTCAATGAGTCTTCGTCAGGCGACCTTGAACCATTCGACGCTATAGAAAAAAATAAGAAAAAAGAAAAGAGTGAGGTCGCCTGACGAAGTCTCATTGACTGAAACAGATGGCTGTTTGTAGCGACCAAATGTAACTGTTTACCTTCTTATAAAAAATAAAAATATTTTGCTCTTGTTATCGAGCACTATCAAACAACCACGTTGAGTTCACAAATTCCTACTTCTGAATATCTCGTGTGTGTGTGTGTGTGTGTGTGTGTGTGTGTGTGTGTGTGTGTGTGTCCTGTCATGTCATATGCTAGTGGTACCATGTAACCCAGTACTACCTGCTTCATGGTCGGGCCACCGGCGAGTAAACTGGTTCCCCCCCCCAAACTTGCTTGGTGAGGAGAGCGGCTAGTCTCTCTGAAGTATTAAAAACAAGACCTTCCAAAGGGCGAAACCCTTTTTCTTGGTCAACGGCCAAATAGCACCGTGTATATTTGTGTGTGTGTGTGTGTGTGTGTGTGTGTGTGTGTGTGTGTGTGTGTGTTTTGGGGTGGAGAGGGCTCCCATAAGCCATGGTGAAGGCTACCTTTCTAGGAGAAGGAAATCTCTGATATAAAAAACCATAAAGCGGGAGACCAGTACCCGCATTAAGCTGGTCTGCAGTTTAATTTGTTGCTGGCTATCTTGCTCTTGTTTGTTGCTGGATCTTAACATTTTGAACCGAGAGAGAGACTTAGCTGTCGTACAAAGCTAAGACTCTGTAACATCATCTTTGTATAGATACTCCCTCAGGCATTTGAGCTCATGGACTTTAAGTGTCTGAGGGAGTGGCACTCGTTTGACAAGACGTTTCAATCATCGTATATATATATATGTATATATATATACGTTTCAATCATATATATATATATATATATATATATATATATATATATATATATATATATATATATATATCTTGTTCAAAAAAAACTACAGCAGTAATATTATTTATAAAAGGAAGGGTATAGGATATTTAAAGAAAGAAAGCAACGCCGTCATTACGAGGTGAGCCACACTACGCAAAAAAAAGAATTGATGTTGTGATGTTGCTACAGCTGTAAGAATAGTTCTATCTTAATAAAACTGTGTGTGTTTCTAGCCTCTACGTGACATGTGTTTCATTTTCAAATATTAATGAATTTTTGAAATTTAAAAAAAAATGTAATAGCTTAAAGTACCAAGAATAACTTTTAAAATACTTATTCAAAAATGATAATTCAATTATGAAATTAATGGAATTAAATCCAGATTTATTCCTAAGCAAGTCAGACATTTTAACTTCTGGTTAATAGCTAAACAAAAGTTTCATCACTTTGTAATACTTTTTAAAATATCAAAGAAATTTAACCTGTCGAATTGAAAGTCCTTTTTTTTTTCTTTTTTTTTTTCAAACTGGTTTTAATAATTGATTTTCTTATTAGAAATAATTAAACGAAACTTTTTTTTATTAAAAATTGGAATGTGTTCCGTTCAAAATTCCGTGAAGATATCTGAGTTTGACAGAAAGTTTCCTGAATTCGACAAGATACACTTGAAGAAGGTAGGAAGTTACATTGGCCAAAACGTTATGAGAATGGCATTCACTACTACTACTACTACTACTACTACTACTACTGCTACTGCTACTACTACTACTATTACTACTAGGAAAATGAAAGTCATTAAGGAATCTTGAATAACACAGGATAGATAATAGCTAGTTGCTTATATTATAGTCTGACACAATTACACAATGGAATTTTCTTGTAAGAAAATTCTCGATGAGTACGTGGAGAAAGAGGGGGAAACTGGGGAGAGTGATGGAGAAGGGGAGAGAGATGTCAGGAAAGTGTGATAGGAGAAGAATGAGAGAGAGAGAGAGAGAGAGAGAGAGAGAGTGTGTGTGGTTTAGTGGAAGACTAATGAAGAGAGGGATAAACTGGACGAGAGAGTCGCAGGTGGAAGGGGCGGCCGAGAGTAATGAAAAGCGAAAGAGGGATAAGGGTGAAAGAGTTGGGAGAGAGTAATAGAGAGAAGGTAGCTTCGGTAAGGATATAAGGAAGAGAGAGACGGGGAAGAGGAACAGAGAGAGAGTTTATTTGCTCCCCGTCTTACCCTCTCCCTTCAAACTCACTTAGAAATTCTAATTAGTATTTAAAAAAATCCAATCCTTAATTACTTCTAAACGGTTCAATTCTAATTTCTGAACCAAATATGTATTAATAAAGATACGAGATAACTTCACATGTGTACGCGTTTTTTTCTTACGCAGAATTTTTTTATTTACTATTAATCGTATATTTATTTAAATAAAAATATGGGTGCAAGTTCAGAGTTCAACCTAATTAAAAACCAAAAATTAAAAATTTATGCATGATGTACGTACCCATAACGAAACAAAAATATCATATTCCAAACATCACATAAATTGATCATGTAGTTTTATTTTTTTTAATAAAAAAATTAAATTTCATAAGTAAGCGGGAACAGTGTCTTCATCCGCCATATTTAATAAATAATGGTTACGTCCCTTAACGATCTCTCCAAAAATAAGAGACCAAATTAGTCTTGTAATGGCTACGATTTGCTATTAAAATTACTAAATGAAATGGTAAAAATATGATTTCTATATATTTTTATGTATATTTTTAAAACTTCATCAATTAACGTAATTTTTGGAATATAACATTTTTCTTCTATGATAGGTACGTGCACCATAAAGATTTTTCTGTATTTTTGTTTTTTCAATTAGGTTAAACTCTGGACTTGCACGAAAAAAATGCGATACTTTACAGTAGAACAAACAAAGTAATACTCCTATTTAAAAAAAAAAAAATTATGCTAGAATGTCACAAAAGTTGGGTCAAAACGATTCCGTTTAATGGAAGATGAATTTTGGTAAGAAAACTAAAATAACATAGATTTCAGGACTGAGTAGAGAAATGTACAGGTTTCGTCATTTAATTCTGAGCAACGTCAGATATGCTTGCTAGCTTGAGATCAAGTTGATTGTTGCAGAAGTATACCGTTAATGCAGGATTCATGCGTGAGTATAGGAGTTTCTCGGTTTTCACATTTCTAGGATATGACCAGTTCACTCTACGACTAATAAAGCTTTGGTATCTGCCTGTCTGAAGCCGAAAATATGCTAAACACCTGAGGCTATTCATTATCTCTATAAATCTGTCAGACAATCATGCAGTACTGTTGCAATATTTGGGCTTGTGAACCTTTGCCACATTTTAGGGTGCTTGATAAAGTGTAGAAGCGTATCTAATTTAATTCTCCTTTTGTCTTCACTGCAAAATCTCTCTCACAGACGTGAGGGTTTTTATTTATTTTATTTTTTTTACAAAGGAATCATCACTTATCAAGGCCCAGAGACCACTCGAGGATAAGGGTTAAAGAGTGTACATTGGTCAACGGGACAATATTATAGAATCGTTAGAAGTCTAAATTTGGTCAATTGGATTACTTAAGTAGAACGGCTCATCAAGAATTTTTTTACATTGGACGAAGACAGTAATATTGTAGTCAGCTGGAAAGCAGGTAAACGGAAGAGTTCCACAGGTGTGCAGTTCTAAGAAAGAAACTTTGTTCATGGAATCTACGTTTATGTTTAGGCACAGATAAAGAATGGGGGAAATTATTAATAGTGTTTACAGCAAACGAGTGTTTATCGTGGATGTTTAGCGAGGGGAACCATAGATTGGAGCTCAGACGAGCACTTTCTATGAAAATAACGATAAAACAGAGGCTCGCAATGTCTCTTCTGTGATAAGAGGTTGCAGGAAAGAGAAAAGGGTACCCCCCACTAGGCTACGAAGTCTATTCTGAACTCTGTCAAAGCAGGATAATGTCTTCCTAGCAGCTCCTGCCTAGATGTGGCAGCAATACTCCATCCGTGGTTTCATTTTTTTCTTTTTAAATATTGTAATTACATGTGTTCTTCGAAATTATCTAATTTATTTCCTGACTCTTTTGTTTCAACTTGTTTGAATTCGCTGCTTTTATGGCTTGTTGAAAAACAGCTCCTTATTCCAGCAGCTTCGTACCAAGAACTGCAAGATTGTGGAATTCTCTTCCTGCTCACTGTTTTTCTTCTACGAATAGCTTGGATTTTTTTTCAAGACTTAGGTTAATAGGTATCTCTTGTGTTTGCGATAATCATCTTTCATACTTGTTAGCTCCTTACATCAAGTGGTTTCACACCTTGTCTGGGGTGATTTCCATTAAAAATAATATTACTATCTTTCACTGCTCAATCAAGAACTGTTGCGAAGTATTTATGCTGTGGACATTATACCATCTTTCCAAGCATTACCGTCTCCTTTGTTACTGTAGTGAAGTAATAAATATTCTGTTACCATAAGGAGGAGGAGGAGGAGGAGGAGGAGGTTCATAAAAGACAGTATAGTATATGTACTTTCGTTATAACATCATCAGAGGAATTAATTCCTCCCTTTTGTTTAGAGGTGGATAGTATTTGTTTTGTGGTTATAATATTATCCTCCCAGGGCCCACCTTCTCTATTTTTTATATATCTGTTCTGGTACGATGAGACCACCCTAGGTATTACATTCCCCCTTGAGGTGGGACATTTCGCGTATGTTGGTTAGCCATATATAAGCATCGTTAGAAAACATTTTCGCGGGGGCGTGCTCCCCCTCTGGGCACCTTGTATAATATGGGAGTGACTCAAAAGTAAGCTGGTGTTGTGCTTACATGTCCCTACAGGATATATGTATTCGCACCTGATTGACAGCTAAAAAGAAAACGCACCCTTCAAGTTTTGTTTAACGAAATGACATCACTCTGACGTCATTGGTTTTAGTTCCGTGTTCATATAGTTGTCAGTCATTTAGACCCCTTGGCTTCTATTGAAGATTTCATAACTGACGAAGAGACCTATAAATAGCATTCGTCACCTATGCAATCACGCTAATATATATATATATATATATATATATATATATATATATATATATATATATATATATATATATATATATATATTGGTAGTTTGGTTTCCTTTCCTAATAATAACACCGTAAGGTGGGGCAAATACCGTAACCAGGGGCCGGAAATAACACCGTATTCAACATCGTAACCTGGGAAAAAAAGTGTCCCAGAGCCACCCTATTCTGCGAAATTTAGCAAAATGATCCAAGATGGTAAAACTAAAGTATATTATGAATATTAATATTTATAAAGTAATCTCAACTAGATGTAAAAGGTCGATAAAACCAAATAGGAGATAGAGCTTATAATAAGAGCAAATAGTTAATAAAACATGATTGGATTATTTTGGACCATCCTCCAATTACGCGATTACGAAATGTTTTTAACTCTTTTTCAAAGTGTTTTTAACATGTTTTATTAACTACTTGTTCTTATATATATATATATATAGATTGAATTGAATTTGAACTGGATTTCGCATTTTTATATGTTGAAGTATGGAAACTGTCCAAAAATTATCGATCTCCAAAAGAGAAATAGGTTAATAATAAATGTATATTATTAGGTAGGGTTCGTGGTGTGAGAACAGGAGTACGCAAGGGTTCTTCCCTCCCCCTTTAAATACTGGGAAACATCGGGTGGGGCCTCAAGGGTTAGTGTGTTAATATTTTTATTAACAAGTTATGATTTGCGAAATTTTTAAGTAAAATTATTTAACCTACACAATATACAGATAGAACCTTTTTTAATTTCGTGTACAAATACGAAAATACGTGTACGTTGAATAAACAAACCAATGTTACCAACTTTCTTTACCTCCCGCGTGTACTTTTTTTTTAGAACGATGTTTCTTAAATGACGCTTTTCTCAAAGTTGCACAGTTTTCTTTTTAACATGTTTATCTTTGTTTCGATTATTGGTAAATTGGCAGTATAGTTAACAACCAATAAATTAAAAACAAACAGCATAACAAATACCTTTTACCGAACGGGTAAAAAATTAATTTCCTCCCGGCCTATATAGTTTTGACGCGTGGAAACTGAGTGTAGGATTTATCATCTCTAAATTAGGTTGTATCATTTGGATTATCCGGACTACAGTTTTTAAACTTATGTGTCATTTTTTATAACGTTTCTGCCGATGTAATCTAAGGCCTTCAGGTGTAACTTGTCGAACTCGGGAATCTTTATGGAATTTGAACGGAACGCTTTATATAATCCACAAGTTATAATCGATATGTAAATCCAATAATAATAATAATAATAATAATAATAATAATTTATATATATATATATATATATATTAATGTTATTCAAATTGATATGTTGTTTTAAGATTATTTAAATTTGATTAAAATGTAATATAAAAAAAACAAGGGACGTAATGCATAAACAACTGACTTGCTGAGAACTATTAAGTGTAAGAAAAGATTTACACGCTCGGGTGATTCCAAGAATATTTTGAAATATTGCAATTTATAATTAATATTGTTCCGCATATATAAAGCAAATATGATTATATGATAACTAGGTAGGAAATTAATGCAAAAAGCAGGTGAACTGAAATCTGTAATGGTGGTTGAGTAGCAAACGAAATTTCCAGATTGTACAGAAAATAAACGTTATCTTAATTTTATTAGCTAGATTCTAAACTTTTGATCTAATAGGAAAACCGCTAAATTGACAACACTGACACCAATCGATTTGGAAACACCTACTCAGCTGCTGCCGGTAGCTTCCTCGTCAATGTTTTTTCCCACTCGGCATTGTTGATGTTTACAAATCTGCCACGTGGTTGCTAGACTGAGTTATAAATAAGATGTAAGCCAATGTAACGATCATTGCTTTTAGACCAAAAATAAAAAGCGGATCCGTTTTGAATGGGCAGGTTTTTCGGATGAGTCAGGGCAAAGGACTTTTGATTAATCGACGCGCAATTCGAACGGGAGGCCATTTTGTTTTTCTCTCAGGCGTGAAACTTAACATAAATGAAGTACAAATAACAGATGCTACTTCGCATGTGATGCATTTTAAACGCAAAATATATCGTTTATTTTGTTTTGTCTTTTTTAATTGGACTGGTCTGTTTTCGGTGTGAATTATTCATTAAAATCAAACAGCATTATCTTTCTGGTGTTTATATATTTAACTAATAAGACATTAATAGAGAGCGAATATATATATGTGTGTGTGTGTGTGTGTGTGTGTGTGTGTGTGTGTGTGTGTGTGTGTGTGTGTGTTTACTTACAGAAAGTTTAGATAAGTTATCTAAGCTTTATGTAAATAAAACATACGGTTCCCAATTATCAGGTTTGAAACCGACGGTACCGATGACTTATCTCATCTAAACTTTCTGTAAATAGAACATAAATAATACGCTTTTATTTTCGGATTTTTCCTTACAATAGAGCACTCCGTTGGAAATCTTTTTTTTCCAAAAAATATAGCTATATATAAGGAAAAATCCGAAAATAATAGCGTATTATTTATGTTCGATTTACAGAAAGTTTAGATAACTCATCGGTACTGTCAGTTTCAAACCTGATAATTGGAGACCGCATGTTTTATTTACAGAAAGTTTAGATGACTTATCTCATCTAAACGTTTTGTAAATAAAACACACGCACACACATTATATATATATATATATATATATATATATATATATATATATATATATATATATATATATATATATATATATATATATGTTCTTGTACAGGAGTCGCCTCTATATACCAAAACGATTAAATGAATAAAAATCTGAATGATGATGTGCCTGTGACGAAAGGAGAATATCATATTCCAAAAATTACGTAAATTGATAAAGTAGTTTTATTTTTATAAAGAAAATCATTTTTAAACGATTAATGGAGATTCGTAGTCATTACATCATAAACCTCGCGTGTTTGAATTATTGAGTTACCTCACTTTGTTTTTGTTTTTATTTTGTTTTGTTTTTTTTTTCTTTTTAGATTGTTTTCAAAATGGCGTACAAGACAGGTGCTCTTCCGTTACTTATAAAATTTGATTTTCTTATTTTCAAATATAACTACTTCATCAATTTTCGTGGTTTTTAAAATATGATATTTTTTGTGTTGTTTGTCTCAGGGACGTACAACATGCAATTTTTTCTTTATACTTGTTTTAATATCGAGACAATTCTGGATGAGAACCAATAAATTTTACAACTATAGATAAATTACCACCTACCCATATATCTGTACACACACACATATACATATATATATTGTATGTACACACATATCTCTTTCTGTATATTATATGTATATATACAAATTTCATACACACAATGTTATAAATACACACAGTATATACATACATATAATTCTCAGAATGTGAGAGATTATATAATTATTTTCTGTCAAACAACGTGGCAGCTCACAAGAGCCATGACATCCAACAAACCAGAATTCCAAGATAAGAGTTTCGCTCTCATTTGGGCTCATCAGTTGGAAGTATTGGAACTCGGGTTCCGATAATGTTGTTTGAAATGCGGAAATAATTATAATTATTTCCAGATTCAAACAACAATATCCGAACTAGAGTTCCGATATTGTTGTTTGAATGTGGAAAGAGTTATATAATCTCTCACATTTTAAAAATTCTATTAGCAATTGCTCGCTAGGTTAGCGTGTTGGATAGCATCGTCCTAGCGAGTATAAAATTCCAATGTGTGTATATATATATGTATTATATATATATATATTATATGTATTATATATATATTATATGTATTATATATATATTATATATGTATTATATATATATTATATATGTATTATATGTATGTATATTATATATGTATTATATATATGTATATTATATATGTATTATATATATGTATATTATATATGTATTATATATATATATATTATATATGTATTATATATGTATTATATATATTATATATGTATTATATATATATATGTATTATATATATATTATAGTAATTTATAAAATATATATGGCGATTAAGCTACACTGAATATTCTGCGTTTCATCCAACTATAGGATTCGTCAGGCTTATGCGCGAATTCTATCGTTGCTTCTTGTTTTATATATGTTGAGGATTTCTAGTTGGCCAATCAGCTTTCTAGTATCCACCGCGCCCCTTCCTATCAGCCAATGGGCATGCATTTTATCAAACAAAGGATCTGTTTTAGAACTAGGGTAGTGGTTTTAGGTGGCCGTTCTCCTTTTTTTTTTATACATATAAATATACCTATGTGTACACAATAATGCACATATACATACATATATACATATATATATATATATATATATATATATATATATACATATATGTGTGTGATCGTTTATGTATATTCATGTTTATTTAATTTATTTGTTTGTTTTCTATTGTTATTGTTAGTTTTAAAGCTATTTTGTATCGCTATCCTAGAGTAAGTTTTATTTTGTGAACACAGTTGTTTGCTATTTCCCGCCTACAGTTTAATAGATTTTGAGGTTCTTTAAAGTACAGGATAGAAAATTTTTCATGGAGGCATAATTTACATGGGTCGTCTAAATGTCTGCATGTGGTAGCTTGTCTCATTATTTTCCATTCGACTACCGGCGTATGTATTATATATATATATTATATATGTATTATATATATATATATTATATATGTATTATATATATTATATATGTATTATATATATATATATATTATTTATGTATTATATATATATATTATTTATGTATTATATATATATATTATATATGTATTATGTATATATGTATTATATATATATCATATATGTATTATATATATATTATATATGTATTATATATATATATATTATATATGTGTTATATATATATGTATTATATATATATTATATATGTATTATATATATGTATTATATATATGTATTATATATATATATTATATATGTATTATATATATATGTATTATATATATGTATTATATATATATTATATATGTATTATATATATATGTATTATATATATTATATGTATTATATATATTATATATATTATATATATATTATATGTATTATATATATATTATATATATTATATATGTATTATATATATATCATATATGTATTATATATATATTATAATTACTTAATTTACTCATATAAAATTAATATACGGAAGTATAGATTTATGCGTAAACTTTAAGTATTTACTTCAAAAGTGCTCAATACGTAGGTAGAGCTAGTTAGTAAGTTATAAAATATATATGGCGATTAAGCTACACTGAATATTCCGCGTTTCATCCACTCTAGGATTCTTCAGGCTTAGAATTCGCGCATAAGCCTGAAGAATCCTAGAGTGGATGAAACGCGGAATATTCAGTGTAGCTTAATCGCCATATACATTTTATAACTTACTATATATATATTATACATATATATATATATATATATATATATATATTATAGATATATTATAGATATATAAAACTTGTATTCTTTGTATCATGTTTCGTTAAATACGTCTTCAATCAAGACAAAAATATATAAAAAATAAACTTATTTTCAGATCGACTTGAATACGAATTATTTTCTAAATATGAAAATTCAGTTTATTTTAATTCAATAGAGATATGTTGTATTTCTTTTCTAATATTATACATGCAGATTACATAATACTATTTACTACGAAATTTCAAAGAAATAAAATCCGGACAGATCTTACAGGAGAAGTTAATGTTTTTGTTTTATTCCGAATGTTTTGTCTTGAAGAAAGCAAAAAGAACAATTAATTTATTTTAAAAATAAATCCCCACTCATCCAAACGACCGAGCGTTCACTATGCCAAAAGAAGTAAATATAAATGGCGCCAATTATACGTAGCATTGTCCGAAATAATTAGCACCAAGAATCTAGTGTTGTATCTCGCTTGAGGCACTTCCGATTTTTATTCGCGCCCAAACGAAACCGGATCCTAATTCTATACCGGATAGCAATTAGCAACGTCGAATGAATCAGGTAAAAACGAAAGATGATGTGATAAAATCAACCTGATATAAACTCGGTTATATTCGTCAAAATATCCCCGATTAAAGACAATTTCTAATATTGTAATACTAATTCACACAACTGGTGTTTCCCGGGAGAAATAACTTAAAAGTTGAAACCTTGCGAACATATGTATTATCTGTCTGTCGATCTGTCTCTCCATATTTTCAAACTCCTCCAAAATTAAAAGTCGCAGAGCGGCACTCGCGGCCTCAAATGATTGGATTTTTTTACGGGGCGTCCTTTTTTGGTTCCTAAGCCGGTTTTTTACGGGCTGTTCTTTTTTGGTTCCTAAGCCGTTTTTTTACGAGCCGTTCTTTTTTGGGTCCTAAGCCGTTTTTTTACGGGCCGTTCTTTTTTGGTTCCTAAGCCGTTTTTTTACGGGCCGTCCTTCTTTGGTTCCTAAGCCGTTTTTTTACGGGCTTTCGTTTTTGGTTCCTAAGCCGGTTTTTTACGGGCTGTTCTTTTTTGGTTCCTAAGCTGTTTTTTTACGGGCCGTCCTTTTTTGGTTCCTATGCCGTTTTTTTACGGGCCGTTCTTTTTTAGTTCCTAAGCCGGTTTTTTACGGGCCGTTCTTCTTTGGTTCCTAAGCCGTTTTTTTACGGGCCGTTTTTTTTTTGGTTCCTAAGCCGTTTTTTTACAGACCGTTCTTTTTTGGTTCCTAAGCCGTTTTTTACGAGCCGTTCTTTTTTGGGTCCTAAGCCGTTTTTTTACGGGCCTTTCTTTTTTGGTTCCTAAGCCGGTTTTTTACGGGCCGTTCCTTTTTGGTTCCTAAGCCAGTTTTTTACGGGCCATTCTTCTTTGGTTCCTAAGCCGTTTTTTTACGGACCATTCTTCTTTGGTTCCTAAGCCGGTTTTTTACGGGCCGTTCCTTTTTGGTTCCTAAACCAGTTTTTTACGGGCCGTTCTTTTTTGGTTCCTAAGCCGTTTTTTTACGGGCCGTTCCTTTTTGGTTCCTAAACCAGTTTTTTACGGGCCATTCTTCTTTGGTTCCTTAGCCGTTTTTTTACGGGCCGTTCATTTTTGGTTCCTAAGCCGTTTTTTTACGGCCGTTCTTCTTTGGTTCCTAAGCTGTTTTTTTAACGGGCCATTCTTTTTTGGTTCCTAAGCTGGTTTTTTACGGGCCATTCTTTTTTGGTTCCTAAGCTGGTTTTTAGGGGTCAGAAATGGGTCAAAGTTGGAAAAATCGTTATACATTTTGTACATTCATCTTAATTTCTAATCGGTTTATATGCGTGTCACATTGATGCGGTGGTAACGTTACCAGCTTTCAATGCTACGAGTTCGGTTTCGATTCTAGCTGATTGCACTAGAATACGTTTTTTTTTTCTTTTTTTTTTAAATCTTTTGAAATCACGACTATAATATATACGAAATCTGGACAAATTAAAACATCATATTTAAGCGTATTTTACGCCCCCCCCCCGCTAGTATTATATAAATGTGTGTGTGTGAGAGTGTGTGTGTGAGTGTGTGTGTGTGAGGGTGTGTGAGAGAGTGTGTGTGTGTGTGTGTGTGTGAGATAAGTATTGAAAATCGAAAAGAAACGATCCAAAAAATAGTTTTCTCTATTATAGATGAAAAGAAGTTTTACAAGGGAAATTTTATACGTTATAAGGGAGATAATAAAAGCTAGCAAATGATTTCTTCTAAAAAAGAAAAAAGTGTTATTGACATCTGTAGGTATAGCTCAGTGGTAAAGCATTCGACTACGAATCGAATAATCCCACAATTTCAATTTTTTATTAATGAGTTCAATTTACGATAAAAGTGCTGCCATTTTAAAATCGCCGCAAATCATTTTTTCTTTGCATATTTTAAAACTAAACATTAATCAGAAGTGACAGAAGTAAAACTAAACAAGTAACAGAAGTGACACATCTTCAAGCCTAAATATCAGTTGACGTGATATTGTAAACAAACACGGACGGAATTTGATGAACGACATTATCATCATTATTTTTTATTATATTTTTATGTTTTTAAAATTTTTTTTTTTGCGAATTATAATTATGAATGCATTCTATAATAATACATACGCAATCTGCATAAGCGTATTGTATGACCGGGCAACGCCGGGCGTCCAGCTAGTTTGTATTATTTGGTTTCTTCGAACTGCAATTTTTATTTTGAGTATTATCTTCAAATGTTTCGATCGATATAATCTCCGACCTTCTTCAGGTGTATCTTGTCGAACTCAAGAATCCTTCTGTCGAACTTTGGATCTGTACGGATATATTACTAAAGCAGATTTCTTATCTGTCTGTCTGAAACCGAAACTATGCCAGTACTTTTTTATCATATTTCTCTAAGTCTGTGTGTCTGTCTGTTTGTCTGTTTATTTCTCTGTTTGTCTGTCCGTTCCATTTATTCTCGAAAACTTCTGGGCCGATCTGCCTGAAATTTTGTATAGACACTTAATATGATAAAGTGCAGGGAACTAAGTATTATGGTATCCATTTGATGCACAGGTAGGGATTAATGGTGATTAGTCACCACAGTACCGCATTTACTCTAGAAGTTTCGTATGAAGCACTCAATGTAAATTTAACGAACTAAAAAGTCGACTACTAATATTATACTACTGTGTTTTAATGTATAATTCAGTTTTCTATACTATTTCAAATTAATGTACGATATTTAACTGCTCGATGATAGTTTAGAATCTGTTCTGTTTTCATGTGACAATTTTCACTTCTTTTGAGGGAGGTGTAGTATATGTTTATTCGTTATGAAATTTTGTCTTTGTGCGGTTGAGGAGGGTGTAATGTACGGAATAGTCGCCTTGACACATCAGTTTTTGTTAGATCACTGAAGTTAAGTGACCTGGGGCCTGGCCAGTACCAGATGGGTGACCGTTAGGAATGCCAGGCGCTGTATATCATCTTCACGTGATCAGGATACGCATGTAGCTGGCTAGGGACCGCTTGTGAACTTTATATTCCCTGTAAACTTCTTCCTTCGACATCATGTATTACCGGTTCGTAATGTAGTACCTGTTCGGTTACAATGATACCATCTTCTGGGATTATCTTCTCTTTTTAAAGGAGTAATGTTTTTGTTTGTTTGTTCTTTAGGTGAGGGGGTCCTCATGAAACTATACTTCCACGCATTACTCTCTCCTTTTATGGTAGCGGACATCAAGAAATTGTCACAATCAAATGTTTATTAAAAAACTCAGTACCTTATGCGTATTATTTGAATTATTCGGAATACTGTCCTCATCTTCTGTGTTATTTTCCAAACATTTCGGCCGATGTGATCTCCGACTTTCTTCAGGTGTATCTTGTCGAACTCGGGAATCGTTTTTATCGAGCTCAGGAATCTGCACGGATTTTCGAACATAACTCTTTATTTGATCCACAGGGGTAGCGTGCCCTCGTTCTTATGACTGGGTAGAAAGCGTAAGTAACTGGCAATTAACTTTTTGAGTGTCGCTCGCACTAAAGATTGAACCTTTAACCTCCAGAAGAGTGTAACTTACAAAGGAATTTTACCTATAGGTACTGAAAAATTATACGGCATAAACATGTTGACACATGTTAGATCACCGAAGTTAAGCAACGTTGAGCCTGGTCAGTACCAAATGGATGACTATTTACGAATACCAGGCACTATATGCAGGAGGACGTTGACACCTTTCCTGTAAGAATTTCAAAAACCTAACGTGGTCATCCCTTCTGACAGGGATATGCATGCGACTGGGGACTGTTTTTGAATCTAATTGACACTTCTTTTTGGAAGAAGTCGGTTCAACATGCATAGAGTGAATTTAGCTGGCAAAAAAACTTACCATTGAATTTTTCCACCTACTTTATCAGTTACGCCACAGGTTATTTTATTGTTAGTTGTTTTACTTGTGTATACGTGTTGTGTAATATTTTTTTTCTCAGTAAATTTGAGAAAATTGTTCACAAAAGAAGGTGTCTAACGGGGGATGACAAACGAGCAAATAAACCGGAAAAAGCGTATCATCTGCCGGAAATGTTGGTGTTGTCGGTGAATAGGACAATGACTTGCTTCTTTACACAAGGGAAAATTCAAAGTAAAAAAACAAAAACAATCGATGACGAAATGTAATAAGAATCGATAACAAGTGCGACAGGTGTTCGATCAAAATATCGGTCAATTTTGGTAACAGTTTTTCATTCGATAACATTTTAATCACAAAAGTTATGAAAAGATTTGTAAACATTGATACACGCTTCAATTAATATTTTAGCTGCCTTGGGTATTTCATGACTGACGAAGAGACCTAAAACTATCTTTCGTCACGCACACACGAACGCACACACACACACACACACACACACACACACACACACACACACATATATATATATATATATATATATGTTGTGTCTGCACAAATAATTAACAAGAACACGAAAATAAAGGTATACAATAATATATTAGGAAGAAAAGTTATATACATATTTACATGTCTTCAGATGTACTTCAGTTGGAGATATTCCGGCAGGTGGCGTGTTGCATGTCTTGCTGGGGGCAGCATAAGCGTCTTGCCTATTTGACGGTCGTTCCGAACTCCCCCGGTATTGGTGATTGATACCTTTATATATCTCACTCACCCGCCTATGTCAATTAGTAGGCGTCTCCACAACAATATATATATAACAGCTACATTCAAGAATGTATTCATTTTACTATTTATTTATTTCAACATGTCAAAATTTCCAATTTTGTTTTACAGCGCCTATTTCGTAATGCAGAAACAATCGCTATTATTATTTCAATACTGAATTTTTTTCCATGTTTTAAACTTAAAAAAAGGGTAAAAGAATTTGGCATGATCACGTTAAGCCTAAAAAATGTTGAAGAAAAGTTGCTATACGAATATAACCGAGTTTGTATCCAGTTGACTTTCAGCTCTTCATATTTTTTTCACCTGATTCAAAGTCGGCTTCATGTGATCATGCTAAAATATTTTTCTTGATGTTTTTTGATGAGTCAATTTGGAAACAATTAGTATTTCGTAATAATAAAGCTTGTTTCTGCGTTACGAAATAAGTACTGTAAAAAAATGGACATTTTGACATGTCGAAATAAATAAATGATAAAATGATGGAATTTGGAATACTCTGTTATTAAATTCAACATACATCGAGCTTCATAAATAAAAGGATTGGCATAAAGGGTGAAATATAATTTAAAAGGCATATTTCCCCATATATATATATATATATATATATATATATATATATATATATATATATAATGGCTAATTTATATAACTCACCGTCTGTGTGTCTCCACTTTTTCAAACTGCATCAGCTACCAGACGCAAAGTTGTAGATCGCCGCGAGGCGGGTCAAGTGATTGCTTTTTTTGTGTGTGTGGACTATTCTTTTAGCCCGTAAAAATAGTTGCTAAGGGGCCAAAATTAGAGGGAAAAAATGAATTTGACAGGTATAAGTAGATTTAAAGTGCTGTTGTACACATCTGTTTATGTATATTTATACTTTAAAGATAGTTCTATTTTTTGTTGTTTTTTTAGCTACTTCTTATCCATCTTACTATAGTTCAAATCATAGCGACTAAAGCTGGAGCACTAAATTTTTTGGTTTCGATTCTAGCTGATGGCACCAAAGTTATTTTATTTTTGAAATCACAACTGTGTATTGAGCGCAATGCAATAAACAGTAGATAATCGACTCTATAATAATAAATATGAATTCTGCATAAATTAGAATATATTTAAGCGTATTTCACAACCGGGTAACGCCAGACATTTTGAATTCAGAAACATATATATAGATTGCATTTTAACCCCAAGCAAGGCACCGTGCCACTTTGATGTATGGGGTGCTACTATTTAGGGAGTTGAGCAGCAAGATGTCTGTTTAGATTACACTTACACTTCTGCATGCCAGTACAGTTGGAGAAGCAGGGACGAGGAAGGGAATTCCAAAGTCTAACAGTCCTAGGGAATAAATTATTAGAGTAGAAGTCTTTCTTTCATCTAGGGATATTTCTAGTGTGTGTGTGTGTGTGTGTGTGTGTGTGTGTGTGTGTGTGTGTGTGTGTGTGTGTGTGTGTGTGTGTGTGTGTGTGTGTGTGTGTGTGTGTGTAATGTTACCTAC